>NW_028261387.1:1077500-1422500 GCF_051295495.1 Thamnophis sirtalis
TGACAGAAGCACTGATAGGACTCAAAGTACAGACCTTCTCCAGCATCTTTTAAGCTGAGCCAGGGTGCCTCCTACTATAATTTAATATGTAATAAATTGTTCTTTGAAGGGATAAAATTATCTATTTGATATGCCGTTTCCTGCTTAAAGGAGAATCAGTTATATTTGGAACCAGGGGTGGGTTGCTGCTGGCTGGTTCACAACATGCGTGCATGCGCAGTTCAATGTAAATTGTTCTGTGTGCATGCACAGAACAATTTGCAGTGAACTGCGTATGCGCAGTTACTAAAATCCAAAATGGCGGCGCCCAAGCAGAAAGCAAGGGAACCGGTTCTGGGGCATTGCATGCCTGGGTCGCTGCCAGTTCTGAGACTGAATTCCACTACCGGTTTGGCTGAACCAGGCCGAACTGGCAGCAACCCACAACTGCTTGGAAACCATAAGAACCTACCGGTAGGAGAGTTTGCTATTGTAGCTCTTATGAACCAACAGGATCTGCCCTTTTAAATTGTGCCCTTGATAGATAGAGGTATACAGTACAGAGTTATCATCTCTTTTCTGCTTCTCCATTCAGGCAAGCATTTGTGTATGTGTGTGTGTATCTTGTGTGTGGCTAAATTTTTGTGCATCAGCACAAAGCAGGCTTGGCTGATTTCTTTTAACTGCGAAGCTCAGGTAAATTTTTTATTTTAGATTACCTTTATGCTAATTTATATCACCTCAAAGATATATATGCACACTTGTTCTTAATACGGTCATTGATGAAAGGAAAATGATAATGAACTGGAAGAATGTCTGTTCACCTGCAGTACAGGTGGAAAATAGGATGAAAGCAAACATTTGCAAAGGTTGCTAAGAAATTGCCTCTTGTTACACTTTTTCTGTCTCAGCACTTGACTAATCTTGATTGCAACAGAAGCAGGAGAGCATCCAGATTAATTATTTGAAGGAAAACCTCTAAGAAATAACCAGTCTCTAGTTCTGACTGGGAAGTACCTAATACTCAGTAAAAGGCAGCCGAGGTGGCGCAGTGGTTAAATGCAGCACTGCAGGCTACTTCAGCTGACTGCAGTTCTGCAGTTCGGCTGTTCAAATCTCACCGGCTCAGGATTGACTCAGCCTTCCATCCATCCGAGGTGGGTGAAATGAGGACCCGGATTGTTGTTGGGGGCGATATGCTGACTCTGTAAACCGCTTAGAGAGCGCTGAAAGCCCTATGAAGCGGTATATAAGTCTAACTGCTATTGCTATTGCTATTCAAATCTCACCAGGTTGACTCAAGGTAGACTCAGCCTTCCATCCTTCCGAGGTGGGTGAAATGAGGACCCAGATTGTTGTTGGGTGCGATATGCTGACTCTGTAAACCGCTTAGAGAGGGCTGAAAGCCCTATGAAGCGGTATATAAGTCTAACTGCTATTGCTATTGCTATGTGTCTACAAGGCAGCGGTCCCATTCAAAGCACAGCGTACGTCATAGTAGTTTTGCAGCTAGAGATGATTATATCTTATACCATGTTGCTTTTTTCCTGTAGTGGGACATCGGTGATTATTTGTTTTGCCTATCCAGAACTTGACCAAAGGAAGAAAAGACACACAGAAAGCTACTTTTTTTACACAGAATCATGAGGTCATGTCAAATGGTGAATGAAAGTAATCCGTTTATGTGCTGTAAATCAGACTAGGTTTATTATGCATATGTTGCGTGTGTATAGGCATACACACAGAACATGTTCAGGATTTACCTTCAGTCCTCTTTGCCTGGATGATTGAGAATCTTCGTTGACATGAATGAGAAGAAACATCCCCATCACAGAGGAAGGCCATTGAACTGTTTTGAAAAACTAGAATAAAACAGCAGACAGTCTGGTTCTTATTCTCTCACCTTACTATTCCAACAACACGGGTCAACTATGAGTTCCTCCCTTTTCATAATATTAGTGCATCTGCTGTGATTGGTCTACTAATGCAAATAAATTTCAGACTCTTTATTGTACCTGAGAGACCGCCTCCTGCTGATTACCTCCCATAGACCGATTAGATCACACAGGTTAGGCCTTCTCCGGATCCCATCTGCCAGCCAATGTCATCTGGTGACTCCTCAGGGGAGAACCTTCTCTGTCGCAGCTCCAGCCCTTTGGAACGACCTCCCCGTGGAGATCCGGACCCTTCCACAAAGCCGTTAAGTCCTGGCTGCTCCAGCAGGCCGGGGGGCTTTCAAAATATCCAGCCCCTCAGAAATTGTGACTGTTGTATATTTTAATATGTTGTCTTGTGTATTATCCCCCTCCCTTGTTTTATTGTAAGCCGCCCAGAGTCCTTCGGGAGTGGACGGCATACAAGCTCAATAAAACGAAACGAAGCGTTTGATTATAAAACTAATGTTCTAAAATTAATACCGGTAGTTATCTCTGTCAATGATTCTTAAAAAAATTAAGTAAGGCAGTAATACAGATTTTCAATGTGCTTTTGTCCTAGAGAGAAGGACCCATATGAACCGTAAAGTAGCTTTACCCCAACTCGAGAAAGAAAACCAAAAATGAAAACATAAGATGTAATTCAATAAAATTCACAGGTGCTTATTTCAATAAAGTAAGCCCTTTAGGAAACCTGAATAGAAATGTTCTGAAGAAATGGAAGATTAGAAAAGTGACATCCAGATTTTCAACTTTCTGATATAGATAAATTGCCTTAAAAAAATGTTTTTATTTTAGCAAACATGGAAATGCTCCAAATAGAATGGTGAGTGCTAAAAAAAACGTGGAGCAGAATCAAGGGCAGGAAATGTTGCAGAAGATGGCATTTGTTTATAAGTAACTAAAATCTTAACAATTTTGATAATTATTTTTTTAAAAAGACTTTAGACAGAATCCCATAGCAACTGTCCATGGAACTCATCCCATAACATTGATTGTAATGCTATTAATTAGAAATATGAGAAGGCCTTAGGTGCTTTGCAAAATTTAACTCTTGAGAGAGATTAACTTAATGGAAATAATATTTTCTCTTCTCTCTTCCACTAAGCTATAGATCAACCCTGCACCGTTCAGCTGAGGAGCTCTGAAAGGCACAAGTGACTGTAAAGGAAAGATAAAAAAGATAAGAAACTCATATTTTTGAATGTCCTTGATCATGAAAGCCTACATTTATTTCAGTTACAGACCTTACTCCCAGGTAAATATTTATTATAATGCAAGCTCAGCTCATTTCTGGTAAAGACTGGCAATTCACTTGGCTGAGATATGACCTCCGAGCAGGCCACTTCTTGTCATCAAAGCAGTTATAGAAGACCAGTAGAGCAGGCAACTATTATAGCCCACTCAATTAATCTTTGCAAGATATAAGCAAGATCGAAGAACTCTACTGTCTGTAAGTTTCATCATCACATGAACTGATCTTCAGTAGCAGAAATTGTCTTTATGAGATTGTTCCTATAGAGCAGTGTTTCTCAACCTTGGCAACTTGAAGATGTCTGGACTTTAAGTCCCAGAATTCCCCAGCCAGCGAATGCTGGCTGGGGAATTCTGGGACTTGAAGTCCAGACATCTTCAAGTTGCCAAGGTTGAGAAACACTGCTATAGAGTCTATTATGGGGAACTGCTCTTTAGTTCTGCCACCAGTTAGACTTAGCGATGGAATGGCTTACCACTGTTTGTGAGTTGAAGTCTACCTTTAATCTATCCCGTGAACAAGACTCTTATTTATTTCAGAGTAGTCGCATGGTGTCTACCTCTGCTATAACCAAGCAAATATGTTTTAGACACTACGAATGACAGAGAAGATTATTTTGGCCAAATACCAACTCACAGACAGAACTTCTAATGCCAACAATAACTTGGGCCAATTGCTGTATGTCTGATATGTAAAGGCATCCTATTAAGTATAGCTGCAGTTTCCCCATATCTGCCACCGTAGAGACACATGGTTAATGTTAAGTCTAATAATATACACTATTTATTGTATGCTTAGCTATTTTAAAACTCCACATATTGAGACAAACAGATTTCCTACAACAAGCCATATGACAAAATACTTTCCAAGCAGCAGAGAACATCAGAAGGAAAAAAGACACCCACTTAAAAGCTGCTGATGTCAAGACATTATTTTTTCTGCTTTTGCCCATATTTAAGGGATAGAATCTTTGCTACACAACCGGGGGGAAAAAATCTACGTTGCCAGAGAGTTGCCTATAAAAGCTGGCCAAATTACAAATATTAGGCTCAAGAATGTGCTTCAGCTTTGAGATTATATTATATATATCCAGCTGGAATGCAGAAAGCAATAATAATTAAAGAAAAACCTGTAGCAAAATTATGTCTAACAATTTGGCTGTTGGAAACAGAAAATCCAAATGGATTCTGTTCGATTCTGTGCTGGTGATAAAAATATAATTGGCAAGAAGCTAATATATAGTGATGGTTTCCAATCTGCCATCTTCATTCTTGCGAGCTCTGCTTCTTTTAAAATGTTTCCGTAGGGATTTAAAGCGTATATGCATAATTTGGATGGATATCAGGATTGATGTTATACACTTCGCCTAATAGACGACCAAGCATATTCTCTCTGTTCTTGTGATAATTATTACTGAGGTCCTGGATCTTTGCTGCAGTTTCTTCATCTATTTTTGTTGAGAGATTATCTTGAGAGCCCATTATCTGAAAAGACAAAACAAGACGTAATATGTAAGGTAAGCAGAAACGTCTATGCGAGTTTCAAAACAACTCATGTTCTTCTCTGTTTGTGATTTGTACACTCTTTTAACAGCAGGACACTGTTATTCAAAAACTCCTTTCTTGACTAGTTACCTCTCTTCCCATCTTGCCTCTTGTGGGGTGTCAGGATTCCAAGTTTATGGAATAGAGAGGTTTGTGTTGCGAATGTGTGTATCTGTCTATCTGAAGCTGCCCAAAGGCCATCATCAAGAGCCAAGGTGGCGCAGTGGTTAAATGCAGTACTGCAGGCTACTTCAGCTGACTGCAGTTCTGCAGTTCGGCGGTTCAAATCTCACCGGCTCAGGGTTGACTCAGCCTTCCATCCTTCCGAGGTGGGTGAAATGAGGACCCGGATTGTTGTTGGGGGCAATATGCTGACTCTGTAAACCGCTTAGAGAGGGCTGAAAGCTCTGTGAAGCGGTATATAAGTCTAACTGCTATTGCTATTGCTATTGCTATCATTTCCTGTCCAGGAAAGAAGCAAAACATAGGAGAGAGTGAAGATGTCCTAAGACTGTCTACAAAGATAGTTCATGGGCTAAATTACCAATTGTTAAATTACCAAGTTAGCATCACAAGCTAAATTGGTTTCAGGATTACTAGTCAAGGAACCACCAAGAACACAGGTGTCCTACTCACAGTGTCACGTTGCCGTCACATTACATATTGTGACATTTTCCCCTTCATGAAGCTAGTTTGGGAATGGCCTGTGTGTGTTGCATCTGGCGTGGGGGTTACCAGTTTGATACCCCTGACCAACAATACTGACAGGGCAAGCTCTCCACCCTCAGGCTGTGGACTGGCACCAGTCTCCGGCCCACCAGGAACCAGGCCATGAAGTTGAGTGAAGGCCCCTGGGTGCATGTGCAAGATGTAGGTATCCCACGAAACCATGCTTCTCCAGTCCATGGAAAAAGTGCTCTCCATGGAACCAGTCCCTGGCACCCAAAAGGGCCACTGTGTTAGTATATAAAAAGAGAACAAACTCTTCTAGCACAAGTTATCTAATTAGGTAATGAAACATCTGCAACAAGCTCAGAGGTGACCAAGGATTCCATGTTTCATCCCTGAGTTACGAACATTTTCTTCTGCTAGTTTAATAATGTTTCTGGCAATAATTATCAAAGCAATGGGATTAAGCAATTTAGGGAACTTTTGAATGTAAACATTTGGTAAACACCCAAATTATGTAACTAATGTTCCAGTGTCCTACTCCATCTAGAAGGCATACGAGTTTTGCCCATCAGTGGTTAATTCAGCAACATGATTCTATCTTGCATTTTGCATACTTAAGTAATTACAATTGGGTTTACTCATATACAGTCTCTTCCTTCAACTAGGAAACAATTTACGACTTCATTACTTCATCAGCATTGGTTAGTAAAATATGGCTATTTCCCACTCATTGGAATAACTTAAGCCCTAAAATCTGGCACAGTTTTATATGTACTTTAACTCAAAAAGATATGTTTGGTCTGTCTTTTTTTTTTTTTTTACAGAAAAGGATCAAATTATAAATTTTGAAAAATGCTGAAAAGTATTCATCCTAATTCACACATTAGTGCAAATAATTAGCTTCACTACTTAAAAATGTAGATGTAATTAAATCATCAGGCATATTTTAGTGGCATATAGTTTCACATTATAGCTTGAAAAATAAATAATGGGAGGTGTTGGGGGATTACTATTAGATTTCACGGAGATGAATAAAAGGCAATGGTATGAAAATCAATCCTGTTGTAATGATGTTTCATTTTTTTTCAAAAATAGTTATATAAATTAGAGGTGCACATCAAATATGGACAGGGGTCTGAACCAGTGTGTGTGTGTGTGTGTGTGTGTGTGTGTCTGTGTGTCTGTGTGTCTGTGTGTCTGTGTGTCTGTGTGTCTGTGTGTGTGTGCATGCGCGTGCGCACACAAACACACACACACACGCTTGCTTGATGATGATGTTCCCAAATTTTGAGTTAAGTGTTCTACACAGAAGGGTTTATTATCATTACACAATTAATTTTGCTGTTCCAAAACACTTATTTTTTTTAAAGAAATCTCTTGTTTTGAAAACATATTCTGCTTGTAATGTAATTTGGCCAAGTTTGAGTCTATTAAAATGCCTTTCAAATATAATATTGGTTCTATGGAAACAAACCATTCACAGTTCTTCCATGCTAGGCAATGAAATAATAAAACTCTGTTTTAATCTTATTCTAGATTTGGAAACATGAATGTGTAGGATTATGTGTGATTCTTTTTTATGAGTGCAGGTTACGGATCCTTTTCAAAAATATGTAAATAAAGAAATCTACATGTTCCATATCCATACCTAATTATGTAAATCAAATCCATAGTTTTAAATAATTAATGATGTGCCATCGGATCATGGTTGATTCTGAACTATGATGCAGGCAGATCTTTTCCATGGCAAATGCAATCCTGACTTGGTCTTTCGGGGCATATCAACAGTACAGTCATTGCCACTGTAACTACGGTAAATAATACGAATTCTGATAATCCTAAATAATACTAGTGTAAATGTTAATGGGATCACACGAAAGGATGAATCTACTAAGGCAGGTACCAATCTTCATGTTTATTGGAGATTTGAGTTTGGTTACGCTTCACCAAGCCTGGACCTCTTCACCCGAATGTGAAGAGTTACCCCGCCCGAATGATGAATGTATGTTGTCTATTATTTTACTATATATTGTCATCTTAATGTTTGTATTCCCCCTTCCCGGTTTTGTGTGAGCCGCCCTGAGTCCCCTCAGGGAAAAGGGCGGCCTACAAATGCTAATAAACCTAAACCTAAACCTAAACCTTCAGCCAACTCTCAGTTGCTGTAATTTTATCTAGTTTGAAGTCCAGAGAGAGTTTGATGTAGTGGTTAAGGCAGTGATGGCGAACTTTTTTTGGCTAGCGTGCCAAAAACAGGGGGAGTGCAGTGGGGTTGCGTGCGAGCGTGCCATACCCATAATGCTATGTGCATGACACCAGCACGCATGCGCGCACGACCAGTGCTCCTCCCCATTTTTGGCATGCTTTTCTTGCCCTCCCCAGGCTCCAGAGGTTTTATAGGAGCCTGGGGAGGGTGAAAACAGTCTACCCCCCCCCGCCGAGGCCCTCTGGAGGCTTCAGGAGCTTCCCTGAAGCCTCTGGAGCATGAAAAACCAGTGCTACAGGCAAACCGGAAGTTCAGGAAGGTCGGGTTTAGGGCCAGTTTTATTGCTCCAGAACCTTCAGGGACCTTCAGTAGAGTCGTTTTTTGCCCTCCGGAGCCTTCAGGGAACCCTCTTGATTTCATTTCATTTCACTTATTGAATTTATAGGCTGCCCAATCCCGGAGGACTCCGGGTGGCTTACAGAAATGAAAAATTTAAAAAAAGGATTAAAACAATAAAATACAACAAGATTAAGAAGAAAACACAACATGCACCCAATCAAAGGGGGGCTGGACCTCAATCAAGAGGTCAACAGCCCCAGGCCTGCCGGAAAAGCCAGGTTTTAATAGCTTTATGGAAGGCCATGAGAGTTGGCTCCTGAAAGCTCCAGAGGGCTAAAGTATGTTCCTAAACTTCTGGTTTGCCCATAGGGCTGGTTTTTTGCATTCCAGAGGGAGAAAAATGGCTGAAGGCCGAAGTCAGCTGGCCAGCGGGTGCATGCATGCTGGCCAGCTGACAGGGCAACGCCTCGCGTACCCTGACAAATGGTTCTGCGTGCCCCTTGTGGCAGCTGTGCCATAGGTTCGCCCTCATGGGGTTGAAGTGTTGGAAATTTTAGACTGTGAGGCAATAGGCATGAAAGTCAGCTGGTAGCTTTGGACCAGCCATTCTCTCTCACCCCAACCCACGTCACAGGTTGTTGTGGGGAAAATAGGAAGGAATATTAGGTCTCAATTACCCTGCCTTGATTACTAGAGTGTTTAGGTCTAGTTTTAGATCTCTGAGGGACAGTGTGGTGTAATAGTTTAGATTGTGGGTAGGACCAGAGATATTCAGGTTCAGATCTATCTTCAGCCATAGATACTCAGATCTATTTACCTCACAAAATTGTTATTGTGAGCAAACAATAATAACAGGAAGTGCCAAGTATCCCACTTTGACCTTCTGAAGTCATAAAACAATCAAATATCTACATAGTTTTAAAAAAACTATACATAATTTTTATTTTTTGTCTGTACCCCTCTTCCCTGATTTGAGTTGTGAGCCGCCCTGAGTCCCCTTCGGGGGAAAAGGGCGGCATATAAATATAATAAATACAAATAAATACAATACAAATTTCTCCCTAGGCCTCACATGGTTGGAAAAAAGAATTTGATTTATTTTTTTCTGGTATTTCACTGTGGGAATTGAGGAAAAGTAAAGATGATCAGTTCATCGGGTGAATATACTTATTGTGTGCAATATTTTATTGTAATCAATACAATCACATTGTTACCTATCAAGATAACCATTACTGGTGCAGAGATGGAAAAAGTATGTAAATGCAGCATTCCATACGAAGCATGCATTTGCCTGAGCAGTAGGCTCAGGGTTGGGGTTTTTTGCGATTATTTGTTTTTAATTAACTAAATATTTGACAGATTGTGGTGGAAACAACATTGACCTACCATTTAATTAAATGATATTTCTACATCAATTGAACAATTTAGCAAGGTGATGTTATAAACAGATGCATACATTCCAAACTGTGACTCCTTCCTTCTAGTTTCCTGCTTCCTTTTCACACAAATTTAAATATTTTAACCTTACAGAATTCTGAGTATAAGACTTGGGGATTGCTGCCAAATATGTGGGCAAAACCCTTTCATCATTCTTTATTTTTTTCAGAAGAGACATTCCGGAATGATGAATATGAATGATAACAGATGTAAGATTAGACTTTCTATTCGTTTATTTCTTTAGTGCATAAAAACAGTGGGTTCTTACGAACTTAATCCCCAGCCAGGGATCACACTGATCTTTGAGATATAGGCCAGTGTTTCTCAACCTTGACAACTTGAAGCCCTGTGGACTTCAACTCCCAGAATCCCCCAGCCAGCATAGCTGGCTGGGGAATTCTGGGAGTTGAAGTCCACAGGACTTCAAGTTGCCAAGGTTGAGAAACACTGATATAGGCAACCTAATTTCAAAAGCTCATTGGTTCAATCAGTTGAGGTGGCTGGCTGGAATGGTTTCTGTAAGATGGGCCAGTTCAGGAAATAGCATCCACAAGAAGAAATAGATGTTATTATAGTAACAGAATCTTGCAAATCTGCTTGTGTTTTATCTTCTCTCCTTCTTATACCCTTCTTGAGTAAACCAAGGAGCCAGGCTGAGGATAGGGATAATAATCTTAATATTATCCTCTTTCCTGGGATTTAAGGAATGTTTTTGATAAATAACAACAGCCACAACAACCTACATTTTGTATTATTTACCTCGAATGAACATATTAGACCTAGGACTTGTTATTTTCTCAATGAAGGAATGTGTTCATTTCACACATTGTCTTTATGAACAGCCAATCCGTATATTTTACTCTTGTGGAAACATAATCACAGTAGGATCCAGGAATCGGAATTGTGATGGAATGAAGGCCAGGGTTGCAAGACAAAGAGGTTCTTTCTCAACAAGAAAGAGACAAAGAATCATGGAAACTTTGATATGCGGAAAGAGAGTGAAAACGGACACACACACCCCTAGCATTTCGTAGGGAGTATTTTGTAGTTATGCTAATAAGCACTTTAGTTTGGCAAGATTTCTGCCTATAGGCGAACAACAATATTCTGAAGTAATTCAGCATGTTGTTCTTAGTTCTTTGGGTCTGATAGATTACACAAAATGTATGCACAATTCTCAATATGTACTGTTCCTGCTTTTCCCAGTTTGTGATTTCAGATACAGATCCGAGGTGGCGCAGTGGTTAAATGCAGCACTGCAGGCTACTTCAGCTGACTGTTATCTGCAGTTCAGCGGTTCAAATCTCACCGGCTCAGGGTTGACTCAGCCTTCCATCCTTCCGAGGTGGGTAAAATGAGGACCCGGATTGTTGTTGGGGGCGATATGCTGACTCTGTAAACCGCTTAGAGAGGGCTGAAAGCCCTATGAAGCGGTATATAAGTCTAACTGCTATTGCTATTGCTATTTTCATCTGCCATCAACCCTAGCCAGCATAGCCCACGTGCTAGTCAGAAACCAATGGTGGGTTCCTACCAGTTCAGACCAGTTCAGCTGAACCGATAGTGGTTTGGTGGCCTGGGTTGCTGGAACTGGCAGTGACGTAGGCCTGCCACGCCCCGGAACATGTTCTCCTATGGCACCGCCATCTTGATTTTTGGTTCTGCGCATGCGCAGAACAATTTTCATTGCACAGATTTAATTTTTTCCCATTTATTAGCATTTTGCGCATGGGCAGACCTGTTTATGAGTAAAGGTGCACATGTACAGAATCGGCAGTAATGCCGGGAGCAACCCACCCCTGCTCTGGAGGACTTCAAACTAGAGCAGTGTTTCTCAACCTTGGCAACTTGAAGATGTCCGGACTTCAACTCCCAGAATTCCCCAGCCAGCATTCGCTGGCTGGGGAATTCAGGGAGTTGAAGTCCGGACATCTTCAAGTGGCCAAGGTTGAGAAACACTGAACTAGAGAGATTTCAATGATCTAATCTCCCCTTGGTATTCTTACCACCTTTCCTTGTCGTTCTTACTTACTTTGGAATGCTGCCTTCTGAAATCTTTTTCTCTCTGGAGCCTATAATGGTCTATCTCTGCTATGGCTTCTTCCTTGGCTTGCTTCAGTCTCTTTCCTTTTCCTGGAAGAAAAGTCATGCCATTTTATTGGATTATTTTGTACATATCATTTATTTACCGCAGGAGGTCAGGTAAAATTAAAACTGAGTCTCTTCTTTAGGCCAAGAACACTTATTAGTTGGTTATTCCCTTTCCGTCAGCACAACCCAGACAAGAACCCCAAACTTAACTTTCTTCTGCTTTCTCTGTACAGTAGAAGAAATCTCACTGACAAATTTCTCCTGCCAAGATGCTGTGCATAAGCTTATAGCTTAACTTTTAAAATTACACATATATCTGTTAAGAGTCTGAATGCAGTATAGTCAGGAATTATGCCATAAATTATGTTTGCTTCTACTGGAGAGATTTGGAGGAAGGCACTACTCTTTTTTATTCTGGGTGAGAGAGAGGTCTTTTAAAAAATAGGTTCCCCTAATTTCTTAGAATCTTTGGACGCTTTGAATCGGAATGATTTCAAGGGCTCATGTCTCTGTCACTAGCATATAAAGGTAAAGGTTCCCGTCACACATATCTGCTAGTTGTTCCCAACTCAAGGGGGTGGTGCTCACCATTTCAAAGCCAAAGAGCCAGTGCTCTCTGTGGTCACGAGACTGGCATGACTCAACGCCGAAGGTGCATCGAATGCTGTTCCCTTCCCACCAAAGGTGTTCCCTATTTTTCTACCTGCATTTTTACGTGCTTTTGAACTGCTAGGTTGGCAGAAGATGGGATAAGTAACTTTGTTATGCAGCCCTAGGGACTTGAACCGCTGAACTGCCGACCTTTTGATCGACAGGCTCAGCATCTAGCCACTGAGCCACCAGCATCGTATATAGAATGACCCAATTTCCTTGTCACATTCAGTCATTTAAGAAAATTTATACGACCATCCAACTCACTCTTGGAGTTTACTAAGATGAAAGCCCAAAATAAAATAAAAATTTAAAACGCAACTACCCTCCACCCTCTGGAACAACAATCAAATAACCACTTAATCCCATTCTGAGGTCCCCAGGCCTGTTGACAAAATTAGGTCTTCTTCAGAGTCTTGAGAAAGAGTGTCAAAATGGGGGCTAACTCATGAGAATGATATTTCACAAGGAGGGAGCCATCATGGAGATGACCCTCCTTCTTGGTCGTGCTAGTTGGACCTCCTTAGGAGAGAGGAGATAGCATTCCCTGTTTCCTTGCTCTAGTGGGTCAAGTAGATGTGACCAGGAAAAGACAGACCTTCAAATCCATGAATGGTTTAAGTATAGTTGCCCTACTGAGTTCACACACCACACTAAACTATAAACTCTGTGATATGAATCATAGATTCATACAACATGATATTGGACAAATCATTTTATTATCTTGAGCAATACTCTGCTTAGATATCCTACGCTACACAAAAATTATCGTCTCTCCCAAGTAAACTAGGCAGCAATAGCAGTAGACTTAGCAGTAGACTTATATACCGCTTCATAGGCCTTTCAGCCCTCTCTAAGCGGTTTACGGAGAGTCAGCATATTGCCCCCAACAATCTGGGTCCTCATTTTACCCACCTCGGAAGGATGGAAGGCTGAGTCAACCCTGAGCCGGTGAGATTTGAACCGCTGAACTGCTGATCTAGCAGTAGCCTGCAGTGCTGCATTTAACCACTGCGCCACCTTGGAGGCTACTGCAGGCTAACACAACAATGAGCAAACACAACGATGAGCTAATTCTACTCTATAGTAAGGCTACATTAACAGAATCTTACAAGTATGAAAGGACACACTTCCTACTGCCACTTTTAAGCATCTGATTAATTAGGACAGGCCCTTCCTGAGTTTCTCTCCTTGACTGCTAAGCTATTGGGGGCTTCTGTGTCTCTTGTCTGATTGTTCCTTAGACAGCATGTCTTCCCCTCATTTCCCAAGGTCACACGCACACATTCCAATACAAGCCTATTCTTAATTCATTGCCAATCAAAAGTTAATGCATATATTAAAATAAAAAAAGAAAATCCACATAAATGGCCATATGCATATCACATGCAATGTTCTACAAGTGAGGACAGAACACCATCCTGACATCTCAACAGGTACAGTATAGGGTCTCCATATGAGAATGAATATATCCATATGCTATGTACAGCTATGAAATTAATAAGCATGTGTGAATCTTACATTTTGAATATGCATCTCCCTCTCTTTCTCTCTCTCTTTTCAATCAAACCACGGACTTCTAAATGAAGGTATATATTTTAATGAATCTACTTTTTGAAGATTACGGATAAATCTAAGATCAACAATTGCTTTAATTGTCTTCTTCCTCTGTTCTCTATGTGCTAGCTATGGGGAGAACATTTACATTGGTTTTGTTGTACAGTTTTATTATTATTTTGTATTGACTTTAGAATCAGAAATATTGTGTTTACTCACTCTCACATAAACAATCAAATGCTTCCAGATTTCCTTACTGGAAAACATTGACAGTCACAGAGCATTGCTTGTTGAAATGTGGACAACTTCTTATATGACCTGAACTTTAAATCAAGTTTTTTTTTTCAATAGTCAGAGAACAGATTGTAGATGTTGTTGTCAAGAAAAGCCATAATTCTCCAAGATTTGCCTTACTGATTTGCTGACAGGAACCCTTCAGTTCACAACAATTGAATTTTATTAAACTCCGGGATAAATCCAAACCGATTTAATGTTACATCTCAGATTTATTGCAGATAAATTGCAATATTTACATTTATTGAGTTTCTGCCTCCCTTTCGCTATTGTTGACTAGATGGAAAGATGAATATTAAAGCACATTTCGAGTACTAACACCTTGTAGGCATGAAGGAAAAGCTAACATCAAAGTCTAGTGACTCATTTCATAATAAGGATAATATGAGAATAATGATATTCAACTGATTTTTTAAGTATTAAAATAACGCTTAATATCTTGGCCTTGCAAATTCCTGTTTATTCAGGTACTTAGGTATTCATGCACTTATTTGGATTAATTGTTCTACCTAAGGTTGAAATGTTAAAGTGAATCCTATGAGGTTTTCAGCTCCATATGATGTTCTCTTAAATATGGGGCTTCAATACACAGAAGAGAAAGCCCTCTTTCAGATGCTAAAGGGGGTTGTACATCCCATTGTAAGAAGACTGGAAAAACACGAATTTAGGAAAGTATTGAAACAACGAGAGGAGTGACTGTGCCTGGACAGGTTCTAGCAGACAGAAGGAGAAGAATTAATGTTCTTACACAGAGATTCCACTTCTGTCTAATTTAGATAAAAGGGTGAAGAGAACCATTCTGAAAGCATTGATTGCCCCCTACTTGAGTTATAATCTCCTCCGATTCTTGAGCTTTGTCGGTTAATGTATGTAAAACTTATAAAACATCATTTTGCCCCCAATAATCACATCATAAAGACAAAACACAGCTTCTGAAGAATTGCAGAATCCTCACCCTTTAAGAATCTAGAATGCCCAGGATTTTAGAGTCGTTGGCAGCATACTGTGTATTTTATACTTATATAACAGTAAAGACCCACCATTAGGAATGATACCCAATAGTTTCAAATTTTCAACGTGCTTTGCAAATAGCCCAGACTCCACAGCTTGAATAGTTTCATAGGCTGGAGGAGGCGATAACGCAAGCATGCTTTTGCATTCCAGGTAACATCCAGATGTGGATATAGGAATTGATCAGACACAGCTATTTTGTGACAAATGCATGAGGTTTCAGTGCTGTAATGAGGGAATTAGCCAGAATCCACAATTAGATCCATTCTGTGTCCTGTATTCACACGTATCTCTTCTGCCAGAATTTAGATTAGAGGTTCCACTGCTGAGGGGATCCTGTCTCCCTAGAAAGCAATTCAGTGCTGTGTCTGGTGTGATGTCAATCAGAAGCAACGCCTTCAAAAACAAGTTTATACAAAAGTGGAGGAAGAACTGTCATGCCACACTACTGCAAAAAGGAAGGAAAACCAAAACAGTTGGAGACAAAGACTTGGGTTTTTTGGCATACTGAAAACGTTGCTTGACTCCCTATTGCAGCTAACAGAAGTAAAACTAGCCATGGCATTGAAATGGAAGATAAAACAGAATAAGGAATCAGCATAGCTTACTTTTCAAAAAATTGCAATATAGCACTGAAACATTGTGGAATGGTGAAATCTATAGCATCCTTTAAGTGCATCCTTCAGAACCCTAAAGGCTTATTCTCTTTGTCTTAAAAAAATAATACTTAGGTGATTTTTGGTTTGGTGGGCAAATTTAGAATTTTAAAAACAATTTGTGGGTTTTCTTATAAAATGGCAGCCCTTATTCATAAAATGGCTGCCATGGGAACTATGCCCTGTCAAAAAATGCCAGTTCTCTAGAAGGCAAACTGGTGAAGGGGACTTTGCCATTCTAGAATGATATCCAACTGTCCTAGTTTATAATAAAAAAGATTCTGTATAAGTAGGCAGGTTAATAAACAAAGCAGTGGGCTCTAATCACTCGTTATTTTCAGCAAAAGCCTCTGGGTTTATGCAGGGTCTAGAAACATTCTTGGAAATAAGCATTATGTTATAAACTTCTTTGTAGAATTACAGTTTCTCTGAAAAGAAATAAAAAGAACCTTGGAAACAAAATCGTATAGAAGCCAAATGTACATCAAAGGAGGTATCTACTAACATCAAATGGCCTGTTGTTAGGGATGGGGTTCAAAAATTTCAGCAATGGGTTCTCTGCCAGGTTGCTGGGTGGGCATGGCGATGTTGGGCATGGCCTAATCAGCCTCCTGCACCATGGCAGTGGGGGGGGGGGGGCGTGCGTTCATCTTCCCCAGGCTCCAGAGGTTTTCCTCGAGCCTCTGGGAGGGTAAAAACTGCTTCCCCTGGGCTCTAGATTTTTCCCCTCCCTGAACCTTGCATCCCAAACATAGTTTCTAATGTTGGATTTTCCCCCTTACCAGAGGGACCCCCTTGTGGAGTACTGTGAAGCCATTACCATGGCAACTTTACTGTACTGTACAGTGGAAGCCATTTTACGGCAGTACAGTAGAAGCCATTTTAAGGCACAACAGGCTATATCTTAACAGGACACATACCCCGAGGAGTGTTACGTGTGTCTTACCCCCACAGTATTTTCTTCCTGAGAGTAAGTCATCTGTGTACCAAGTTTACTTTAAATTGTTCAAGGCATTCCAGAGTTATGATGGAACACACATACACACACATGCAAACTTCCTTACTCAAAACATAAACCAGTTTTTGTTTGCGTGTGTGAGAGAGAGAGGGAGAGAGGAAGAGAGGGAGAGGGAGAGAGAGAGAGAGAGAGGGAGGGAGAGAAACCTTAAACTGGAAAAACAAAACAAATCAGCACACAATGCTGATTTTCAGTAGGCTGTGAAAGCTTTATACATATACTTTGGAAGCCTTGGGGGGTGGGGGGCAGGATAGGTCAGGGTGGGAGGATTCCTTCTTCTTCTTCTTCAGCACAGACAAGAAACAATCCTATTGCTATGAATGTGAGAGTCACGTTTGCAATTTTCCAGTTCAGGAAAGTTAAACCTGTTTCACATTGCAACTAAATCTTACTGGTGGAAGAGCAAGCAGGGTATGCCTCTTCAAACTGGTACAGAGTGTCCTGGTACTGGTATTTCCTGAAATGCAGAAAGCTTTGGCCTGTGGTATAGGTTTGCATGTATGTGAGACAGTTTTGACTCCTGGAAACTTCCTGGACATGTCCCTGTAGTTTTCTTGGCAAGACAGAGAGTTACTAGCCCAAGGTCACTTTGTTGGCTTTGTGCTTAAGATGGGCCAAGAATTCATGGTCTCCAGGTTACTAGTCCGGTGCATTAACACTACACCAAATTGTCTGTCTTAAAGATAATTATATCACCAACCACCTGTTGCTTGGATTTTGAGTTTCACAAAGGCAACAGAATAATAGAGTTGGACGGGAGGTCTTCTGGTCCAATACCCCTGCGCAAACAGGAAGCGATATAACACAATGAAATTCTTTAAATGCATCTTCATAGAAGCTTAAGGAAATGAATAAAAGAATGTAGGATATAAAAGAGCTACAAGAAATAGAAGGAGTTTGATCCTGGTCATCTCAAGGTTGACACAACCTCCCATCATTCCAAGGTTGGTAAAATGAGGAGCCACATTGTTGGGACCATTATGCTGACTCCATAAACCACAACAGGCCACATCAGGGGTGTGGTTGACCTTGGGGTGGGGGTGGGCAGGCATGGCTGACTGGATGGGTGTGGCCAGCTTGACATCACTCACTGGGTGTGGCTGACTGGGTGGGCATGGCCAGCTTGACACCATTCCCCAAACTGCTGGCAAGTTTCCTTTTTGCATTGGATAGACCAGGCCAAAGTCACATGGATAGACCCGGACAGCCCCCTACATTTTCCAGGACGGCCCCACGCGCCGGATCCGACCTCATCCTTGAGTCTTGAGTTTGACACCCCTAACTTAGAGAGTGCTGTAAAGCACTATGAAGTAGCATATAAGTGCTATTATTGTTGCTGGAAGAGCAATAATACAACTTCAATTCATGGAAATGAAACCAATTTAATTGACAAAACGATTGGCAAAAGCATGCCCGCTACTAATCTTTAGCCAATTCAGCTACTCTTTCTGGAAAAATGAACCCGGGAAAAATATCACTGCAGCTTGAAGTACTGTCTAAAACTGCTATTTTGTTTCCTAAAAAAATGTTAGGAACCACCGCTGATTCTCTTTTCTCAGGGCTCATGAGATTGTCTTCCCATTTGTCTTAATGTGTAGCTAGACTGTTATTATATCATGCGTTGTATTAGATCCATTGCATTATTTGTATGAAATAGATTTAGTCTGCCATTTTTAATCTTCATTTGTCATCTTTATTCCTCTTTTTAGAGGTTGAAAGATTTTTTTTCAGATGTAAAAAATATTTTAAGGTTTTTATATAATTTAATTTTTGTATTTTTAATTCTTTTAAGTTCCTTGTTATGTTGGTCTTTGACCATAATTAACGTTGACGGTGATTGGCTTTGAGCTTTCTTACTTTGCATAGTGTTCCTTAATGCTGCTTATGGGCCCATGTGAGACACATAAAGGCTTTATAGGAAGATACCTTCACTGGGATGTAATGGAAGCAGGGGAAGCTATTCAGGAGTGAAGTGGGAATTGCTTTTGGTTGCCTGAACTCCCACAGACTTCTCAGATGTTTTGTAATTAAGGTTAGCACTAGGGGTGTCTCCTCTGAACCTTTATTCTCAATCATTCTGTTTGTTTTTGAAAAGCACCTTTCCCCTCCAAAGACACAGGTGGACAATGAGTGGTAGATATCTCTGAACTACAATTCCTGACAGTCTGGTCAAGTGTGAAGATGCTCGGAATCAGGATTTCAGTAGCAACCTGCAAATTCACACATTATGCAGTTGTACAGTAATGGGCTGGTAGCTCCTGGGTAACCAACAGAAGATTGATATCATCTATTATGGTAATTAGGAATGAATGAAAAGTTCCTTCTGGCTAGATTTTGTATCAATCAGAGATTTTTAAAAGGATTCTTAATAAATAATATAAGAACTTCTGCCTTGGGCAGGGGGTTGAACTAGAAGATGTCCAAGATCCCTTCAGGATATTATATGATTCTATGATTCTATGAACTATTAAGGCAAAGCTTTCCTAGAGGGCTTTACTGTATTCTGAAGTTGCTCTACCAAGCAATACAATCCCCCAAATTCAAAGAATACAGCAAATCTGTCATATCACGTTACGTTTCTCCTGGGACCCTTTCTGGGCCTGTAGTAGATAGAAAAGGCTTCTGTTGGAGAAAGCTCTCTGAAGTGAATTCCTGAGGGGAAAAAAATCACATCATCTGTGCATCTCCACAAGACACACAGTGTCACCATTGCAGTACAAAACATCTACAGAACGGAGATTTGCGAACCCAACTTTTGAACACTTTGTCACGAAACATAGCTTGAAAAGTATCTTTTAATTCAAAGTCCATATTGCAGAGTCCACTATTTATAGATTTTTCTTTGGATTTGTGTGTGTATGTGTGTGTGTGTGTGCAAATTCAGATAAATGTATAGTCCAAAATATTATTTCTTTTCTTAAAACATTTACATTCCATCTTTATTTTATACAACTCAGGACGGTGTAAAAAGAGAAACTGGCCCAAAATCACTCAACTGGCTTTCATGACAAGGAAGGACTAGAATTCAGTGTTCGGATTGCTAGGCCACCACCTTCCCTACTATGTGAAACTGTCTGTATTAAAGATAATTATATCCACAACAGCCCATTAGAACATATAATAAAGGCAGAGCACATTATCAGGGTTTCATAAAGCTGGAATTCCTCAAAATACTTCTTTGTAGAAGCTTAAGGAAATGAATGAAAGATTCTGAAAGAAGCAATAGCAAAACCCAATTTCATGGAAATGAAATCAATTTAATTGACATAAATGTTTAAAAAGTCCTGGTAGGAAATGCTGAGCTGTTGATGGGGCGCAATATAATAACGAGAAAGAGATCTTAGTAAACAAGACATGAAATCTTGTGTAAGGATGAATAATAATTTATAGAAGCTGATGCAGAATAAAAATGCATGTGGTTTTCTGTACTGTGTAATTTTCAGCAAAACCTAAAGAGTGTAATTAGACCAGTGTTTCCCAACCTTGGTGACTTTAAGTCCTGTGGACTTCAACTCCCAGAATCCCCCAGCCAGCAGAGCTGGCTGGGGAATTCTGGGAGTTGAAGTCCACAGGACTTAAAGTCACCAAGGTTGGGAAACACTGAATTAGACTAACAAAATATTAGTAGGTGGGTTGGAAAGTGATAAATAATGTTGGAAATTCAAAAAAAGGCTACCTTACATAGAAGACCTTCAAGAATTAGTGTTACTAACCACTGGCCCTTTTGGCTGAGGCTGATAGGAAATGTAGTGAACCAATAGACAGAGGACAATAGTTCCTCTAGTTCTGAGATGCAGCCAACATTAAAGCATAGAATATTATAATGGCATAGTTGGGAAAAACTGATTCTAATCTCTCTCTCTCCCTCCCTCCCTCCCTCCCTCCCTCCCTCCCTCCCTCCCTCCCTCCCTCTCTCTCTCTCTCTCTCTCTCTCTCTCACACACACACACACACACACACACACACACACACACACCAATGCCACATATGTTAGTTCAGCCTCCCTATTATAGACCCAAAAAGTGCAAGACACAATTCTGATTAGAGGACCAGAACAGAATGTAGGTTGTAGAATAATTCCCTATAAAGAAATAGAAGGATGACTATTGACTCACATTAATTCAGTTCTGAAACTAGACACCAAATTATTAAAATGTTGAGAAAAAGATATTGGAGGTAGTTTTAAAAATTAACACAATGGGGGGAGAGGGGGAAATCAAACTACAATAACATTTCAATATATTATGACATTTCCTTGTTGATGCCTCTGTGATTTACCTGTAGTTACACATGACAGAAGTTTTCTGGAGATTGAACAGAGTTTCAGCCTAGGGTACAACTTACTTTTTTTGGCTTCTTCAAGCTTGTCTTTGGCCCGTTTTTCTGCCTGGAGAAGCTGCTGTATTCCCTGAGACTGGCTGGTCATTTTGCCTCTTTGAGTTCAGAGAACGCCTATGGCAATTGCGAAGGAGGAAGAAGGCTTTATGGCAAGGCACCATTTATTTATTCAACGCTTCTCCTGTTGTGTCAATAATCAAACCATAAACTTTGCCCTGTCTCTTTGCAGGCTAAAGCCAGATTAAAACCATGGAAGGAAACAAAAAGCCGGTGCGAAGAAGTGGATCTACTGGTTTGAGGGAGTTTCTCCACCCCCCCCCCCACAGCTACCCTCTTCCACGTGGTTTATAGGCAACCATCAACAGAAAACCTTTGCTAGCTCTGTTTGACTGTAATATTTATGCAATGTTTAGATGAAAAATATCAAGGTAGCCACGTGATTTGAGTAAAGCAAATCTCAGAAAACACTTGAATTTTCCCCCTTAATACTTGCTTGCATTGCAGATCTTTTCTTGCCATTAATACAGGCATATCGGTCATTGCTATTATATCACCACTTCTTTGTTTCACATTGCAGGCACAAGCACTCAGGCAGATCAAGATCTCCACGGTGATTACTATTACTAGGATTAAAAGCCAGGATATATGGATCATGTGAGGACATGGTTTCCATTTCAGTCTTTTGTATTGTTTGTATTTTTTTTAAAATCACTTCTATGTATGTATGTGTGTGTATGTATGTGTGTGTATGTGTGTGTGTGTGTATGTGTGTATGTGTGTGTGTATGTATGTATGTATGTGTGTATATATATTGCATTTGTGCTGAAGGGAGACTAGTATAGATCTATTTCAAGCTATTTAGCTCTCATCAGCTAGCCATACCCTTACTGGGATTTGAACCTGTGCTGTATTACATATTAAGCAGTTGTGTTAGCCACTAAGCCACAAGGTTCTCCTCCTTTATCAGCTGAGCAAAATAGGAGTTAGGGAGCTACATGTTGCTTACCCTGACTGATGGGAGCATTTCAGAATGTTCGGATAATGAAATAAATTAGAATATGAAAAACGTTTGCAGACAGATTTCTTTTTTTTACAGCTTCTTTATGTTTCACCTTTTGGAGTGGAATGTGTCAGTGTGAACTTTTAGGTCAAGAAATGGCAACTTCACCTTGCTCTTGTGGTTCGCAAGATGTGTGAGAGAACACAATAAGATATATTTTATCTATGTTTATCTAATTGAACCTTCCTTCCTTCCTTCCTTCCTTCCTTCCTTCCTTCCTTCCTTCCTTCCTTCCTTCCTTCCTACCTACCTACCTACCTACCTACCTACAGTGAAAGGGAGAGTGTAGGACATCTAAAATGCTAAAATTGCTTTTATTTATTAGATTTTTTAAACCTTTATTACTTTATAAGTAACTCAAGGCAGCAAACATACCTAATATGCCTTCTTTCTCCTATTTTCTCCCAAACAATAACTCGGTGACCTAGATGGGGCTGAGAGAGAGAGAGAGTGACTGGCCCAGAATCAGCCAGATGGCTTTCATATCTAAGGCAGGACTAGAATTCACAGTCCCCTGGTTTCTAGCCTTAACCACTAGGCCAAACGGACATAGCTTAGCTGCATAGGCTTTTCCCGACATTTACTCTGGGAACCAAAAATGCAAAGCGGCAAAAGAAAAGTGAATTGGAATGATCTGTTTTTGTTGGTCTACCAACAAATGGGCTGACTTTCCAGATATAAACCTAGCAGCCAGCCAAGGCTCTATCCCCCCCACTCCCCACTCCCACCCTTACTCCTGCTCTATGGATTCTCCCTTCCATCCAGTTTATCGGTACGGCTCTCTGTCCTAAAGACTGACTTCTCACAATTGCAGAGACTCTCTCCTACACCCAGAAGGCACCTACAGAAAAACAACTTTTTAACCGCTTCCTATTCAGAATGCATGAAAGACAAGCGATGCTCTGCGACATCCTTTTGCAGCCCAGCTGCTCCATCCCAGGTAGAAATGGGTCTTGAACCATTGTGGTGTCTGAGTGCAGCATTCTGCCAGGTGTTTTCTTCCCCTTCAGAGATTACGATCTTCTGAAGAGGATTGCAAAGGCCAAGTAACAGACTCCGTTCTGCTCAAGCTACCCTGCATTTTCACTCCCTTCCCTATCACTTAAGGGTAGAACACAGGAAGGAAGACCAGTGGCACAGTACTATTCCAACTAACAGATTAACAGAGTTGGAAGGGACCTTATAGGTAATCTAGTCCAACCCCCTGCTCAAGCGGGAGACTCTACACCATTTCTGACAAATGGCAGTCCAATATCTTCTTGAAAGTCTCAAGTGACGAAGCTCCCACAACATCCGAAGGCAACTTCTGTTCCATTGGTCAAAGAAGAAGAAGATTATTTAAAAAAAACCATTTATCTGGCTTCTTAGGAGTTAATAGGCTGTTGTTTTCCCTGTCCTTTGTTCAATTCTAAAAAAATGTCCCCTGTTAGAACTGGTTGCCAAGCCTGGAACTATTTCATTATTGCTGAAACTGGCAATGAGCTAAGGAACAGATGCACCATCACTTTGCCATTCGTACCATTTGCCTTCCTATGCGTGCACGCGCACACAGACACACACAAACATAGAGTATCCCTTCCCCCCACATTATGCTCTGTTTACATGGCCAAGTAATCAAATAAGCATTTCAGCTGGTGGCAAACCGGAATTGCTTTCTTTCCTGACTTTATGCAATCAGGATCTGGGTGAATTCTGTCATTGCCCAAAGAAATAGATTTCCCAATTAGCAACAAACTGACTGTTGTTATAGTCATAGTCATAGAAACTGGATGATTAATCTGTTGTTGGCCTGACAAACCAGTAAAGAGAGCTTCATTATTTAACACTTTTTGGAGAAAAGTATAAAACCAACAACAACAACTAAGATTTATACATGAACAGTTTTGTAGCTGGTCCATTGGTAGTGAAATAGTAAGCTAGAAAACCAGCAGCTACTTATTTTATTAGCAAAACGTAGAAACCTTTGCAAAGATAAAAGGATGGATATCATCTTTTTTTTTATTCTTTAGCTCTTGGCAAGCAGATTGAAAACCCCTGTAGCTGTGAAAGACAAGATGGAAAAATGACACAGGAGATGGATGATGTGCACTATTAAGTAAAGAATGGAGTTAGGATATGCCTAAACTACTGAGTAAAATTTGGGGTCTCTTCCTGGATAAGGAAAAGTGCAAATGGCACTTTTCAGTGGAAATAAGAAGTAATTTGTTCCTAAAAACCACTGATCTTGGATATCTACATTTGCTGTTCTCCCAACCATTTCCTTCAGTTTAACTAATTTTTCAAAATGTGGAATTAACCCAGAGACTAAAAGAGAACAAACATTTTTTTTATTTCCTAAACTGCGTAGGCGTTCTTTAGTTGCAATCGAACGCAAGGCTTACTTTGGATTTACACCTCTTTTTTTTTTGATACACACAAATTACATTTTATCAAAAATTAACCAAACTTGACTAGATTTGCATAATATACTACCCCACCTAAAAGAAAAAAAAGAAGGTGTAACCAAAGTTAATAGGGCAAGGTGACGAGTTCAAATTTCCTTTTAAAGAAAGCCTCTGGATCTTCATAATCTGCCTCTGCTTTCTATTCCTTATAACAGAGGCTGTGTAATTCTTATTACTACTAGCTAACCTCTAACTTCTACCACATAACTACTACTTCTAACCTCCTCCTTCTGCAACTCTGGCACATGAGGGGTCCCACATCCTGTAAGGTTTTTTTTCCCAATTACTAAGTCAAATTCTAAGAAAAAAAATGTTATAGGGCCGTTTCCCAGTGATATAGCGTTGAGGCAAGGGGCTATAAGTACCAGCTATTTCTCCCATGGAGATAAATGTTAATTAAAGAAAATATTTTTTTGTAATTCAAATGTAAAACCCTCATTTCCTGTTAAATATCAAAATGCAAATATTCAAGGTTAAGGGAAAAAATAGTTTCCTGAGCTGCCCAACATCATATAACTAGCACCTTGTTTTATTAAAAGTATAAAATAAATCATAATACTCTACTCAGAACACAAATTGTTAATTTTACTGCTTTGAGTGGATTTTACAAAACTTCAGTTATCATGGAAACGCAGTGAGATAAAATCTGTAAAACGTCAAAAAATACTCCAACTACCATGGCTAGGGTATGCTATTTTACAACTTATACAAACATAATAAACAATCAAAAATAATACACTACCAAAGAAATTCAGAAGATCTTATTGCAAGCATCTGACAGAATGTTTCTGTTTCTAGTGAAATAACCCAAATTCTTGAAATGACTGTTGTCACTTATTTCCTTTTATGTAGAATTCAATCCTTCTCCATATTAGCACACTTTAAAGTGAGCTCGATTTAAAAACAGCAGACTTAGAAGGTTGTAAAACCAGAGAATGGTTGTGTAAATGCCAGCGTGCATGTGAGGTTGTAGGTGTGAGAGTTGGTGGGTCCGCCATGCTTTTGTTTTTAACTCAGAATCTTTCTAAAGCAAATTTAGGTGTGTTAGGCGGAGAAGCGAATGCCAGAGTTTTCACCTAATGTGTCAACTAGAGAATTGGTGGAATTTTTGCATTTTCATTTTATCTTTCACAACAGCGTTTCTACTTAACTTGTCTCTCTTGCCTTTTGTCACTAGCTCCTACCACATCCTGTTTTGGTTCTTGGAATTTTTTTTTTCTGTTTTTAGCGTGGGGCTGAGCTCTAGTGAGAGAGAGAGACAGAGAGCTTCTTTATTCTGTTGTGCAGTTGTTGCAAAAGGGTGATCAGATCTGGGAGGTAAGATTCAGGTGAACAATAGATGGCAGCAACCATTGATGGTTTCTGCCCATCCTACTAGGCCTGGCAAATGGGAATACTCTGGATTCCCAGAGTGAAGTAGAGTTGCCTTCACCCCTGGCAATACAGAGGCCTTTGGGGAAGCAGTGAACATCTGGCTCCCCCCCCCAGGCACTGTGAAGATCTGTCTTCTCCTCCCCCCTGGCACTGTGCCCATGATGGGTCCATGTGTCTGACTTTCACCCCGCCCCCCAGACACTGTGCTCATAATGTTGGTAGAGCTGGCATTGGGTGGTTAGTGGATGGATGCAAGTTTTATTAGGGCCTCAATGTTGTTTATTGTTTTAAATTCTTTTTTTTTTACTCTATTGTGTTTTTATTTTGTTCACCACCCAGAGAAAAGAAGGAATGGAGGGAGGGAGGGAAGGAAGGGTAGAAAAAAAGAAAGGGAGAGAGAGAGAGAATAAAAGAGAGATAAAAAGAAGAAAGAACAAAGAAAAACAGAGAGAAAATGAAAGAAAGGAAAAGAGAGAAAAAGAGAAATAAATAGAAAGAGGAAGGAAGGAAAGGGAAAGAAAGAAAGAAAAGAAAAGAAAAGAAAAGAAAGAAGGAAGGAAGGAAGGAAGGAAGGCCTAGAACCGCTTTGGATGTTTGCAGTCCTGATAGGTAAAATGGAAGATAACAGAATATGAAAACTTTTGGGACCTTAAGAGAATCATGCACTTCTTTTCGTCCAACGCCAGAGGTCATTCTTAAAGAAGAATGGGAAGCAGCTTAATTAGAATTTGTGATGCTGCCACTCAACCAAGGAAGGAAAGAGGGAAGGTCTCCCTCCCAAGATAGGAACTTGATGCCACCTGTTTCCTGGGACCAATGGGTAGAAAAACTAGTTATAAACCAGGCAGAAGGTTTTTATGCTCTAGGCTGAAGCCAGAGGCACGGAAAAACAAGGGCAACAGACAGGAGATTAGAAATGACGAAGTAGGGACTGGAATAGTGACGGCCTCGTAAGGCCTGCAGGGACAAATATTAGATTCCTGGAGAACTTCGGTGCAACGTAGGGAGACCCAAAGGAAATAAATCCGAAGCAAGAAAACCTTTACACACTTTCCTTTTTGCAAGAACCAGCTCATAAAATGAGCAAGACATAAAACACAGACTGAAGAAAACTGGGGAAACCGCAATTGCTAGCAACATATGACTGCTGCTAATAACAATAACTAGTCATGGTGGTATCTATGAAGGCTAGCTATATTACAAATATTTCAGAACTGATTGATGATGATACAAGAATATCATCAATTGAGGCAGGTTCCTGTCACCTTCCCCCCCCCCCTGCCCAAAAGTCATCCTGAATCCCAAGGGACAAAGACCAGGGATGTCTTCAGCCTTCTGCCTTCACAAGACAAGCCATCTAGTTCTGGCCATCTCCTCTTCCAGGAATAGATTCATCACGGGCAGCTAATTTCATTTGGTTCTGTGTGTTTGCATCTGATGCCAAGATGGAATCCCATCAATTCCTCTTCCACTTTCTTTCTCTTTTTCCCATGGAATGGAGCAACAACAAAACCAAAGCCCCATTTCTCCACGGATTCTCTTGCACTTCATCTTGCCTCCTGAAAAATAAGAGTTTATTAATGTCGGTCATTAATTAATTAATTAGCAATAGCAATAGCAGTTAGACTTATATACCGCTTCATAGGGCTTTCAGCCCTCTCTAAGGGGTTTACAGAGTCAGGATATCGCCCCCAACAACAATCCACATTTTCATGTCTTCAAGACCACATGCTCCAATCTGCCTGTTTTGCAAGATGTGAGTAGGTGGCCCTGTGGAAGGAGGCCACCGTCTGTGGAGTTCCATTTGCAGGGCTGCATACAAATAGTCTTCTCAGTGGTGGCACCCTTCCTCTAGGACAGGGGGGTAAAACTCATAGCCCACAGAGCCTCATGCTCTGGCCAGGCCCACCCCCAGTTTAGCGAAGGGGGGGGGAAAGTTGTGATACCACAAGTGATGATAACATGACAACACAAGTTTGACATCCCTGCCCTAGAATAATGTGCCCCTGTATGTACAGAATACAACATTCCTGATGAACATCTGCAGAGGGAGAGGCCTCATTTGGGAGATGTTAAATTTGGTACCTATTTTGTAACTATTTGGTACCTATTTTCTTTCTTTTGTTGGGATGAGCGAATGTATTTCATTTTCTCCCAGATTCTTATTTTTCATTGGTGCATCCCATTTCTATACCATCATCAAATATTTTTTAAAAAATATGAATCAAGCTATATATACACATTTATCATTGTAATGTTGCCTCATCTATAATTACAATATTCTGGTTATGTGTGTGAGCCTGCAGCCTGGATCTCCTTTTACCCTCCAAAAAGAATTTCTTCAGAAAATCCAGACGTCTGTTTATCTATTTCGGGGAAATTCAAAGTACTAAATTTAAACCTTAAAACTGATTTTTGAGACATGGGCCATCTATATCCTTAAACTTCTAAAAAAATAAGGACTGCTATGCCCGTTAGTAGAATCCTTAGAAAAGAAAACAATTTCGGGTGTGTTGATTTTAATTGGAAGTCAGACCCTGAAGAAATCAGTGGGGAAGGCATCTGACCTTGTGGGATGATTTAATAGCTTTCTCTCTGATGTCTAAAGCAAGGTGTCATTTGGGGTTGAATCTTCCAGGACTCAAGGCTGCATGGAGAACTCCAGATGGAAGAGCAAAATGAAGGTTTTTATTACTTTAATCTCAGGTAGAAGACCTGTTTCCTTAACCAGCCATTTTTCTTATTGCTAAGTTTTGGTGAGTTTGTGTTTACAGCCTGTATGTAAAGATTAGATAGACAGATGTTGATTGATTGATTGATGATAGATAGATAGATAGATAGATAATAGATAGATAGATAGATAGATAGATAGATAGATAGATAGATAATAGATAATAGATAGATAGATAGATAGATAGATAGATAGATAGATAGATAGATAGTTGATAGATAGATAGATGATAGATAGATAGGATAGATAGATAGATAGTTGATAGATAGATGATAGATAGATAGGATAGATAGATAGATGATAGATGATAGATAGATAGATAGATAGATAGATAGATAGATAGATAGATAGTAGATAGATAGTAGATAGATAGATAGATAGATAGATAGATAGATAGATAGAGAGAGATGATAGATAGATAGATAGATAGATAGATGGATAGATGATAGATAGATAGATAGTAGATAGATAGATAGATAGATAGATAGATAGATAGATAGATAGAGAGATGATAGATAGATAGATAGATAGATAGATAGATAGATAGATAGATAGATAGATAGTTGATAGATAGATAGATGATAGATAGATAGATAGGATAGATAGATGATAGATAAATAGATAGTAGATAGATAGATAGATAGATAGATAGATAGATAGATAGATAGATAGATAGTAGATAGATAGATAGATAGATAGATAGATAGAGAGATGATAGATAGATAAATAGATAGATGATAGATAGATAGATAGATAGAGAGATGATAGATAGATAGATGATAGATAGATAGATAGAGAGATGATAGATAGATAGATAATAGATAGATAGATAGATAGATAGATAGATAGATAGATAGATAGATAGATAGATAGATAGATAGATAGATAGTAGATAGATAGATGTGTAATCTGTACAGATACAGGTATATACATTACATATATAATAGGTGTATGCTTATATGTGATCCCTGTGGCTTCCTTTTTTAAAATGGAGAAATGTAAATCTCTGTCAGTCAGAGCTTCTTGAATAAAAAAAGGCAAACGTTGCCATATTCCTATATTCCTTCCTATTCTTTATTGACAGAGACAACTGAGAGGTGTGATTGAGGGATCTGACACAGGCCAGGATTCTGGCTTTCGTTTTTCCCAGGATTAACATTCACCTTGTTTTTTTTCTCTGCGGGGCAGGAGACATTTTGAAGGATCATTAGCAATGGCCGCCCCCCACCTAACCAGTCAAAGATAGTAGCCGCTACGGAGATTAAACCTTTTTCTGAGGGGACATGGCAGGTGATAATGGAAGACGCACAAAAGGAAATGGACTGCTTTCAAAAGCTCCAAAGATCCCCTTTCTATCAGAAAGAAGCTTTGGGCTTATGGTAAAATAATATCAGATTTTTTTAAAATGCCTGAACAATGCATGCATCTGAAATCTTTGCAAAATTTAATTAAACCACTTGATGTTCCTCCATTGCTGGTCTTCAAATGGAACGGTTTGTTCTTTACTCTTTAGTTTTCATTACATTATTCTTCCTTGTTCTCAAGCTCACAAACTAATACAGGTAGTAGGAAATCTGCTTTGAAAATGTTTAGCAGGAGAATTTCATTCCTACTAGATAATTTACTGGCCTCAGTTTACTGCAAAGAAAGCTCACTGGAAAAATCCCAAAGTACCATCTCTAGGGCCCATACAAATCAGTCCTGATTCAATCCGGGTCCTCATTTCACCCACCTCGGAAGGATGGAAGGCTGAGTCAACCCTGAGCCGGTGAGATTTGAACAGCCGAACTGCAGAACTGCAGTCAGCTGAAGTGGCCTGCAGTGCTGCAGTTAACCACTGCGCCACCTCGGCTCTGTAAACCACTTAGAGAGTGCTATAAAGCACTATGAAGTGGTATATAAGTTTAAATACTATTGCTATTGTAGAATGCTAGCAGTGATGGCACTGGATTAAATGGGATGATAGTTTGGGCAAGACAGATTCACAAACCATGGCTAAAGGTCAGATGCATCAGAATTGTGGAAATCCTCTATGCCAGTGGCCCCCCACCACCACCTTTGGGGCACCAGGAACTGGTTCTATGGAGAAAGGCTTTTTCCGCGGATTGGAGGGGGGGGGCATGGCTTTGCAAGCTGCCCACATCCCAGATGGGACTTCGCTTGTTTGCATGGCCCAGTTGCTGGCATGCTGGAAACTGGTGCCAGTCCACAGACTGTGGGGTTGGGGACCCTTTAAGTGTGTTGGTCAGCAGAGGCAACTAAACAAATCTCTCCTAGGGAGATTCTGTGACACAAAGAAAGTGGTATTTGTACCTCAATTCACATTTTGTCTTTCACAATGAATTTCAGCAGCGAATCGTCAGAAATGTTGGTAATTAAATAGTGACTTTTATTTAATGCCCATAGGGGTTTTTATATACAAAACTGCATATATATTTCAGGAAGCTAGTACTGCATAAGGGATTAAACTAGAATTTCAATACAAATGTTGCTTTTCCTGGATTCAAATTAATCATTGTGTAAATGCCCCAATATAATGACACCATCACACACACACAGGGATTTGTGAGTCAAGAGAGAAAAAGTTTCTATTTTAATTCTAAGATGGTATTTTTTTTGATTTCTGAGATTAGAACACAATAAGCTTTGAAACTCAGTAACATATTCCTCCCCCTTTTTGTTATTTTTATTTGTTATCCTGTGAAGAAAAGTTGTAAAAATCTTGCTGATGGTTGCATCTTCTCTTGTAGGTCTTCACACATGTTTTGTGTTTTGAAACTAATGGTTTTTTTAAAAAAATATATTAATATACCAATATGAATATAAACATTTTCTAAATAGCACTATTCATTTTAAATGCTCATTTCATAGCAAATTATTCTCCCTGATAAATTTCTACTAAAGAAATAATTACTAAAAATAGCTTCACTGTGTTATTATTATTATTATTCCACTTTAACAGAAATTCTGCTATTTTGAAGAGGACTCTTTCTGAAACTTACACTGGTTTGTACAGTTATTAGCAATGTGTAAAATTCTAAAGTAAAACAGATTTGATAAAAATGAATTGCAATTGTTTATTGTAAGTCTCAGATAATAGCAATAGCAAGCAATAGCAGTTAGACTTATATACCGCTTCATAGGGCTTTCAGTCCTCTCTAAGCGGTTTACAGAGAGTCAGCATATTGCCCCCAACAACAATCCGGGTCCTCATTTCACCCATCTCGGAAGGATGGAAGGCTGAGTCAACCCTGAGCCGGTGAGATTTGAACCGCCCAACTGCAGATAGCAGTCAGCTGAAGTGGCCTGCAGTACTGCACTCTACCCACTGCACCACCTCGGCTCTAATGTAATAAAGTACGTTAAGGTAGTGTGGGAAGAAATATCCATCTGGCTCAGTTCCAAGCTGAGAAAAGCATTGGAGACAAAATGGGGGCTGGGGGCTGATTGGAAAGAGGGTCCATTCATTGATGAACAGGACCACATGTTTGTGGTGCAACTGACAAAATGAAATTAAGAGGGGATTTTATACCTTCTTTGAGCTCCCTGTTCCTGTGGAAGAACATGTATTCTATTGGCTGCTGTCAGACTCCTATGGTGTCATGTAGGGGTTATGTACGGGTCACAGCTGGCTCTATAAACAAAAGAGGAAATGCCAGTCCTAGGTGTTTGCCTGAGCTAATTTTGTCAACCTTTTGTTCGTTGCTCATCTGAGTTTCTGTCTTGATCCCGTCTTTCTGAACGGATTACCAAACCTGCATTTCTAAAAGCTGGCCTCCTCAGTTTCTGCTTGGGGCAGGGAAACCGCAGCTGGTTTCTGAATAGGCTGGCCCAATCATCCTTAAAAGGCACAAATTATCTGCTGTGGGCTATTAAGAAGGTCCCACCACAAAACCGCGGACGACAAAATCGCGGTCGACGAAAGCGCGTATGTGACGTCATCACAGCGCGACGAAAAAGATCGAAAAATGTAAAAATAAAGCGAAAACCTTACCCTAACCCCCCCAAACCTAACCCTAAACCTAACCCTAAACCTAACCCTTAACCTAACGAAAAACCTAACCCTAACCCTAACCCTTAACCTAACCCTAAACCTAACCCTAAACCTAACCCTTAACCTAACGAAAAACCTAACGCTAACCCTTAACCTAACGCTAAACGTAACCCTAATGCTCTAAACCTAACCCTAACCCTTAACCTAACGCTTACCTTTATGTGAATCGGCTTGCTGTAATTTAATTTTTATTTCAATTTTTCGATCTTTTTCGTTGTGCTGTGATGACGTCACATACGCGATTTCGTCGACCGCGATTTTGTGGAACGCGGTTTTGACGGGTCACGATTAAGAAAGGCTTGGAGACTGCTTTCTGTCTCCAACAGCATGTTTCTCCATTTCTCCTTTAGAGAAGTATAATATTTTGCCTTTTTAAATATTCCTCAAAATATTTCATTCTTCTAGGAGGCTAGGTGCTGACTTTCTACAGTAATTCATAATTTCCCAGAATTACATTTGTTCCTCATTACAGTATTTGTTCTGAAAATTATTCATACCTCCTCTATAATCACAATGAAATGTGGGTTAGAGACTTCTTGAGAAAACGTCGCCTGGAGGGAAGTAAGATATTTCACAAGTCCTGTCTTAACTGCACAAGCACACTCTTGCCTTCCTTCCAGATAAGGGCCTAGTGTTGTGATGCTTTTTGACTGTAATAAAATTTTTTGATTTGATTTGAAATGGACTAAGATAGCAACTCCTTGTCCAGAATGCTGTTTGTCCCATCTTGAAGTGGCTCCTGAAAACCTCACGAGATCTGGATAATAAAAATTCAGAGGGAAAAAACTGTAAAGATTCTTAACTGTGAATTTAGCTTCAGGTTTTTATTCTCATAGTAATGAGTTTGCACTCTAGAATCAGTCACCCTGGATCTCCGACCAAACTGTGTTTTGTCACATTGCTTTTTCCCATGATATTGTTGTGATCCAGCCAGAGGTGGGGTTCCTACCAGTTCGCACCAGTTCGGTAGAACCGGTTCGTCAAATCTACCAAACCAGTTAGAAGAGGTTCCACCAGAAAGCAGGCCACACCTACAGAAGAGGTTCCAAACATTTTTGAAACCCACCACTGACACACACACACACACACACACGCACACACGCACACACAGAAAGAGAAAGAAAGGAAGAAAGAAAAAAAGAAAAAAAGAAAAAAGAAATAAAAAGTGTGAGATGAAAGGAAAAAAGGAAAAAGGCACAGAGACACAAAAGGAAGGAAAGAGAGAGAGAGAGAGAGAGAGAGAGAAAGAAAGAAAGAAAGAAAGAAAGAAAGAAAGAGAACACATGGCTGACAAGCCACTCCTACCAGGTCACATGGCCAACAAGCCACTCCCACAAAGGAGGCCACACCCACAGAGTAGGTTCAAAAAATTTTTGAAACCCACCACTGGATCCAGCCCTCAGATCCAGATCTTTTCTTTCTCTGGGTAATAAGCCTGCATATAAGATAAGTCAAGGGATTATAATGCATCAGTGCATGCTGTTAGTGTATTGGTATCTTCTATGAATAGAGAAAATGTACTCTTGACACATGGATCTAAGTTAGAGAGTCTTATGTCAGAATGCTTCGGCTATTCCGCAGGCATGTGCTTAATCAAGGCAGCCTTGCTGTATTCATATTATTTAAATGCATTAATTTATCCGAAAGAGTTTTTGCCACAGTGGAATATGTCTATGGCAACATTTCACCAGCTTGCCTGGATTTGGTGGGGAAGTTTGGATTGGTTAGTTCCTGGGTGGAAGACTGCCAGTGAATTCTAAATTTGTAAGATAAACTGAGAAATTGAAAATAATCTGTTACAAAAAGGCAGTGACAAACTGTGTGGGGAAGTGAGCTATTTTGCACTGTATAGTAAATCTAAAGTAAATCTTCCACCTAAGGGCTTACCTTTATAGGTGACCCAGGTCAACAATACAGTTATACAACTTCCCTAGATATAGAACAGTGTTTCTCAACCTTGGCGACTTTAAGTCCTGTGGAATTCAACTCCCAGAATTCCCCCAGCCAGCTATGCTGGCTGGGGGATTCTGGGAGTTGAAGTCCACAGGACTTAAAGTCGCCAAGGTTGAGAAACACTGATATAGAAGAACCATGGATTTGCTAAAGCAGTTTCCTTATTTCTATCAGAAGTTGCTCAACAGTCTTTTTTTGAAGAATAATCCCATAATTTTTTTTATTTATCAAATTCGTATTTTGTGAACCAGCCTTTCAAGAGTTTGAATGACGAGGAGCTAGGAATGGCAAATGTGGTGTCTGTTATCTCCTCACTTCCATCTTTTGGGACAGGAAATCCAAATGCCATGGCATTATTTTTTTTATTTTAATCCATCCTCTACCCTCCTCTTAATGTCAGCAATGTCACAATGGACACATACTGTAATCTAAAACATGACAAAAAAAGAGAGACTTAAATATGCAAGTGAGAATAGACAGTAAACACACACACATGATTTTAAGGAGAAATGCAAACATTTTATTTTTAAAATATATTTCATTAAAATTTGTACAGAGAACATAAAAATTAAAAAGTGATCTAGAATGGAAATAAAGAAAGAAAAAAAGGAAGAAGGAAGAAAGGAAGGAAAAGAAAGGAAGGAAGGAAGGAAAAGAAAGAGGGAGAAATAAGTGAAAGTGCAGAAATAAAGAATAAAAAGAAATAGAAAGAAGCTTCCAATTTCCTTTGCAGCAAATATAAGTACAAAGTTATCTCTTACTCTGTGATTATTAAAAATAAAACCTCACCTTTTTTTCCTAATAATAAATACCACAAGGCAGAAGTTCATTTTTTTCCGTTTCATGCAAAGAAATCTACAAGGGATTTCCAGTTAGCTATAAATGTAGTTTTTGTCTGATCGAAGAAGTTAATTTAACCATCTCCACAAGTTGCATCGCCTCCCTCAGCCGTTCCTCCATTGTGGGTAGCGTCAAACTTTCCCATTTTCTGAGCACCATCTTGCAGCTGTTGTCATTCATAAAAACAAAGTTGTAGGCCTCTTTTTTTTTTTGAGTTTCCTATCCATTAGCCCAAATGAAAAGTTTGGATTCAGTTATACTGTAATCTTTATCATCGATATGTGCATGAATCATACAAGTGGCAAGGAAATAAGAGCAGTCAGGCATAACACGGGTTAGGTAGGCAGTAAATACAGGGTCGATCAAAATGGACTCAAATGTCTATACACCAATGCCCAGAGGATGAGGAATAAACATTTGTCTGGAACGGTATAGGGTTTCCTGCCTAGGCAGGGGGTTGGACTAAAAGACCTCCAAGGTCCTTTCCAACTCTGCTGTTGCATTGTAATCTTCTGAATTAAAATATGTATTTGTGTCCAATTTCGTTTTAGCATTTCTACACATAGAAATGCAACCATTTGAGACAATCTGATCTGAAGTCAACTCGCATTCATATTTCCTAGTCACCCAGACTGTCAGGCAACATGAGCCGAGGTGGCGCAGTGGTTAAATGCAGCACTGCAGGCTACTTCAGCTGACTGCTAGTTCTGCAGTTCGGCTGTTCAAATCTCACCGGCTCAGGGTTGACTCAGCCTTCCATCCTTCCGAGGTGGGTGAAATGAGGACCAGGATTGTTGTTGGGGGCAATATATGCTGACTCTGTAAACCGCTTAGAGGGGGCTGAAAGCCCTATGAAGCAGTATATAAGTCTAACTGCTATTGCTATTGCTATTGCACTTGTGCTAAATATAGACTGCATCTTCCTCCCTCTCAGACGTAGAAGCTGCTTCTTCAAAAGGAAAAAAAAAAGAAGTAAGCTCTGAAATCCTGTAGAACTTTTGATTTTCTGTTTCTCTTCTCTCATGGCTGCAGAAAGAAAAGTTTTGATTCTTTGTGATCAAAGGCAGGGGTGCTGGGTGCTGGGGCTAGGAAAAGGAAAGAAATACAGGTAGTCCTCGACTTACGACCATAACTCAGCCCAAGATGCCTTTTGTTAAGTGAGGCAGCTGTTAAGTGAGTTTTGCCCCATTCTACGACCTTTCCTGCCTCAGTGGCTAAGTGAATCACTACAGCTGATAAGTTAGTAACCCGGTTGTTAAGTGAATCTGGCTTCCCCACTGGCTTGTCAGAAGGTCGCAAAAGGGGATCACGTGTCCCCCCCCCCCCCCCCAGGACACTGCAACCATCATAAATATGAACCAGCTGAGAAGCATCTGGATTTTGATGACATGATCACGGGGATGCTGCAAAGGTTGTAAATATGAAAAACGGTCATAGGTCACTTTTTTCACTGCTGTTGTAATTTTCAACGGCCACTATATGAACCGTTGTAAGTCAAGGACTACACGTATATTGTTTTTGCTTAAGCCTCTGATTAAAAGTTGAGTCTAGAAGAGATTTCTCTTGCCCAAGCTCACCAATTGAAGCAGGCAAGCACCATCTAGTGGTCTGCTAGGAACACTGCATGTTTTTTTTCTCCCCCTTGATCATTTCAAGTAGATAAGGGTTTCGATGCCTCTTGTACATTCGCTTCTTTAAAAAAAGTTTGCTTTGGATGATTTCTTGTAAGATTTGTGTGTGTCACAAAAGGGGGATCACGTGACCCCCCAGGACACTGCAACCGTCATAAATATGACCGTTTGAATAAGACAGTTTGAAACAGTGGTGAATATCTAGATAGAATCAAGATCACGTGAAGTGTTAATATTACTTTATAACTTTATTGGTAAGGCCACACTTGGAATACAGCATCCAGTTTTGGTTGCAACGATCTAGAAAAGATGTGGAGACTCTGGAAAGAGTGCAGAGAAGAGCAACAAAGAGGATTAAGGGACTGGAGGCTAAAACATATGAGAAATGGTTGCAGGAACTGGGTATGTCTAGTTTGATTAAAAGAAGGACTAAGGGAGACATGATAGCAGTCTTCCAACATCTCAGAGGCTGCCACAAAGAAGACGGAGTCAAGGTATTCTCCAAAGCCTCCGAAGGTAGAACAAGAAGCAATAGATGGAAACTAATCAAAGATGAGAAGCAACTTAGAACTGAGGAGAGATTTCCTGACAGAACAGTTAACCAGTTCAACAACTTACCTCCAGAAGATGTGAATTCTCCAACGCTGGAAGTTTTAAAGAAGTTTTAAATGGGAAACCTTTGTCTACAACGGTATAAGGTTTCCTGCCTGAGCTGGAGGTTGGACTAGAAGACCTCCAAGGTCCCTTCCAACTCTGTTATTCTATTCTATTTTATCTGTACAGGAGCTTGGGTGCAGCTCTGGTGAGGGTGAAGGCTCGTTCTCTCTCATCTTGTGGGTTGGTTTCTGAATGTTTCATTAGAAGTCTAGGTAATCTCTTCAGAAGAGTTTAGGGGATGTCAGTGTTCTTCGGTTGATAAGGGCTTTGTGTGGCCAGAGGTCTTGTGATGACATCTCCTAAACTCTGTTGAATATGTTAACTAGCCTGGTAGTGAAATGTTCAGATACCAACCCACAAGCTTGGAGAATGAACCTTCATTCTCAAGGTCTGAAATCCCTAGTCACACATTTCTATGTTTCAAGAGAAAAAATTAACAATCGCTGTATCAGGTTATGGTCGTTCTTCTTGATTTTCTACCCCATTTGCATAGCCTTCCCCCCAATAGCATCTTCAATGCATTTCATCCATAATAAATGCATCTGAATAATAAAATGACTGCAAATAGCAATAGCAATAGCAGTAGACTTATATACCGCTTCATAGGCCTTTCAGGCCTCTCTAAGCGGTTTACAGAGAGTCAGCATATTGCCCCCAACAATCTGGGTCCTCATTTTACCCACCTCGGAAGGATGGAAGGCTGAGTCAACCCTGAGCCGGTGAGATTTGAACCGCTGAACTGCTGATCTAGCAGTAGCCTGCAGTGCTGCATTTAACCACTGCGCCACCTTGGCTCTATGAAAAACTAAAATCAGAGCATCCTACAATTCGAAGAAGTCGCGTTTTTTTCTTATATTCATCCATCAATTGAAACCATACTTTTATTTCCAGTAAGAATTTCAAGCGGGATAGGAGACAACCTAATAAAACTTAAGGCTCAAGACTTAAAGGAGCACCTAATTCTGAGCCAGTTAATTCATTGTATTTTATTTTTTTATTAAATTAAATATGGCCACCTAGTCCAAAAGACTCCAGATAGCTGTAAGGATGGTTCCTGAGGCAACAGCTTGAGGAAAGTTCCTCCTTGGACATTTATTTACTTATTTGTTTAATTAGCTTTCAGTGCTGCCCAACTCCAAACCAATTCTGGGTGGCTCATGACTCAGCAAACAACAACAACAACAACAACAACAACAACAACAACAACAACAACAACAACTGAACACAGAGTACAAAAGAGATAAACAAAATGGGTTCTGGGCACTCAGTGGAAACATTCACAGAAACACAATCAACAAGGATCTCCATCCACTTGAACCCAAGTCTGGGAGAAGAGCCATATCTTTGAGGGTCTCCGAAACATTTTTAGGATGGGAAACACGTGGATCTCTAGAGGGATCTCATTCCAGAGGGCAGCTCCTTGGTCCTGATAAATGGCACTGTTTAATTGAAGGGACATGGACCACGTCCAGTCGGCTGATTCATACCAACCAGTCAGAAAGCATGGAAACATCGGTGGCCGCCCTCTTCCTATGAAATGTTGCGGGTGCCCTCATAACGTCATTGTGTTTGTGGATAATGCCAATTCTTGGGGCTTTCCAGCACCAAATGAAGACCAACTTTTTGTTACCACATTACTGCTTTTATTGCTTCTGTGTTTCCTGTTATCGTAGATGCTTGGTATTGTTTTGTTTTTATGATTTTAAATTGCAATTTCGCATATATATTTTTTCTCGTTCTATACACTCCCCCTCCCCTTTTAGGTTTATAATTTAGTGATAAAAACCTATGGCTACATACCAAGCAATCAATTTTCTGGCTGCTGGTTCTCTAGGAACTGCTATAGTTTCGTTTCCAGTTTTGAAAGCAACTCACTGGAGGACAATTTCAGAAACCTCGCCTTTAATATAAACCTTGGAAGCATTTGTTCTGACTTTTTTTTCCCCCCTGGTGAAATGTTCTGTTTTCAGTCCTCAGTGGCAGTTTCACATCAGGGAAGAGACCTCAGCAGAAAGCACATTTGTCTCTTAGACTGCAGGTGAATGCGGGTTGCTGACGGCTGGGCTTACTGAATTCTGTAACAATGATTTCAAAGTCTCTTGCCTTTCTCTCCTGCTTCTGTTTTGAAAACGGCCCTGGGCTATTCCTGCATAAAATGGGAGAGATGAAACAATAAACACCAGAGTCCGCATGTGTCACAGTACAAAAAATATATATATATTGAGTCACTTTAAAACAAACGATCAGAAAAAAAAAGGAAGGCAACAAACACAAAGAATTTAGACAAACTTTTGGATCTATTGAAAGCAGGAGTCAAACATCCATTGATTGCAACAAGAGCAGCATTTCATCCATATGGTGATCTTTCTGAATTGCCTGAATGGAGATAACTCCATTCTCCTCCCGCCCCCCCTTCCCTCTTTCTCATTTCTTCCTCCCCGTGTTCTTTTTAAAATGCATTTTAAAGATGGATAACAAAACACGCACTAGCTGGATAGCCTAAAGAGCCAAGAGTTCTAATAAGCATGCCACAGGATATAGTGTGGCTACGCTGAAAAGGAAAAGGGCCAGCCTTTGTTATTTATTTGAATGTACTTGCAAATCTTCCCTTTCCTCTTTGGTTATTCAGAATATAACTCTAGAAATATTTCAGATCAGAACAGGGGAACCTCTTTTCAAGACTGTGCATCGCCATGCCATTTTCATTGCATGCTTTATTAATGTTGTTGAATGTTTAATAAATTTATATGCCGCCCAACCCCGAAGGACTCCGGGCGGCTTACATTAAAAACAATTTAAAAGAATACTAACAAATTTAAAAATAAAATTAAGTTTACTTATAATTCATTCAAGGCACTGGGTTATTTATGGGACCATTTCCTCCTGGTTATAGCTACCTATACTATTCTATCCAAAAGGAGGGACATGGTATCGTACTGTTGTTCAAGTGGTGGCAGCTAGCAAAGTCCCACAGGAGAGAAGCTTTTCTGCTGTGGCGTCAGACCTCTGGAACCTCCTCCCACCAGATAATAAGTTGGGTCCAATCTGAGTGGCCTTCTGTAGACCCCTGCAGGCAGGGTGGGGTTCTACCAATTTAACAACTGGTCCACTGAGTGCGCACTTCACGTGTGTGCACTGTTTGCAGAGAAATCACCTTCCGCATTACTGCTGGGGAGGAAAACAGCTGAGGTGTGGCTTTCCACTCTGCTGCGCTTGTCATCCGGGCTACAGAAAAGGGGGTTTAGCTGAGTATAGCACGGGGGTGGTGTGGCTGGTCGGAACTGGTAGAATCCCACCACCCCCCCTTGCAGGTGCAGATCTGTGCTCAACCTTGGGGTTTCAGGTATCAGGTGGAATTGCTACCGGAAGGTTTGCACCTGTGTATGCATACTTACATATCTGCACACCCATTTTTGTTTCCCTCTCCTTGTTTTTAGGTCTGTTTGATCTTTGGTTGCATCATTAGCAGATAAAAGAATAAGAGAGAGAAAGGTCTCATTTTTAATTTACCGTTCTATCTTTTGCCAGAATGGTCTGGTTTTTAAACTCGGCTGGGAGAGAGAGAGAGAAAAAAAAATCAGCCTTCACACAGCCTTGCCAACTGTCTTAAGGATTGATTCTGCCCTCGCTTTATTCTATAGTAAAAGGTAAAAGAAGAATAAACTGAAAAGAGGACCACATTTTTCCATGGTTTGGAATCATGTGTATAAAGCAGTTTATATTTTTAGAATAGCAATAGCAATAGCAATAGCAGTAGACTTATATACCGCTTCATAGGCCTTTCAGGCCTCTCTAAGCGGTTTACAGAGTCAGCATATTGCCCCCAACAACAATCCAGGTCCTCATTTTACCCACCTCGGAAGGATGGAAGGCTGAGTCAACCCTGAGCCGGTGAGATTTGAACCGCTGACCTGCTGATCTAGCAGTAGCCTGCAGTGCTGCATTTAACCACTGCGCCACCTTGGCTCATAGAAGGATGGGGAAAACCTGGCTATAAGGGGGAAGACAGACTTTACAGTAAAACGTGGTATGAAAGAAATTCTATTCTACTGTGGTTTTTGACAGATGTTGATAACTATCATGAAGCAGCTTTCAAAAGCCAACACTAAATTCTTCCACAGCATATTTTGTATACGTTTCCATCGATTAATTTCCATTGTGGAAATCAAATGTTGTATCATATCCCAACAAATTTGTAATATGCATTTAGACCTGACATGTCCAACTTTTGGCTTGCCTGGGCTGCATTGTGTGAAGAAGAATTGACTTTGGCCCCCGTATAAAATATACAACACAGTTAATATATATATAAATAAACTTCCTTTATTTTGTGGGGTTTTGTGGGGGCCGCATTAGTAGCAGTCCAGGGCTGCATGTGGCCCACAGGCTGAAGGCTGGACCCCTGATTCAGGCAGTGCAAGGAGCACAGGAAGGAAGAGAAACCTGAAATAATTTTGCCACCGCTGGTGCTTTGAATCCCAGCATAGTCTTCTGTTGATAATACCTCTCGCCATCTATTCTTCAGATCAGGTCACCTACTGTATCCGATGGCCTTATTATCTAGGAACTGTGAGAGTCCAGTACTTCAGGAAGTGAAGTCTACATGATCTTGGTCCAAAATGCAGGTTTAGCCTCTTTTTCTCTTGTTTTATGTATTCTGTCCAAAATTCCTCCTCTCTCCCCAGGCCTTTGAAAGATCTCTCAATTACATCAACATAGACACGTTTTGGGGGAATATGCCCCGGTCACAAAGAAAAGAAAACACCAGATCTATAAATGTAAAGAAGAATATGCTGAATTTTCCCTCCAGTTTCTTCATTTCCAAACTTCTGGTCTGCCTGACTATAAAGTTTTTTCACGATAGGAAATCAGGCATGTATGCTTTTATTTCATTACTTGCAATTACTTCACAAAGTTATTGAATCACCATCTTGGTATATTCTACATTAGCTGATGCCATATATACATGGATGACTTGAAGTAACAGAACGTTTATATCCTCTAATGCTGATTAGATTTAAGGGTATTTCATACTTTTACATCCCCTGTTGCTCCATTACCCTTGGATGGCAGTTCTTCATACTGATATTAGTCACTAACAAATGCTTTTTAATTTGAAAACTGTTTTGAGTTTGAAGATTTCAAAACTTAGCAGCTACCTAAGTTTTAGTTCTATCACCAGACCAGGCCAATTGTTATTTCAGAATTCATTTCACACAGAACTATTTTGGTCTTTTAAAACTGCTTTGGTAGTATTGTGTCTGATTATAGCTTCTACTCCAACTTCCTATTAGAAGAACATTTTAAATGTTGATGTTTAACATATTCTTTCCTATTGGGTGTGTGTGTATGTGTGTGTTGCATTTGTGCTGATAAATAAATAAATAAAGGAAGACTAGTATAAATCTATTTCAAGCTATTTAGCTCCCATCAGCTAGCCATACCCTTACTGGGATTTGAACCTGTGCTGTATTACATATTAAGCAGTTGTGTTAACCACTAAGCCACAAGGTTCTCCTCCTTATCAGCTGAGCCAGGGAAGTAGGTAGTATTTAGTGTCACAACCCCTGGTATGCCCAAATATGGGAGGAAGCAGACTGCTTCCTTTCTCTGTCTATCGGCTCGTCACAAGAGACCATCCAGACAGAAAGCCATTATTTTTACTGTTGCCTTTGTTACATTTGTGTTGCATTTGTGCTGATAAATAAATAAATAAATAAAGGGAGCACAAATCAGCACAAATGCAACACAAATGTAACAAAATCAACAATTTTATATTTCATTACAGGAAAAAAAATATAGAATATTACAGTCAGCTTGTACAGCCGTGTTCCTCTTTTCTTGTCCTAACTGAGATGCAAATTCATTTTGCTGCCTTAGTTTCATTTTTTTTTATAATATTGCTCAATGTGAGCTAGTGCTCTGTGTTCTATACAAAAATGTAGTCAGGACTTTTTCCTTTAACTGGACCTACTTGAGACTCGAATTTGACGCAGAGCAAGGGGAAATTTGGTGAAGCTAACAACAAGGACAGTGGTCCAAAACTGTAATTGTGAAGTTCTTGGATCCAATAATGGATCCACAGAAACTCCGAGGGTTTCTGTGTGATGGATCTAATTGTAAATAATATCATGATCATATTTCTGTTTGAACCTAATCACTGCTATGGGATACCTAATGACGGACTAGGTAGGTGACTCAATTCTAAGATGAAGCAATAGCAATAGCAGTTAGACTTATATACCGCTTCATAGGGCTTTCAGCCCTCAGCCCTAGGATTTCTTCAGAAACATGTAAAAGAGCATATTAAGAGGCATTGGGAGTAAGAAATTATATGTTTATGAATATAATAAGAATAAAATAAATAGCAATAGCAGTTAGACTTATATAGCGCTTCATAGAGCTTTCAGCCCTCTCTAAGCGGTTTACAGAGTCAGCATATTGCCCCCAACAACAATCCGGGTCCTCATTTCACGCACCTCGGAAGGATGGAAGGCTGAGTCAACCCTGAGCCGGTGAGATTAGAACAGCCGAACTGCAGAACTGCAGTCAGCTGAAGTAGCCTGCAGTGCTGCATTTAACCACTGCGCCACCTCGGCAAAAGGATTGACATTATTTGGATAAAAGGATTTGTTGTTGCATTTCTTTACACGGGTTTAGTGCTCTCCAATAGTGATCTATCTATGAGTGGAATTTACTAAGAAATTGGGAATAACGTTGCCTGTAGAGGAAATGTCACTAGAAAAATTCTTTGCTAGCTTTGTTGAAGGTTGAAAACTCTCTGACAAACGTAAGAGGGGAAAAAAGGCTAATTAATCATATTCACAGATGAAATGAAAAATAAGTACTGTGGTGGCCTAGTGGTGAATATGCTCTCTGCCCACTCAGAAAGTTGAGTTCAATCCTACTTAGTGACAGTTGTTTCTCTCTCAGAGTTTAAAGAGAAAATATCTGCTGCAAACTCCACGTGGTGTCAGGAAGGGCACCCGGCCAGCAAATACTCAGCTCCACCCAATTGCCCTGAGGGTACCCTAAATGAAGGGCTTACAGGGTCGTTAAAAGGGAGCCTCTAGATGAAATGAAAAACAAATGATATCACAGTCCGAGCTTCCTGTTCTACTTTGCCAGTCAGAATCAGCTTCAGCTTTCTCAGTTTTAACTTAGCTCTATAGTTTCGGTTCAACTTAGTATTAAAAAAAAAAGCCTAATTTCATCTGGTTACGATAGCTTCCTATCATTATTAACCCCAGATAACAGTGTATTAAATTCAGAGCCACACGGCCCATCCAGGTTCTGCAAAAATGGGCAAAAGCAAAACCACAATAAAAAAAGCAAGATTGCTTAGTAAATAAAATTAAAACTTATAAATATAAGCCCATTGCATAAGCTTGTTAACTATGTGAAATAATGACTGGCTTTGGTGGAAGAGAAAACGAACATAAAGCCACGGATGAAGAAGTCCTCTTCTTATTCTTACCCTACATGACAACCAAGTATCTAAAAAGAAGAAGGGATAAAGTCACCTTTCTCCAACAGGACACCTTCGCTTTTTTAATCCCCTCTCAAGTCAACATTGACTTCTAGGGATGGCCTGGACAAATCCCCAGGTGGCGCAGAGGGTAGAGTGCAGTACTGCAGGCCACTTCAGCTGACTGTTATCTGCAGTTCGGCTGTTCAAATCTCACTGGCTCAAGGTTGACTCAGCCTTCCATCCTTCCGAGGTGGGTGAAATGAGGACCCAGACTGTGGGGGCGATATGCTGACTCTGTAAACCGCTTAGAGAGGGCTGGAAGCCCTATGAAGCGGTATATAAGTCTAACTGCTATTGCTATTGCTATTTTGCAAGGGCTGAGAGGGAGTGACTGGCTGAAGGTCAGCCAGCTGGCTTTGGGTGTAAAGTGTGACTAGAACTCATGGGCACCTGGTTTCTAGCCTGTTGCCTTAACCACTACACCAAACTGGCTCTCGGTGTTAGATTATATGGTTGTTCTTAGCACCATGGAATTTGACCCTTTCTTCTATAACTATTAATATTCAATTAATTATCATCATCATCATCATCAACATCATCATCATCATCATCATCATGCCAATGTCCAGTAGCATTCTTTTAATGATGAAGGCCTGCAGATATGGAAGCATGTTGGTTTCCCCCCCCCCCTTGCTTACTCCTTGGGCCCTCAATTAACAAAAATAAAGCCCAATAGGATCCATGCAGGAGGAGCAATGTGAGATAAAAGAGGGAGTGAATGAGTTTCGAAGTTTCGAAGTTTATTGGCATTTGTATGCCGCCCACTCCCTAGGGACTCTGGGCGGCTTACAGACACACATGGGAATATATAAAAATTAAAATAGAAATACAGTTATTTAAAATTCCACAACATACATACTACTTAAAATGGGGCTAGATGCTAATCAACAGCCCCAGGCCTGCCGGAATGAGAAAGAACTACCTATAATTGCTGCTATTAAGGTAAAGGGTCCCCTCGCATATATGTGCTAGTCATTCCTGACTCTAGGGGGTGGTGCTCATCTCTGTTTCAAAGCCGAAGAGCCAGTGCTGTCTGAAGACGTCTCCATGATCATGTCATGGCCTGCATGACTAAATGGCGAAGGGGCATGGAACGCTGTTATCTTCCCACCAAAGGTGGTTCCTGTTTTTCTACTTGCATTTTTCCGTGCTTTCAAACTGCTAGGTTGGCAGAAGCTGGGGCAAGTCACGGGAGCTCACTCAATAAGGCGGCACTAGGGATTCGAACTGCCGAACGGCTGACCTTTCTGATTGATAAACTGAGGGTCTTAGCCACTGAGCCACTGCATCCCTCCAGTTACTGCTATTACACAATTGCTATATCTTGGCTACAAAAATTTGAACTACTTCTAGATGGCAGTAAGGGTAACTTATTTATCATCTTTTGGCCAACTACATTTTGCCCTATAAACCTATAAACTTCATTTTGACCTTCCTTTCTTCTGCTATTTCTCAGTTACGAGAATAGTGGAACCGAGAAGTTTGCTTTGCAGATTATAAAGCTTCTATTATGATTATACTCCCAGTAAAATATAGACCTGCATCTATTCTGAATTTGATTAGTTCACCTTGATCTTTATTCTACATATTGCTTAAGTTGTCTATCTCAGCAGATGTTCAGTGTATTTTAGACGTTAAAGTATTTTGAAACTTGATTGCTAAGCAAGCATTTTCCATTCTTTGGTCCCCTTTGCAACTTTTTAATATAGTTTGACAAGTAAAATCAAAAGTACTCTTATAAGAAGCCTTAGAGGAATACAGAGAGACATCTAGCAGAGGAAGACATCTTTGAGGGAGATGGGCAGTTAAGAAATATGAAACATAAATTAAAAGAATACAAATATTTTGACTTGTGTCAAAATATTGAATGAACCGTGGTAGAAAATGTTACATTGGTGAAATATAGTCAATATCACATCCTTCCTCTCTTTATAGACAAAGCATAACCTTGCAGTGAGATGGGTGGCAAACAAATTTAATAAATAAACAAATAACTTAAATGACCTAAAGAAATAACAATAGAGGATAAAATATGCTGCTCAGGATTGAATTGTGGATTTCTTGGTGCTCTTTGGTGGTTGACTTGCAGATATTTCGTTATCCATATCCAACCAGGTAACATCACAGGGGTGAGTGAGGTAGTTCCTTGATTGGGGAATTGTTTCCTGCCTGATGGTTTGTCAGGTGTTAATCTCTGCTTATCTGGGTGTTGGCTGCTGCAGAGGATTTCATTCTGGCCTTTTTGTGTTTAGGGTTTTTTCCTATTGTCTCTTTTGAACTGATGGCTGATTTGTCTGAATGCCAACCTTCCAGGCTATTCTAGAGTATCTTAATCAAGGAATCTCCAAGAAGAAAACCAATTCAATTTATTAGATTTATAGGCCGCCCAATCCCAGAGGACTCCACGCCCCTATCAACACTGGCAGGGCAATCTATTGTACATATATAAACAGGGAGCACATCCTACACCCACTAGCATTGATGATGTTACATAGTTGGGTAATGAAACATCTTCAAACAACCAAGGTCAGAGGATGCCAAGGACTCAACATTTTATTATATTATTTAAACAATTGTACACAATATAAAATGCATTTATTTGACAAAGGCATTCTTCAAGGCTTGCATTTTCCGAGTTAGATCCCCATGCAGAAAACCATTTAATTTTTCATCCTTTCTTTCGTTGGCCATTTCTTCTAACTTGGTCAGTGGTTAAAATAAGGAACTCCACAAATCAGGTTCTGTTTTGTTTATCTCTAGAATTGTCATTTAACTCCTTTGAATTCTGGCAAACATTAAGATTGCTATTTGTCTGGATAACAGTTTTGCTAGCACTTAAAGCTACAAGGTAGATATGAAAAATATTAGATCACATCAGTGGTGGGTTTATAATTTTTTCCCTACCGGTTTGCTCGTGTGTGTGTGTGTGTGCGCGCGCTCATACGTGACGCTTCTGTGCGTGGGTGGGCGGAGTCTTCTGCTGCTGTTAATACCGGTTTGCCCAATCTGGGACGAACCGGGAGCGACCCACCTCTGGATCACATGTATAGTTCTGGCCTGCTTTTTTCATGAGATAATTGCAACACACAATTAATAAGTAAGTCTATATTTACATAAGTTAGGCCCATCACAGAATTATTACTTTGGAGCAATTCAGTTCTGAATAAGTTGCTTTTAACCTGTAGTTGATTTACATACAAAAACACTCTAAGAAGTTTATTCAATGTATATATCAATGTATGATGTGTTTGACTCAGAAAATGCTATTGCTATTTCTAAAGTTCCATTGTTATTAGAGGAATTAGAGAAATCCATGGTGGCTCCTAAACTAGTAAGAACCAGGATAGAGAAAAGGACATATTTTACATAACACGTAATTAAAGTTTGGAATTTGCGTCCATGAAAATGTGATGGCTACCAACTTGGCTAGCTTCAAAAAAAAAAAAAAAAAAAGGTTGGACAATTTCATGGAAATCATGGGAATGATGGCTAATAGTTTTCGGGCAGCATCAATGTTCTGAAGTTCATCTGCTGGTGGTGTGGTACAATTGGTTGGCCATTGTGAGAACAGACAGCTGGTATCAATGGGCCAGCAGCTTCGTCCAGCAAGTCACCATTTATGCTCCTGTGTTCTAACTCTTTTTTTTTTTACATAAAGTTGAAGAAAATTAATTAAGAGACTGGTTATTTATGCAATTTATGGAATTAATGAGCTTCAATGCCCGTTTTTGGTAAATCGTCAGAAGGTCATTTCATTAAGATTAGTAATAACTTAAATTGTTTAAAGTTTGGGTAACAGTAAGAAGCTGAGTTCAATGTAGAGATTTTATCGATCTTTTCTCTGCTTTGTTTTAAGATATTTTAGACTGTGTTTGCTAAAAAGTTATACCGTGTACGGGCTCTGGGAAGTCGGGGGGAGGGAAGGGAGGTGGGGTTCTAGGGGGAGGGGGGAGGGGGGAAATATAATATGTGTTAGATTTTAAAGCACATGATTGCACTTGTATTCTGTGGCTTTTCAATGTTAGTGTAAAAATAGGACAAGCTGAATATAGTGGCAGACAATAGAGGTCCACCGAAGGGAGGAGTAGAGTGAAAGAAGAAGGAGGGGTGGAGAGGGTGGGAGAGAGGATCGGAGGTAGGAGGAGAAGGAAGGGAGGGAATGTAAGAGAGAGGAGTGATAGAGGGGGAGGGGAAGTAGGAAGTAGAGGGGTAGGTAGGAAGGAAGAATGAAAGTTGGAGGGGGGTGAAAGAGGGTGTATGGTGGGTCAAGGTGGTATATTGGGTTTGTATTGTGGGGGGTATTGTCTATAAAAGCGAGGGCTGTGTTTATTATTCAATGTTATATGCCCCGGTTAGGCACAGTATACATGTGATTGTATGGAATGAAATGGAAATAAAACACTTGTTTTCCTTAAAAAAAAGAAAAAAAGAAGGTCATTTCAAAAAGCAAAACCATCAAGTAAAAACAATTTGTATACACTGAACACCTCAGAAAATGTTTAACAGTGCGGATTTACTTCCTGTCTGTATCCCCTGTGTTTTGAATCTAGGAAAACAGCAAGAATTATGGACTTTTCAGGTATGGGACAGACCAAAGTTGGGTTGCTGCCGGTTTGGCCCAGATCGGCCGAACCCAGATTGGCCCAGTAGCGGTGGCAGGAGGCTCCGTCCTGATGTTTCTGCGCATACGCAGGAGCACGCCCAAACTAGTAATAAAAAAATTAGCAACCCACCTCTGGGACAGACTAAAGCATTCTCATACAACAGTGGAAGGAGAAATCTGACTGATTAGCAGCAACAAGTTACTGATTAAATATGTAATATTTGCCAACATTGCAATTAAGATTTTTGCATTTTTTGACATTAAGCTTCTTGTTCAGACTTTAAAGTGGCTGAATTTTGTGGGAATTATTCTCAAGTTTTCCTTCTCATTCCTCCTTTTTAAATTATTATGATAAATACTTTCAAAATTAAATTACACTGTTAATATTGCATGCATCTATTATATCAAACAGTTTAACACAATACAGCAATCAAATGATTAAAATTCATCAAGGGCGTCTGTTCAAAAAGATTGAATAGATTGTGGACCTAGTGTAATTTTAGAGAAGCATAATGTGCTGTATATATGCCAGGATTTAATCAGGGACATTTTTATCAAAGGTATCCTTCTTCATTAATATGAGTCTAAGTTTGACTTGAAAAGCAGTGTGACATGTTAAACTCAATTATAGCAAGTCCAGCTGAACAAATTCTTCACAGTTTTTGAGACATTTCCTGATTTCCTGAAAGAGGCCAGGGATTTGTAATGTTCCCGTGCTCCATAAAAATCAAAAAGTTTCAGTTTATTGAATGTATATAAATTTTTAGTAACAATTTTTAGCAATATAAACATAGGACAAGAAGATATTTTACTTCAAGATAAACTGAGCCCTTATCTTTTCTGGTAAGCTTTTTCATTCTGTTCTATGTGCAAAATATGCTAACTGGTTTTACTTCAAAAACCAAGACTAAAATTAACCAAACTTAGTTTTTTATGTAATTGCAATAACAGAATCCATGGCCAATCATTCACATACATACTGTCTGCACTTACTAATCCCATCAATTGAGGGGATGAGAATTGTAAAGAAATATTAATGCAGATGCTTCATTCTGTTGAATCATCTCTGTCTGCTGTCCAGTTTCATTTGTAAATTAAACACGCAAAATGCAATGTAGGAATTGTTAACCACCGCCACCACACTCTGTTTCTCAAGAATATTGTGAGAAAAAAAAGATAGTGGAGAAACAATGTGTTATAAATGAAATAAAGTGATAGAAATGCAAAGTACCATATGTATAACTGCCTTAAACCAACAAAGAAACAACCTCCTCATACAAAGACAAATATACACATTTATACAGATAGATCAAAATCATAAAATACAAAGAAACACAAACACAAAAATAGCTGCATACAAATGCTGAAACAAAGAGATGTATTGCAGGTAGAAAAATACCTAACCTCCATGTATTTTAGGACTAAAAATCACAGTAACTCAGAATGAAATGCAGATACGTACATTCACACAAACACAAACCATAAGCTAATAAACACAGGGTAAAAGACACACAGAGAGACACGTAGATTCAAAGGCCATTTGTTTAAAATATGGCAGGATATCATGAGGAGAAAGCAGCTTTGGTGGCAAGGAGAGTGATGGAAAACAGGAGGATAGGATGGGAAACAGAAATGATACGGAGGGAAAACAATGGAATAATGAGATGAATGAAACATTGAAGAAAGAAATGGGATGGGAAAGAAAAGTGGAGAGCTTGATGAGAAGAGAAGGTAGATGTTGCGTCAATAGGGAAATGGAAGAATGACAAGACACAGTGTGGTGGCACAGATGGGCAAAGATGCAGTGGAAAAAGAAGCTATAGAAACTGGCATAGAAGCTGGGTACAGTAGAAATGATCTGGGAGAATAGATGAGAAGAACAGGACACCTACTTCTTAGAGGAAAATACTCTCTTGATTACTTGTCAGAGTTCTAGTTTTCACCCAACACGGTAGATAATCCATGCATATATTTCAGATCACTGCAAAAAAGTGGTGTAGTGCTTAAATGCAGCACTGCAGGCTACTTCAGCTGACTGCAGTTCAGCAGTTCGCCTGTTCAAATCTCACCGGCTCAGGGTTGACTCAGCCTTCCATCCTTCCGAGGTGGGTGAAATGAGGATCCAGACTGTGGGGGCGATATGCTGATTCTGTAAACCGCTTAGAGAGGGCTGAAAGCCCTATGAAGCGGTATATAAGTCTAACTGCTATTGCTATTGCTATAAAAAGTAAGAAGTGCTGCATGCATGATTTAATGAGAAGATCCCATGAATATTTTTTCCATATTTAAATACTTAGTTCTTTATTTCTTTAACAATCAATATTTGCAATTTGCTCCAATTTGCACAGATTCTTTTGGCAAACAGCACTTCAATAATAGTAGTAGCAATAGTAAACAATAGTCACCCAAAATCACTAACAACCAAAAGCTCATTGAATGGATGCAGATTTAATTTCCTTCTAGAAAGCAAAGAGGATTGGAGCTATTGGACTTCCAGGTGATCGGTGTTCCATTGAATGAAAAACCCAATCTAGAAAGCCCATTATCTGCTTCACACTCCATCTATTATGAGATGGGGAAACCCTTAGAAGATTTTCTCTGGTCTCATTGTTTGTTTGTTTTAAAATACTTATAAACCTGACCATCCCAAAGGACCCAGAAGACTGTGCAACATCAAAGAAAAAGTTAATAAATAACTAAGTCAAAATCAATACCTAAAACAAAGCCTAACTACAAAAGAAGCACACTGCAATAAAACAGATTTAACTTGGTTTGGAACTAACCCCAGCGTATCATCCACTCATTAGTGAATTGGCGTAGTATGCAATAGGCTTCTTCTACATAGCTACGGAAGTCTGATATACACTCCATTCCATCCCATTATTCACCATTTCTCCTCTGTATCACTTCTGGTTTCCTTTCCACATTCACATCCACAAACAATTGAACAACATACACACTTAGCTACCATCAAATATATTTCCCACTTCCTACAATAGTTCTTCCCACCTATATTCTAAAACTTTTCCACTTCTAAGGGATTTATACCTCTCAAGAGAGTTTTGGCTAAATTCAGCATCAAATCTTAAACATAACTTTAAATGGCCAAATCTGATCACAGCTCTCTAATTCCTCTTCTAGATTTGTTCATTGATTAGGTCTCAGAATCAATTATTCGGGGTTTTTTAAGTTGCTGTCTTTGGTCGAAAATAATTTCTAATCGTCACAATATTTCAGTTTTACATAGACTAATTTCATAAATGTGAATTCGCATTTTTGATTTCATAAGCATTTAGAACCAAAGAATCTTCAGTGCTGAAAAAGATGGAGAGAGCTATCTTCTTAAGGCCTGATATAACTCCAGTTCAAAAAATTCTACTTTAATTTTTGTTATTATTAAACTCTTGCATGCAATTTTCACCTTTTTTCCCCAAACACTCTCCTAAGATCTATTTTAAAAAGATCTTACTATGACCAGATACAACATTTATTTTTTGTAAATAATTGTTGTCCTGCATGCAGTGTAATGTCTAAGCAGATGTGAAGGATTATTTAAAAACGCCTCTAACAGATGGTTCAATTCCAGGGAAAAGCATGATTGTTCTAATAAGCTGCCCTTGCTTTTACCAGATGGTGTGATCCTTACCCCTTTGATCACCCAGTGAAAATAAGTCAGCACCCACATATGCATGTATAGGTATGCATGTATACACCCACAGATACACACATGAGGAGCAGGATCTATGAAAGAAGAACAGGAAACGTATTTTCTTGACCTCAAAAGAATGTTAGCAATCTACAAGCATTCAATCAATTGTGAGAGCCAGGATATTATAGTTTGGACTGATAAATCACAACTTCTCTGAGCTCAGGTTTATTGTTTTGGGAAAAGACTATGGGATGGGTACCACCTCAGGTTCCTAGAGAAAAACCTGGATATAAAGAATGCAATTTTACAATTGAGTCTATACAAAGTATAATTAAATCTCAAATCAATCCTATTTGATTTGGATATTCAGATTTGCTATTAACAACGTCAACTTACTTGAATCTTTTCTTTCTCCCTTAATTCTTTCCATTCCCCCCCCCCCAGGTATGTTTTTGGCTTTTTCTGTATGATAAATTTAACTAACGTAAACCCTGAGCTCTCCATCCCCTCAAAATTTCACAATACAAATATTCGTTGTCTTTTAAAATATTATTATATTGCTCTTTGATGTTTTTAGCCAAAGTCCTTTAAAACTTTGCAGGGGAAGCATAATTAGGGATATCATGTACAAAATTTAAATGTATTCCATTGTATGATAGGTTACTTTAACAATGACTGGAAAAAATTAAGTAATTGACAGCAAGGAGTGCATGAACCTGGGATCTTCAATATTTATGCTTTTCCAAATAATGGGGAATTCTGGGAGTTGAAGTCCAGAAATCTTCAAGTTGCTAAGGTTGAGAAACACTGCTCTAGAAGTTCCTACTGTACTGTAACAGAAAAAAGACCTTAGATGCATGCTAATATAAATATAATTAAATTTAAATTTAGTTTGATTCCCCCCACCCCCCAAAGCTCATTCATTTCTGGAAGGCAGACCTACTATTACTATGTGGAGGCCCAAAAGGGATTTTGGTCTAAAAAAAAAGTTGCATATATCTAATTTAGAGGAGTGATTCTTAAATTATCTCCCAGGCTAATTTCTTCTTATGTTGTACTATAATGTCTCTAACCCTAGCTAGTTTCCTTGATCACAAATGAGAATTGTAACACAGTTACTTCATTTACTTTACTAGTAAGTACTTTAAAGAAAAAAAGTAGATAATTTAGTGTAAGCTTGTTTTTAAACTTGTCACTATATTATATCATAGAAAAGTCTGCCTTATTCTATTTTTTAATAGCGGGGTTTTTATTATTTTTTCTTTGATCAAGGGCAAGAGTACTTAAAATTACTTCAACATTGAATTCTACAGAAGCAATTGCTTCTTAAGTAGGATATCAGAACAGCAGTGCGATAACTTTAGGGAGAAAAAAAAAACCTCTTTGTTACTTCCTGGAAACTGAAGAAAGAAGAAAAAGTGGTTTTAGAGAAGTGAGCAAAACTGACACCACTTTGCTCTAGAGTGGGGCTGTCAGTAGTTAAGTTTTGCTTGACAGAGGAAGCTGCTTCTTGGATTATAAGGACGTGTTTCAATGTATGCGTGCAGCCTTCTTCTACATTTTGATGTTGGAGATTTTGCACGACTTTCATAGGGAACAATAACTTTTATTTTACTTTCCAGAGACAGACATCCACATGCTGTTTTGTAAGGATACATATAATCCCTGGATATAACCATGTTTTTGTGGGTAGAACTCTTGGTGTTTGGCCTGGCTCTTGTGGACATGGAAGTTTTCATAAATGGTAGGTGCCTTTATTTGTTTTGATACCACAGGTTCTCTTGGTAATTGTAGCAACAGCATTATGTTGCCTTGAATCAGTCTCATCAAATAATTGGCTCTAAAACTGAAAGTCAAGTTCTCAAGCTTTTGAGTTGGCCATAATCTTAAAAAGTCTTAGGCCGTGATATCCCTCTTTTTGAGTTGCACAGTTCTACAATCATCAAGAACCTTAAACTAAGCAACACCATTTGGCTGAGTAAAATTCAGGTGCAACCTTGAGTTATATAAACAAGTAGCATGCAGGAACGATCTCTAAACACTCCGGCAACATTCGAGAAAGCAGATGTGTCCACATGGAAGTAGTTTCCTTCTCATGGGGAACTTTCTTTTTATCCCAGATAACTTCATCCTTTGGGATCTGAACCATGTGGTTTAGTTATTTTTTCCCCCCACACGGCATCTGAGGATGTCCACCAGGGGTTAAGGTCTTCCTTCATTGCTTATGTGGTCTTTGGGTTGTGCTAACCATGAAAGTGTTCACACCACAGTGTGCTTAAAATGTGGGCTTTTTTGTGTGAAGAACATTTAAAATTGCAATCCTAATGCTGATATTCCTTAGAATGATATGTAGCTCAATAGATTCACATTTGGATGTTATACAATTACACAGTTTTTTCACATGTTTGTTTAAGCAATAATGTTACAGTGAATTTCCCCTGCTTTAAGATGGACTTCTGCATTACATTTTGAGCCACTCCCTAATCTCAGATCCTGTATTTAGTTCCTCAGATTTCAAGCTCTACTGCATCACATATATTTTTTTGTTTTTCTTTAGTTAAAATCATCATCAGATTATAAATGATGCCGATACGTTGCATATAGATATAGTCTGTAATGGGTGACACATCTATATTTTTCATTTTATGCAGTCGTGACTGCTCACTATTTTTATGATGTCGCAGATTAGAAATCTTATTTTATGCATGTTCGCCCACTGATTGGGCTACGTGTCTTAGTTAGTTAACAAGTCATCCTGTACTGTTCTGCCATTTTATTTCAATTGCACTTAACCAAGGTGTGAACCATTTTGAGTGTCTGGAAACCTGAACTTATTGTACCGTATAACTCTCAGTTCCTTGGGAACCCCAAAGATGACCATTTTGGATTCAGGCAAAAATATAATAAGCCAAAAAGCTTATTATTCACAGGAAGAAAACCGCTTCACTTGATAGAAGTATGTGTCCAATGCATCTTTTACGTCTAGCTGGTGAGAAGATGCTCATGGCTTGATTTGTAGTGATGCTGTATGTAAGGATGGATTGACCTTTATCTGAATCCTCTTCGAAAGTATATGTCTGCATATTTTTGCAAGCTAGGACTAGCAGCCAGATTCTAAATCTGTTTCCTCCTGAATGTTTTACTGAATAGAACATTGGCCTCCATCTTTTAAGAATTCTCATTCCCATTGCTTAACTTCAACAGTTCCTCAAACGGTTAGTAAATATTGAGGTCCCACAGTTTACCTCTTCTGCCTTTGGTGGTACTGGTGGCTTGGGGCTTTTTTTGGCTTTTCTTTCCACGGATGATGTCCAGCCTGATCACAAAAGTGCACTGTCCATTTAAGAAACAAGGCAAAGGGAGACTTCAAAATTTGCACCAGAATATCTGTAAAGTGTTAGCTAATACATTCACAGCTGCTCATAAAACGCAGACTTATAACAGTTCATTTAACGGCTGTTTGAAAAAGTGGGAAAGGTGACTTATGACCATTTTCCACACTTACGACCATTGCAGCATCCCCCTTGTCAAAATTCAGATGCTTGGCATCTGATTCATATTTATGACGGTTGCAGTGCCCCAGTTTCACGTGATCCCCTTTTGTGACCTTCTGACAAGCAGAGTCAATGGGGCAGCCAGATTCATTTAAGAACCGTGTCATTAATTTAACACGTGCAGTGATTGACTTAACTGTGGCAAGAAAGGCGGTAAAATGGGGCGACATTCATTTAACAAATGTCGCACTAAGCAACAGACATTTCGGTCTCAAATGTGGTTGTAAGTCAAGGAGTACCTTTATATGGACTTTAAAAAAAATAATCCTAATATTACAACCAATGAGAGCAGATTTAATTCTGGAATAAAGACATTGTGATAACTTTTTATCTGCCTGGATATGGAAATGTAAGAGTTACAGAAGTTTCACAATAGGTGACACGGTATGTAAGGTCCTCGCATGATCGATTCATGCACAAGCTGTTTCCATCTAAAAGGCTAGTAGGGCATTCTCAGTAATGATTCTTCATCCAACATGCCATTTCCTTCTTGCCAAATTAATGTTGTAAAGAGAGTTTGATAATGAAGAGCTCCACGTTTCTTTCTAATGCATAGTTCTGTCCGGGTGATTCTGCTTTTGTTGTCTACAGCAAATGCTAAGTAGATTCATTTGAGCTTAATTTGCAACTTGATAAAATTGCTACAAAATTTTAAAAAACAATTTGTATACATCTGTATTTGGGCGCTGGGGAGGGGGTGTAGAAGGAGGAAATCTTATTCTTCTGTGAACATTTACTACTTAGTATAATTCACTTTTTAAGGTGTGAATAAAAATGAAAAAAACATTTTTGAAATGTTAATATTAAAATTTAAAATATTAATATGTCAAAATAAGACCACCATGATTCAACATCTGTTAAAATGTTCCATGTTTTGTTTTGTTTTAATACATGAAGGTGGTGTTTTGAACGTATTTATTCTGAACGTATTTATGCCTGTTTTATGAGTGAATCTGTTCAAGATTTTAAAATTGAAAAAAAGAATCTGAAAGTCCAGCACTGACACAGGTTTCCTGAATAAGAGTATCAGTATTGAAATTTCAGCTTCTTTTTATTGTTTTAATCCTGAAAATTTTCTCTCTGCACCATTTTATAAAGATTTGCAAATGTGTGTATATGTATGTATGTATGTATGTATGTATGTATGTATGTATGTATACATACATATATATATATATGTATGTATTTAGTGTCACAACCCCTGGTAAGCCCCAATTATGGGAGGAAGCTAACTGCTTCCATCATCTGTCATTCGGCTCGTCACAAGAGTCCATCACGACAGAAACCCAATGTTTTTACTGTTGCCTTTGTTATATTTGTGTTTTTTTGGTTGTGCTGATAAATAAATAAAGGCTAAGACGTTTGCCTAAGATGCAACACAGCACAGGTTCGAATCTCAGTAAGGGTATGGCTAGCTGATGAGAGCTAAATAGCTTGAAATAGATCTATACTAGTCTCCCTTTATTTATTTATCAGCACAAATAAAAAAAATAAAAAAACACAAATATAACAAAGGCAACAGTAAAAATATTGGGTTTCTGTCGTGATGGACTCTTGTGACGAGCCGATTGACAGATGATGGAAGCAGTTAGCTTCCTCCCATAATTGGGGCTTACCAGGGGTTGTGACACTAAATATATACCTTCTTCCCTGGCTTCAGCTGATAAGGAGGAGACCTGTGGCATAATGGCTAAGACCTTTGCCTAAGATGCAACACAGCACAGGTTCGAATCCCAGTAAGGGTATGGCTAGCTGATGAGAGCTAAATACCTTTATTTATTTATCAGCACAAATAAAAAAACAACCAAACACACACACACACACACACACACACGTATGTATGTATGTATGTATGTATGTATGTATGTATGTATGTATGTATGTTGTATTTGTGCTGATAAATAAATAAAGGGAGACTAGTATAGATCTATATCAAGCTATTTAGCTCTCATCAGCTAGCCATACCCTTACTGGGAATCGAACCTGTGCTGTATTACATCTTAGGCAGATGTGTTAGGCAGTATATATATGCAGTTTATGTTTTTGGCAAAATATAATTGCATCATAAAATATAGAAAAATGAGAATATAAAATTGAGTAAAATCCCTTCTATGGAATTTATAACAAATAAAGCATATCAAATAAACAATCAAAAAACAAACTGCAAACAGAACATTTTTTTTCCTGACATATTTGTCCAAATATTATTCTTATATGCTTATTAAAACAGCCGTAATGAGCACATGGCAGTACTAAGACTGTTCGTACCCATTGTGCTTCTTGCTCTTTTTTTTTGTTATTGGAGAATGGGACAGCTAAATTCAGAAAAGGACACATTTCAAAGAAGTCTGTTTACTTGTTGTTGCATATTGAAATGAGAAAGTGAGCATTAAAATGAACACCTTTCTTTCTTCCCAACTGTCTTGTTCAACACCGATTGAATTGGCCATCTCCTTATTAAACTGGTCATCAAGAGAGATAATATAAGGCTTGAGTGATTGTGGTATGAAAGCAAATATATACAACAACATAGGAGAAAATTGTGTTTCTTCCTCAACCGTTTCTCTTGCTGATGCAGCCCAGGGTTTATTTCTGCAGCTTCCCTGAATGGTGACTTCATACGATGCCCAACAGGGAAAGATATGCAGTAATGATTTTCTTCAGAAACCAGGTTGCAATCTGCTTTGCCTGCCTGACAAGAGATATCCAGGATATCCTAACAAATTGCTGTTGTAGGAATGCTCGTTATCACCTAAGAGACAGAAACCATGTTTCAAGATACATTTGCTTCATAACTGAGAAGCAAGGAAGAAAGTATCTTTTTCCTCCCTCAATTATCATTTTGCCTGTTGGCCTTCTTCCGTGTGTTTGTACAGACTTACAACAGCTCATTTAAAAGTTACAATGGCACTGAAAAAAGTGACTTATGACCATTTTTCACACTTATGACTGTTGCAGCTTCCCTATGGTGAGGTGATTTACATCCGGATGCTTAACTAACTCAGAGATATGACGGTTGCTGAATCCTGGAGTCACGGGATCCCCTTTTGCGCCCTATTAACAAGCAAAGTCAGTGGGGAAACCCAGATTCACTTAACAACCATGTTACTAATTTAAGAACTGCAGTGATTCACTGAACAAGTGTGAGGAAAAAGTTGTCAAATGGAGAAAACTCACTTGACACATTTCTCACTTAAGAACATAAATTCTGGGCTCAATTGTGGTTGTAAGTTGAGGACTGCTTGTACATCTATCGCATCTCCCGTTGCAAGGACATTGTCTGCGCTTTTCAGCCGGAAAAGGTGCCTCTTTTTGTGAAAGAGGAGATTGTGTGTTGCTCTGCCTGTCATGGATATGAATAAACAGGATATTCATTTCTGAAAATAAAACCAAAAGAGAACATTTTTCAAGAAGTTGATCGAGCACATAGGAACCTTCCCATCAGAGAATGTGTTGCATTTCCCAAGTTCTCATATTCTGACTTTCACTTCTACTCTTGCCACATAAATTAGTCCGGGAGATACTTTTCCTCTTGCCTAATTTATCTCTAGGGCAGAGACGAAAGGAAAGTTCAGTCATGAACAAGGCAAAGGGCACCGTAGGTAAATAAGGAGAGGCAGCCTGAAGCTCCCTCTGCCTTGGGGGGGGGGGGTGGATTTTCTGAAAGAGCAGCTCTGTGGTCTGGGAAGGCCTCCTGACCCACGGCTCTTACTCAATTTGCAGGTAGCATCTGTACCTCTGCATAATTATAGCTGGTGCAGCCTGTTTTGGCAAGAGTTATTCCCACTTATAACAGGCTTACTATGGGGGCTATCCTCAGAAAAGGCCTGATGGTTTTTGTTGTTGAGGCAAGATGGTTGGCCCCCGTCTTGAATTGGTATGACTGTTGTGTTTTAATTATGCATTGTTTTTTATGTCGTTTTAAATTCTTGTTTGTATCCCCCTTCCCTAGTTGAGTTGTGAGCCGCCCTGAGTCCCCTTCGGGGGAAAAGGGCGGCATATAAATAAAATCAACATTCAACATTCAACATTATTGCGGATCAGATAAATAGTGTCCTCGTGGCCAACTGCTTACCACATCTTTGGAATTGATCATTAAAGGACGAGATGGTTTGTAATCCAACTGTCTTGGGACCATCTCCTTTCTTACAAAACTGTCTAGACTTTATGATCTGTAACAGTGGTTCTCAACTGGGTGGACCCCTTGGGTGGGGGGGACAATGTCATCTTGAGTTAAGCCTTGCAGGGGGTGGGGGTGGGGTGGGGTGTCAGTGGCAGGGCTGAAATCCAGCGGGTTCTGACAGGTTCTGGAGAACCGGTAGCAGAAATTTTGAGTAGTTTGGACAACTGGTAGCAGAAATTTTGAGTAGTTCGAAGAACCGGCAAATTCCACCTCTTGCTGGTCCCAGAATGGGGTGGGGAAGAAGATTTTGCAGTATCCTTCCCCCCCGGGGTGGGATGGGAATGGAGATTTTGCAGTATCATTGCCCTGCCAACGCCCACCAAGCCACACCCATCAAGTCACACCATGTCCACCAAGCCACGCCCATAGAACCTGTAGTAAAAAAAAAATGAATTTCATCACAGGTCATGATTTGTGGCCAGAAAAGGAATTAAAAAGGGGTCCATGGTGAAGAAAAGGTTGAGAATCACTGATCCACAGGAAATATCTCTTTGAAGTGACCCTGGGATCAAAGGTTTCTTTTTCTGACACATAACCACACAGAAGGTACTAACCAGTATTATCCCATTAGAAAATGAGTTAAACGTGCCTCTTTCCCCAGGCCTTTGTGAAACTGTTTAAATGTTAATTTATGGCTTCTAACCATATATTCTATTTTTCTTTTTCTTTTGTTGAGTACACATCACATTAGAAAGGCAGAGAAACCAAACAATCATTCAAAGCTCTCCCTTATCATAAAGTTACTATTGAGAGCCTGGCACTTTGCAATCCTTCCGAATTACCACATTGTTTGCCCCACCACATTCGTTTCAATGTTCTCCCTAACTATTTCTTCATTTACTCATGTATTAATATCCCACTTTTTCTCTAGGATCTTAAAGTTACATTCTTTCCTCCATGTTAGCACAAGTTTGTGAGGGAGATTGGAGTGAGAAGTGGGACCAGCAAATTAATAGTGTCTCACTGCAGAGATCTAACAGGATCTGCTGGTTAAAACAACAACAACAATAACCCCTCTTCTTGTGTCCTGAGTAACACAGTCATTGAGTCTAGCTATTGCATTGATTTCCTACAATGCCCATGACCCAGGCTACACCAAGGTGTTGTGAGAGGTTTAATGGTGGTGCTGTTCATAGCACTGTGCCCTTAGATCAGTGGGATTCAACCTTCCTAATGCCACGACCCTTTAATACAGTTCCTCATGTTGTGGTGACCCCCAACGATAAGATTATGTTTTCCGTATTTTTTTGAAAATATGTGTTTTCTGATGGCCTTAGGCAACCCCTGTGAAATGGTGATCCGACCCACAGGTTGAGAAACACTGCTTTAGATGAACCCAGAGATCCCTGACAGCAGAGAGAAATTTTCCACCAGAGTTTAGCTGGCCCAGGTCAATCTGCAACCTACAACTTAGTGGGGGACTTTAGCTGGAATGAGATCAGAGGAGGAATTCTACCGGTTCGGACCGGATCGCCTGAACCAGTAGCTAAAATTGTGGGTGGCTCCGCCCACCTGTGCTCGGCTCTATGGCACCTGATTTAGGCCCCTTTTTCACCAAAAGCGCATGTGTGGAATGATCTGTTCATGCGCAGAGGTGGCGCATGAGAGCAAAGCAAGCTCTTAAGCGGGCACACTCATATTTGCGAACTGGTAGGGAAAGTAAGTGTATACCACCCCTGAATAAGATGTTAAAATGTACCAATAGGAAAAAAAAACATTCTCAACATCCTGCCACGTGTGTTGCTAAAAATGCTTCTCACTCTGGGGAAGGGGAAGGAGAGAAGGAAGGAGGAAAGTAGAGAAGGGAGGGAGGGAGAAAGGGAAAGGGAAAGAAAAGGAGGATGGAAGGGAGAGAAAAGGAAGGAGAAAGGGTAGGAAGGGAAAGAGCAGGAGTAAAGGAGAGGTAAGGGAAGAAGGAAGGGGAAGGAGAGGAGGAAGGAAGAAAATAGAGAAGGGAGAGAGGGTGAAAAGAAAGAGGTAAGGAGAGGAGGATGGAAAGGAGGAGGAGAGAAGGTAGAAAGGGGAAGAGGAAGAGCGGGAGTAGGAGAAAGGTACAGGAAGAAGGAAGGGAAAGGAGAGGAGGAAGGAAGAAAGTAGAGAAGGGAGGGAGGGAGAAAAGAAAGGGAAAATAAGGTGGTGTTACAACAGGAGGAAGGGATGGTAAACAAAGCAACCCAAACAGTATATTATAACCTATTAAATGAAATAATAAATATATAAGAATGATAAATGTTAAAACACTTGTAACCAAACGACATGCTGTATGTGATAATGTTTTTTTTAGTCTGTGTGTGTGTGTTTTTTTAATTTTATTATTGTGTGTATGTGTGGTTTATGTAATAAAAAAATAAAATTAAAAAAAAATGCTTCTCACTCTAAGAAGAGTAATAATCAAGAAGACCAATATAAGAAAATAATGATTCCTAACTCCTATATGGGTCTCTATTAATTTAAAATCCCATAACAGAGATGTTTAATAAGATTGTATTTCTTTCACTTGTGCATCATCGAGAGGAAATAAATTTTGGAAAGATTGCCACGTATAAAATTCAAGGGGGAAAATGAGAACCTTTCTCTCTTTTCTAAACTTGCAGAAAACAGCATCTTTAAAAGAAGTGCAAAAGTGTGTTAGGCATTTTCTAAAAAAACCCCAAACAAATGGGGATACTACAGTCTTGTCAATATTTCCTCTAGTTTTTACAATGATGCATTCTATTGAAGCAGGGCCTTTTGTCCATTGCTCCAACCAAATTACCCAGAGTTTTAGAGTGCTCCGAATTTCTAATGGATGGTGGTCAGAATAGGAAAGCCTTGGTTGATGTATTTTAGAATGATTAAAGCATTTACAGAATAGCAATAGCAATAGCAATAGGAGTTAGACTTATATACCGCTTCATAGGGCTTTCAGCCCTCTCTAAGCGGTTTACAGAGTCAGCATATCGCCCCCCACACTCTGGGTCCTCATTTCACCCACCTCGGAAGGATGGAAGGCTGAGTCAACCCTGAGCCGGTGAGATTAGAACCGCTGAACTGCAGATAACAGTCAGCTAAAGTGGCCTGCAGTGCTGCACCCTAACCACTGCGCCACCTCGGCTCTAGAAGGTGTAAGAAAACTCTGATGTTCCAGACGTTGCTAAAGTACAACCTCATCTAGCATGGCTCATCATGAGGGATGCTGGAGGCTTAAAATCTAGCAACATCTGAAATGCTACAGCTCTTCCTTCACAGAGCAATAAATATCCAGATCCTCTGAAATGTGGGTTGCTAGATGTGGGTTGCTCAAATGGGGCTGAGACATCTCTGCAAAGTCTTTTATTTCAGGCTTTTGTTGAAGAAAATGATTGATCCGGGAACTGGTACTCAAGTAGTACCACTGGTCGTCACTCCCTCTCCCCAAATTCTGGTCAATTGTGTTGAGACTTGCCTGGACAAGTAAGTCTCTGCTGTTTACTTGGCAAGGTTTTTCAGAAATGGTTTGCCATTACCTCCTTCCTAGGGCTGAAAAAAAGTGACTGGCTCAAGGTAATACAGCAGGCTCTAAGTTGGACCTCATGGTCCCTTGGTTTCTAGCCTGATGCCTTAACTACTACACCAAACTGGGCCTTGTACCACTTGATTAAAGGTCCACAAATGCCATCATGAATGAAATCATATTTTTATGGGTTCACCGACAAATGCGTGCGCGACAAAAGCGCGACCGACAAAACTGCACCGAGAAAACAGGGAGTTCTAAATTGCGCCGACGAATGAGCGCAGAAGCACGCCGACAACAGCGCGCCGACAAAAGCGTGCCTTCAACAAACAAGTAATAACTGCGAGTTCTAAACCTAACCCTAACCCTAAACCTAACCCTTACCTTAAGTGAAATCCCTAAACCTAACCCTGAATCTAACCCTTACCTTAACTGAAATCGCGCTTTTGTGGGCGCAGTTTTGTTGGCGCATTGTTGTGGGCGCATTTATGACGTCATGGTTTTCTCACCGCAGTTTCGTCGGCACGCTTTTGTCGTGCGCGCATTTGTCGGGTCACAATTTTTATGTTTTACCTCAAGAATAATATGTATTTATTTCCCAGCTTTATTATTTTTACAAATTAATTAAGGCAGCAAACATAAATGACACACCTTCCTCCTCCTATTTTCCCCACCACAACCCCACTGAGCGAGAGTGACTGAAGCAAGGTCACCTTTTTAAGTGACCCTGGCTCAGATATTTTAAACAGAAGTCAGATCTGAAAAGGTACCCCTTCAAAATGAAACTACGCTGGATGGTCTTCTAATGAAGTCATGAGTTAAAAGGAAATATTAGCTACAAAACAATACAAATACCACATCCTATGAGCCATTCTCCTTTCTCAGTAATATCTAGTGGCTTAAATGAGGAAGAAATAATACTTTCAAACTTTAATGGTATTTGTATGCCGCCCACTCCCTAGGGACCCTGGGCGGCTCACAACAAATAAAAACAACAAATAAAAACATTTAAAACATTTAAAATTACAAAATTAAAATCAACACAGCATCCATTTCATCAAATGGGGCTGGAATACTCAACAGCCCCAGGCCTGCCGGAACAGCCAGGTCTTAGTCGCTTTACGGAAGGCCGGGAGGATGGTCCGGATGTCAGCAGGAAGCTCGTTCCAGAAGACCGGTGCAGCTACAGAGAAGGCCCTTCCTCGGGGAGCCGCCAACCGGCATTGTCCGGTCAACGGCACCCGGAGGAGGCCCAACCTGTGTGATCTTATTGGTTGTTGGGAGGAAAATGGCAGGAGGCGGTCTCTCAGGTAGCCAGGTCCGATACCATGTAGGGCTTTAAAAGTAACAACTAGCACCTTGAAGCGAGTCCGGAGACTGATAGGAAGCCAGTGCAGGTCGCGGAGGATAGGTGTAACATGGGTGTACCTCGGTACACCCATTATCGCTCGCGCGGCTGCATTCTGGACTAGCTGTAGTCTTCGGACACTCTTCAGGGGCAGCCCCATGTAGAGCGTGTTAGAGTAATCCAGATAGCTGCTTTCCAAGCTGTTAAGAGGCCCCAGTGATACACCTATCCTCTAAACCCAGCTGAGTTAACATATACAAGTTATTTTTCAAATAATGGAACGGTAATAGTGCTGATTGTAACTTTGAGTTTTTGAACAAACTGAACTCCACAAACTCTGGCTTTCATTTTTTTTAAGTCTTAGTAACTGTGATAAAAGTGTATTAAAACATTTTTTCTATTTCTATATCAGAGTCCATGGTGTTTTTTTATTCATGTAATGTATTTTATAAAGCACATTGCAACCAAGTCATAAAAAAGAAATAAAATTCTCAATCTAAGCCCTACAAAGACCAAAACAACAACAACAACAACAACAACAACAACAACAACAACAACAACAACAACAGATAAAGTCCTTTAAGTTGAGGTGGACTTCTGGTGATGTCACGGACAAATCCATGTAATTTTCTTGGCAATAATATGGAGTAGTTTTCCATTGCCTTTTTATAATTGTTTTTTTAAACTTCCTAGTCTAGTTTAGAACTAATGGTTTCAAGTCCAAACACTAACTAGGCCCAACCAAGCAATTAACTTTTGGGGAGTAATAAGTAAGCTTAAATTTAGTTTAAAGCCCTGGTAACTGTAGTGGATTCTGTTCAAGATTTAACCAGGTTTGAGACTGATTAGTTTTGGTGAATCAGTTTCATTTTCAAATTTGTTTAAATTAAAATTAAATACATAAAAGGAAGATTATACGAAGCCGACAACTTTGCTTTAAAGCTAGTTTAATTTAAGGCTTTGTTGTACCATCTTATGGCTAATGTTCTTAAAAAAACACAGAAAAACTTAACACAATAGCTGCAATTCTCCCTTAAATTTTTAGTAGTTATTTTTCTGATTATAATGATTCCAAGTAAAATGTATTTAACATTGCAAGGTGTGATTCCAAGAATCAAAATTATATTTTGATTCATTACTTACTGCATTTATTTATATCATGCAGGAAGATGTTTATTTTAAATCAAGGTGATAAATCATAATTATTCTTTCTTCTTTCCTTCTTTACTACAGTTTGTAGATTTTTTTTTGTAGATTTTATTAATATTTGTAGGCCGCCCTTTTCCCTGAGGGGACTCAGGGCGGCTCACATAAAATCGGGGAGGGGGAATACAGACGTTAAACATAGAGACATATAATAAAATAGCAAACAACATACATTCATCATTCGGGAGGGGCAACTATCCTTGTCCCCAGGCCTGACGGGCTAGCCAGTTCTTCAAGGCTGTGCGGAAGTTGTGAGCCTTCTAAAATTTTCTTGATATAATTATGATGGCTGAATTATTTATTCTTCACATTGTTGATTTATATTTCAATTTATATGGCAATCTCAAATTCATGACTCTAGACAGTTAACGCTATATATATTTTAAAAACCATTAAAATAATAATAATTTAAAAAAACAGGCAATGACAACGTGTACATAAACAGCAGTCAAGGTTCAAAATAAACTCAGCAGTAATAAACCAGCATAACCGATATATGGTATCAACTGTGTCTTCTGACCCACAAGCCCCAGTAAAATAATTTAGGGTAACAATAGGAAAAAGAAGTAAGTCAAACATAAGCCCTGTGTACTTTGTATATTTCAGTGTCTTTCTTTATGTTAAAAAAACTGTTTATTAACTTTAGAAGGCTTTTTAGAATCGACAAGAAAAAGGCTGGGATAAGAATGAAATGGGAAAGCACAGCTGGAGAATGAATTTCTAGCAGGAGATGCCATCTGCTGAGTTTCAGCTGCATATATCAATAAAATAGGACCCTTTGCAAGCAGGTCATGCTTGCTATCCTTTTAAGAACTCCTAAGCCCATTTATCTATTTTCAAATATTTTCTCCATTCTTTAAATAAAAGAAAGAAATCCTTTTGTGGCTGTGGTTATCTAGATGTTTAAAAACTGGCTATGATTCTTTCAGCATGCTCCACCAATGTACATAAATGTTCAAAAGAAAAGCAGGCTATTTTTTAGCTCTTTTCAAAAAAAAAATTCCCCTTTGGCTCTTCAGGGTAGCCATTATTCCTTCTGTGTCAACATGTCCTTAGTTGATGTGCTTGCTTGATTCTTCTTTTGCCAGTTCAAAGAGTTTGCATCCTTTTACTCCCAATTCATAGTCTTCTGCCTCAATAAAGTTGGCACTGCCAGCTAGAACGTGCATTAGACCTATTCGAGCCAGAATGTTTGTCTGTTTCAAAAGATTCTGAGGTATTAAAATGACTTTTGAAACATTCTTTATCTGAAAAATATTGAAAATAATACTGACTGGTAGGCAAGTGGAAAATGGAGATAGATCAAGGCTGCTTTTGCGAAGAGATCTGTTGTCTCTTGTTAGCAATAGCAAATAAGGTTCATGAAATGAATTAAATGAATCGCAGAATGTTGCTAAGAAAGATTACTTCTAGATATACACAGGATGACAACGTAAGCTCCTGAAAACCATATCAGATTATATTTATGAATTTAAAAAAGATTTTAGGTAGGTATCCCATATGAAACATGCATCAATTAACTTATGGGAAGGTGACTTAATAATTATTTGTTTAAACACAGAAGTATGTATGATTCTATACAGACGTACTCTGGATATACTTTTATTTTATACAGAAAGAAAAAAATGCAAATGGAAACTCATAATTCTCAACAGTTAGATCACAAAGTTCAATTACTGGGCATTGAAGATAATGGAACACATTCTCTTGAATGAGAAATTTCAGAAATGTAAATCAAGTGATCAGTAATTGCACTTTCAAAATAATGATAATATTTTTGTCATCTCCTCACCAGATACCAGAAGACAAATTGAAAAGAAAGGAGCTTTTGTCCAAATCTCACAGGAGGAAATAGCCTCCTACAATATAAAGATCATCCTTATTTACATCAATATAAACAGTGTTTGAAAATGGACTCCTCTATCAGGCATACAAACTCAGTTTCAGAAATTTGGGATTAGAGGGTTGATTGTTGCTTCCTTTTTCCAATCTAAGTGAACCAAGAAATGAACATTTATCCCAAACCAAACAGATTTTAGGGGGGATATGAGCCTTAATATCTCAGATATTAGATCTGCCTTCCCATTTTTGAATTTAATCCCCACATACCAATGAAAATCAGGAACTTAATAAATGTGCTGTACTCCGTTTCTCATCTGCTCCACATCAACAGTTCTTAGTGCAATGAATCAAATCCAAAGCAATGTGTGACACTAAAGGTAATCCTTGACTTACGAACACAATTGAGGCCAAAATTTTCCATTGAGACATTTGTTAAGAGAGTTTTGCCCCATTTTACAACCTTTTTTGCCATAGTTGTTAAGTGAATCAGTGTTGTTGTTAAGTTGGTTGTTAAGTGAAACAAACTGGCTTCCCTATTGACTTTCCTTGTCAGAAGGGGATCACATGACCCCAGGACACTGCAACCGTCATAAATATGAATCAGTTGCCAAGTGTCTGAATTTTGATTGCATGATCAAGGGGATACCACAACAGTTGTAAGTGTGAAAAATAGTCATAAGTTACTTTTGTAACTTCAAACAGTCACTAAATGAACTGTTGTAAGTTCAGGACCACATGTTTTTGTGTATTTTTCCTTGTCTTTTTTATGTTAGAAAGAACAAACATTGGGGGGAAAAACAGAAGACACGGAAAAATTAGAAATGGAAGATGTTACAGTTGTGATTCTCTCCGCTTGTCCAGCATCATAAAATTCCACAAATAAGAAAAGATGATTGGACTTCAGGAAAACAATGTGATCTAAGTAATTGTACTCGAGAGAATAAAGTGTCCTGTAACTCAAACAAGAAAAAGTTTTTACAGAGGTACAATTTAAGGGGGGGGGGAATGGATCGTAGAGCTAGGTCAGGCTTATTATAAGTGGATGTGCGAATATGCCTTGATGTTAACAATTTGCTGTGGAAGATGGTGTTACTCTTCTGCCTTTTTCTCTAGGAAAGGATGCTTAAAAAGTGAGGGTCGTGTTCAGGAACAGTCTGTTATTTCTCCATTTGAAAAACGTGTCCTCCTCTCCCAGGAGAAGGCAGCCTGGCCTCCCACCTCTTTCAGCCTCTCTCCTGCATTGCAATTAGGCTTGGGAAGAAGAAAAAAACCTTCCTAATTTTTCAGATAGGAAGCCTTTTCTTCCCCCCAAACAGGATTTGAAACCTGATGCATGAATGAGGAAAGTGAAAGTGTGTGGGTAGATTCATGCTTCCGTCTTATCTCACCATGAGCCAATCACCATTTTTGGAGAATAGGAATGTCTGATATCATCAAATTACTCCCAGCCAGCAGCTAAAACAACTTTCAGCAGTGTTTCCTAGTATAGCATCAAAAGGAGCAGTCTTCATTCTGGTCTGTCTCAAGCCATGAGGTCTGGTGTGCGCACTGAGTTTCAATTCCTTGTAACCAAACTTCTCCATGTCATTTGGCTACTGTGGCCGGTGGTACAGAACCCGTTTCCACTCCAGTCACAGGTTGATATACTCTGCTACATTTCTGAGGCAGGTGGGAAGCTATGGCAGGAAATGGCAGAAAGCAGCTTTTTTCCCCTTTTAAAAACAATGATGGAACAGTGAAATGTTGGTTGTCTGGTTTGGTTTTTGCATGTCACAGGTGAAGCCGTGCCACTGAAATAAATACATGGAGTTTGTTTCTGAGTAGATGCATTAGACTAAGCCAGTTTAAACTATATATTTGGAATACTGCATTCACTTCAGAGGTGGGATTCAAATAATTTAACACCGGTTCTCTGCCATAATGACCAGCTGGGTAGGCATAGCTCGGTGGTCATGTGACAATGTCGATGGGCACTTCAGCTAGGCTGTTACAATGCAATGAGGGTTAACCAGAGAGGCAGTTTCTGTAAGCAGGGCAATAAAGATTAGGCTAGAAACAACACCAGAATGTTTCCTTCCTGCCTTCCTTACAGGATTAGCCCTGTAAAGTGGGGAAAAAATAAAATAAGATTTCTTCCAACAACCGGTTCTCCAAACTGCTTAGAAAGTTATGAACCGGTTCTCCTGAATAAGTGCGAACCGGCTGAATCTCATCACTGATTCAGTTTTGGTCACCACGATGTAAAAAATATGCTGAGACTCTAGACAGAGTGCAGAGAAGAGCAACAAAGATGATTGGGGGACTGGAGGCTAAAACCTGTGAAGAACGGTTTCAGGAACTGGGTATGTCTAGTTTAATGAAAAGAAGGACTAGGGGAGATATGATAGCAGTGTTCCATTATCTCAGGGGTTGCCACAAAGAAGAGAGAGTCCAATTATTCTCCAAGGCATTACAAGAAGTAATGATTAGTGGAAACTAATCAAAGTGAAAAGCAACTTAGAACTGAGGAGAAATTTCCTGACAGTTAGAACAATGAATCAGTGGAACAAGAATTGCCTCCAGAAGTTGTGAATGCCCCAACACTGGAAGTCTTTAAGAAGATGCTGGATAACCATTTGTCTGAAATGGTATAAGGTTTCCTTCATAGGCAGGGGGTTGGGCTAGAAGACCTCCAAGATCCCTTCCAACTCTGTTATTCTATTCTATTCTATTCTATTCTATTCTATTCTATTCTATTCTATTCTAAAGTATGGAGGCCATAACAAGATTGTCTGCTTCACAATCATTCTCTGCTCAGGCTACATCCAGCTTGCTTCACAAAAAAATTGTCCTAGGACAGGGGTGTCAAACTCACAGCCATGTTGCTGTCATGTGATGTATTATGACTTTGCTCAACTGGGGATTGGCATGGCCAGCAAATGACACATCCGACCTGCAGGTAGTGAGTTTGACCCCACTGTCCAAGGAGATTAAATGTTGCTGGTTCACATTCAGCATGAGCCAAAAATAATGCAGACTTCTTGTATCTTAATGTCCAATCTGTAGACTGTATCAATCTTGATTTGGGGTGAAGCCCGAATTGAATAGAAATCCTAATTCTGTTTTCACATTTATTTTTTATTTATACACCATCCTTGGAATTGCACAAAATGGAATATAAAGGCTTTATTTAAGGTTTACCATAAATTTAAAAAACCCTTGATTTTTCACAACAGGCATTTTGGATAATAGAAATAGCTTTACATTTTGTTCTCTGCTCAGAGTTGCTTATTGAGATGGATGACTATGCAGATGGAATGGATAAATAGCAAATAAATAACAATAGGATTGAATATCTAGGAGGAGGAGGAAAATGGCAGGAACAGAAAACAAAGTTATACTTGGTCGTTTTGGGTGCAGTATTGGAATGCAGCAGCCACGTCATCCTTTAATGAGACCATCAGGAAGCATTTCTTTCTGGGTGTCACTAATAATGGAAGAGTTGATGCCTGGAACTGATGAATGGTCTTATCTGCAGCCAAATGCAGAATGTTGCATTTTCTGAATGTTGCATTTTCTGCATTGAGTAGTTCCTTGACCCTCCTTTTCTGTTACGGGTTTCTGATTCAATTTTGGTCTTCACTGATTGATAACTTATTTGTACAAATGCTATTCTAAATCACAGAAATCCTAACCAAAGAGAGTTTAGCATGTTGTATGGATGCAACCATTAGGTTGCATTTGATAGTTAAGTAAAGATAGCTAATTAAAGCATTGCTACCTTTGTTTAATATAAATATAAATGCTCAGCAGAACATAAAGTTATGCGAGCTTCCTCCCTTGCCATACTCTGCAATTATCCTCTGAAGATCCTTTAATCTTTTATCTGTAATTCTAAGAGCAAGATTCACCTTGTGTACTGAACTGCAGTAACGACTGAAGGATAGGATTAAATTAGTCAGAATAAAGTAACAAATTAAATCAAAACAGTCAATGACTTAGTGCATTTAATTCTTTACTGATTTATAACCTCCATGTTAGAATTCATTGTTCTTCCCCATCACTGAACTCTATTCAAATACAAAGCCTAGATAATTTTTTTAAAGCATAGTAGAATAAAAGCTCACAATCATGTATTACAACTTCGCTTTGTCAAAATGTATAATAACCTGAAGATAGAACGACCTGCGTAAGGTGTAAGCATGACATATGATAAAAACCTCTTTGAGTTGATTAGATCACCATGACCTCCAAATGGTAAGAAGGAAATGAAGTGAGTGAAGTGGAAGTCACAAATATTATGGCTGTTGTTAAGGAACACGCGCCAGGTTGACAACAGAAATTTGAACAAGGCTTATGGTATTGAAAACACTCGCACAACAGAGGACACATTCGGCCACCCAGTCTAATAAGGAGTGGTTTCAGCCTCATGAATTTTCATGAAGTGAATATGTCGTATGGCTTTTAAGGTAGAAAAGAAGGCAGTTTTATTATTGAGTGATGAAAAATTGTTCAGCCGTTTTGAATGCAACACAGGAGATATGAAATCCATTGGCTCTTCATATTACAATGCAGGGAATTCATTTACGTGTGTCTGGTCAGTGCTAAAATTGCCAGGATCTCTTTCTTTTTAAGGAAAACAAAATGCAAATACAGAAATTTTATTTGTACCCCCCCCCCCCCATGATTAATGGTTGATTTCAAAATGTTTCAGTAGTGATTCAGAACCTGACTCCTTATGTAGGTACAATATACAATTACAAGGTTTATCTGCCTCCCTATAGATCTAATCAATGCAGATATATTGATGGTATTTGCTTCACCGTCAGCAGAATTAAAGACAATCTAAGGGGCTGTTTAGACTAACAAAGAGACTTTAAGAAATCTTTTATGACTAATATAGGTGTTATTTGGAAGCAAATTGTGTTTACAGGAATTCTGTAAGTAGAATGTTTGGGAATAGACATTTTCGCCTTATAAAATTAAAGATACCATGTATGTTTTCTTTGTCTCCGTTATACAGTATGTAACTACCAGCTACAATTTTCTAACTCCTCAGTTAGAACTAGTTTGGGATATGCCAATTTTGCTTTCATTCCTTATTATTTTTTTTTCTAAACTTGCTTCAAGACATCTTCCAGTTTATACAGATATCAGAAAAATATCCATCTAAAAGTTCATCGGGATTTTGATATGCTAATATTGACAAATACTTGCAAGTGTAGTTTTCCAGGTGGGCATACTTTTCATTAAGCATTTAAAAAATCATATAAGACAGGGTGTCAAACTCAATTTCATTGAGGGCCACATCAGGGTTGTGTTTGACCTCAGGGGGCCCGGGTGGGCGTGGCCTGTGGCTGCCAGAGAAAACGGGCTCCCGAACGCCATTTTCAGCTGCAATGGCCTCCTGCATGGGCGGCCCTTCCGAGCTTTATTTTCACTGGCAGAGACACCGCGGGCCGGGTCCTTGGGCCAGATCTCAGCATCCGATGGGCTGGATTCAGGCCCTGGGCCTTGAGTTTGACACCCTTGATATAATATATAATGACTGTTACAACAATATGCAAATATCTTAACTCTGCTCTATCTTTGTGTCTATCTCTGCACTAGCATACAAATTGTGGGGAATAATTTTGTGAGTTATCCTATAAAGGGTATCATAAATGGAAAGCATGAGTATTTGCCGAGACTCTCCATACTCATAACATTCTTTTCTCTGCAAAACCCTACATTTTATTTGTTGTCGCTAATCTAGTTTAGGAGTTGGACTGGAAAGGGTTAATTCAGCTATTGCATTCAGTGGGTGAGCTTCCTCTGTTTCTCAGCCCATACTACCCCACAAGGCTCTTGAGAGGATTAAAATGATGGAGGAGCCGTATATGTCAAACTGATCCAGAGGAAAAGGAAATAGCTATAATAAACAATAGCTGCCTTGTTCTGACATTTACATGGCATCCTTATTAAAACATTGTGCCTGCCAAAGGAAGACCCATGTTTTAAGAATATGAAATGTAAAAACACGAACTCTCTTGTACTTATTCTTGGTTGATGGTGTCATTTCAGTTTTTCAAGGGAAATTAGGAGTGGTTCAGGGATGACGGATGTGTGTGGCCACTCCCATCTATGCTGCATGCTGTTAAATTCCTTTCCTTTGTATTAAAATGTTAAATAATGTTAACATTTATTTAATGTTAAATAAGTTACACTTTCTGCAAAACCCTCATTTTGCTCCTTTTAAAAAAAAAATGAAATAAATAAAATTTATTAAAAATGTGCTTATTAAACCAATCCTACAAATTTTCTCCTGTTTTACCCTTCTACTCTATTTTAACCCTTTAGTCTCCTCTCTTGATCTGTGCTGATCAAACTGAATTCCACACTTATTCCAAGCATTCAGACACATTCTTGTCCCAGATCTTGATTGTCTCCATCAAGCATCTTTTTCAGAGTCAGATTAAGGCCAAGCAGTGCCCTGAAGAACAGCAGCCGCACTAGTATATCTCGATAGAAGCAACATTCTCATGCCATGGGATGAAAACAAGTGATAAGTGATGATTCATTCCAACCAAGCTTTTAAACTTTAGTCAATCTCCATGCCGAAGGCAGATTAAAGTTGAATTGTCCTTATTCCACTCAAGGAAAATCACAAGAATCTAAAGTATAGTCAAATGTGGCAATGAAAGAGTGAAGGACATGATATCTAAAGGAAAAATCTCAGGGGTGTCCTACTCCTTTTGGTGCCCTGAGCATGTGCTTATCTTGATTAATAGTTAATTCATGACTGATCATTCTCCTTCAGTTTTTTTTCTTTCTCAATCTATTTTGGTTCTTCAATTCTACTTCCTTTTCACTGAGCTCATTCCTTATCCTTCTTGCTGTATGTTTGGGCATTTTCTCTTTCTGCTAGTATATGTTCCTGTTTAAAGTTGAAAATGATCAATTTTCCCTTCCTCCACATATAGGTTCTTTCTTTTCTTTTCTTTCTTCTCTCTCTCTTTCTTTTTTGCCTGCTTGTTTTCCTTCCTTCCTTCCTTCTTTCCTTCCATTCATTCATTCATTCTTTCATTCATCCATCCATCCATCCATCCATCCATCCATCCATCCATCCATCCATCCATATAACCAGTATTTTTAACATAGGTTAACTAACTGGTCAATTTCTGAGACATTCAACTAATTATTTTTAGTGGATTAACCATATGTCTTTTAATAATTAAAAACTAATGAATTACATGTTCAATGTATAAAACAAGAACTTTAGTAGTATTTAAAGAAATATTAACATTTAAATAGAAAAAAAGCTGAAGGAGAAACTACTTTTAATGCTTATTCTATACATTTTATATGATTAAAAAAGTCAGGACCAAGGTAGCCTAAACATATCCTTAACCAAATTAGGAGATTTACCAATTAACCTTCCATTTAAAGCAGGGGTGTCAAATTGGCAGCGCACGGGGTGGATGCATCATGCACAGGCCACGCCCACCCCAGCTCCCCAAATGGGAAACATGTCGTGAAACATCACATGACGGCAATGTGATGCAGCGAGTTTGACACCCGTATTTTAAAAGTTTTCACTAGCCATAGCTAACGGGAGAATAAGAAGTGGCACCATAAGAGAACATAAAATCAAGCATGTTCATGGCCTTTCAGAGCCAAGGTGGCGCAGTGGTTAAATGCAGCACTGCAGGCTACTGCTAGATCAGCAGTTCAGCGGTTCAAATCTCACCGGCTCAGGGTTGACTCAGCCTTCCATCCTTCCGAGGTGGGTAAAATGAGGACCCAGATTGTTGGGGGCAATATGCTGACTCTCTGTAAACCGCTTAGAGAGGCCTGAAAGCCCTATGAAGCGGTATATAAGTCTACTGCTATTGCTATTGCTATTGCCTTCAAAGTAATAAATCTGACATTGTAAATCTGAGATCCCAGAAATCCTAACAGCTCAGCCAATTTGGACGTAATATTTTTTTTCTCTTGTTCAGTTTTTATTTTCAATTGGTTTTGTACACTGTAAGGAGTCAGTCGGAATGTTTCATGGATTTATTGCTTGCTCTACATCTTAGCTCAAAATTATCTTGCAGCGAACCTTTCTGGACCTAAGCCAACAAAGTCAGAGGGCATCTGTTGAAATGGTTGACCTTGCTTTAGCAGAAAAAGCAAGGGGTGGGGTTGGGTGGGGAACATCTTTCAACCCCTTGACTTTGTGGTGACTGGTAGCCACACCTTGTAGTAAAATCAGAAAATGCAGTGAGCCAAGAGCAAGCAAAAGTGCTTTACAGGCATGTATTTGAATGCATGTAGTGAAAAGAAAACTGAACGCATGTATATGATTTATTATCAGGCCTTTGAGACGAAACAAATCATTCAACAATAGCATATATCAGTTTTTTAAAATTGTCGCTTGCCTATAGACCAGTGGTGGATTTCAATTTATTTTACTACTGGTATGCTCTTGTGCGCGTGACACTTTTGGGCAGAAGTGTCTGGGCAGGTGGACGAAGCCTCCTGTCGCTGCCACTATCGGTTGGCCCAATCCAGGGCGAACCGGCAGAAACCCAGCTGTGCTACAGACAGAAATCTTGCCAGAGCAAAGCACCTACCCGCATGTACCCACAGCATGCTCTCCTTTAAATATGAAATGGCAACATGTGGTATATTGTGCATAAGGATGTGAAACTAATCTACGCCAGTTACTGGAACCAGTATCAATCGGGCACTTAGGAGAAATTCTTTTGCCGATTATGCAGAGCAAAGATTCAAGCAAAACTCCAATCCTCACCTGTAAGGGAAAAATCTGGCCTATGCATTTTTACTGTTTGTGTGTGTGTGTGTGTGCTGTCTGGGGAGCAATCCATGCTGATCCTGCCATTAGAAGCATTAGGATTTGGGAGGCTGAGAATAGATGGGGGCAGCGCCAGTCGGAGGTGGTATTTACTGGTTCTCCAAACTGCTCAAAATTCCCGCTACCAGTTCTCCAAAACTGGCCAGAACCTGCTGAATACCATCTCTGGTGTGCATGGATCTTTTTCTCTAGTGTTCTGGTGACATGCTATTTGAGTCTAAAACCACTCTTACTTATTTATTTGATATTTGATATTTTATTAATATTTATTTATACTTAATCTTGGAAACTTTATGATGGCTGAGGAATTCTGGGAGTTAAAGTCTGCAGATCTTAAAGCTGTTTTAGCGAACTGATGGAGATACTTTCCCAAGTCTTCAGGTCGGACAATACCCGATTTAGACCATCACCGTGACAACTTCTTTGTTTGTTTAGGTCTGCCTATCTAAATATAAAACATTTATTATACAGAAAATAGTTTAATGTATTGTGCCACTTAACCTTGAGGGTAGAGTCAGGCAGACATCTACCATAGTAATTCCAAAGATTTTGCTCTCCTCCATACAGTTTCCATACCAGAAAGTAATTCCAGGAATATGAAGTAAATACTTATTGCTATTCAAGATTTGTTTTTACTTGTTGCTTATCCTCATTTGCATGGCACATTACTTGCGAACAGATACCAGTTCTCTCCATGCAATGTTTCCATATGGTCCAGAAGTTGTGAACACTCTAACACTGCGTTTCCTGCCTATGCAGGGGGTTGAACTAGAAGACCTCCAAGGTCCCTTCCAAATCTTTTATTCTAATTCTAATTCCCATTGATATTTGTATCACATCCTTATGTAGATTTTTACATATTTAAATGCCCACAATACATATATAACACCCCCCCCACACACACAAAGATTTCAGACTTTGAAATTTCTGTTTCTGTTCTTGTAGCAAAAATTGTAGGCCTCCCTCCATTTATATTCAATTTCCTTTCCCCAAAACTCTCAACTTGTTTAATGAGTTCACATGCCTATTTTTATCTAACATTTTAGAGCAGTGTTTCTCAACCTTGGTCACTTGAAGATGTCTGGACTTCAACTCCCAGAATTGCCCAGCCAGCAATTCTGGGAATTGAAGTCCAGACATCTTCAAGTGGCCAAGGTTGAGAAACACTGTTTTAGAGTGTTAGGTGATATCTGATTAATTTCTTACAGATCAGAAATTCTATTTTTGGATGTGTTTTTTAAAAGTTTGAATGTTTAGGTGGACTTTTTTCTGGACTGGACATTTGAAGAATGTGGATACAACATCAGACAAATAGACCTTTGTTATTTCAAGAAAATTCAGGTAGAACACACTAACATTCATTACATTTATATATAAAGTTTATTGATGTGCGTGGAAACATTCTAGAATCCATGTGGTTCACGTTGTGAATTGTTTCACATTTAGAATGTAAAGATCAGCACAGAGTAAAATGTAATTTTAGCTTAAATAAATATTCAGATTTTAAAAAAAGAGTGTCCTCTAATTTAGCAAGTGTTTGGGAGTTTCAGTGACAACAAGATATTTTGATGCAAAAGAAGGATTTTAAGGAAGAATATCTTACTCTAGTCCAGGTAGAATAATTAAGTGAATTTAAGTGAAAACCAAGTAAAGCAAGTTAATTTTCAAGAAAGCAACATGATGCAGGACATAATTGGGTTATGGTCTTACAAGCTTGACACACTGTACCTGATACCCGAATGTCCACTAAGAACACTAGACTTCATTTTGCAAGCCTTTCCAACTTGCTGCGGGTTGAAAATCTTACAATGCAATTCCAAATATCAACAAATAAAGGACACCAGATAGGAAAAATGTTGGAAAGAATCATGTGAAAGAGCCAACAAGATCCAACTTTGTGTCAAGAACACAAGAAGTTTAGTTAGTCCTTCCAAACTGCTGATGGGTCAATGACCAAAGATGTTTATTCCCCTACTGTATGTAATAGACTTCACACCCAGTAATGTTATTGCAATTTCTTAAAATGGGTCAAAATCCTTATCTACTTTTCCCCATGAGTTTCTGCAATGTTGCTTTTGCTCATTGGGGCTCATTCACTTCTTCATTTACCAGAATCTGATCTTGGAAATGAGAAGGTTGCTTCTGAAAGCGTAGGAACTGAAACAGGTGCTAGCTAGCTCCCATTGCAAAGTAAAAAGACTCTGTACGCTGAAGATAAAATTAACATAGCCACATCCGGTGCCAGTCAGTTGTTCAATACATCCAGCCTATGCCGGGAAATAAACTAATGAAACGCGAAAAGCTGTATTTACATATGCACTGTTAATGGGGTGGCCAAATTCCGGGGAAAATTCATTTCTTCATTGTTGCACAAGAAGAGGGGAATTATTTTTCTCATTGTGTTCCATGCTACACTTGACTAGAATGTCTCCATCATATTTCCAGCGCACTGCCTCAACGCTTATCATGCCCTTACTAAAAGAGGGCTGAGCAAGCTCTGTGAATTGTTCGATGCTGAAATAATTACCCAGCTTTTGTCTGCAATTATTATTTTTTTCTCATAAAGGAAATATATTTCCCCCTTATTCTCTCTCTCCCTCCGCCCCCCCCCCTCTCTCAGGCAGGCAGGCAGGCAGGCAGGCAGGCAGGCAGGAAGGAAGGAAGGAAGGAAGGAAGGAAATATACATTAAAGCATGAATATTACAGGCCTCCATTTGGCTAACTTAAGATGCAAAATTTTTCTTTGGCCTTTCAAAGAAACTTCACAAATTTCACATTGGACTTCACAAACAATGGACAAAAGAATCTAATTGACAACCTTTATTTCATGGCACAATTATGATTGAATTGAATTGAATTGAACTTCCTTTATTTGTATGCCGCCCTTTTCCCTGGGGGGACTCAGGGCGGCTCACAATTCAAAAAGGGGGGGGGGAGACAAACAGTATTCCAATATGGAAACAATACAGCATATTAAAAGAGAGCACAACAGTCACACAATTCGGGTGGGGTTGGAATCTTAACCCCAGGCCAGCCGGGACAGCCAGATCTTCAAAGCGGCGTGGAAGGATTGGAGGGTGGTGAGGGTGCGAATCTCCACGGGGAGTTCGTTCCAGAGGGTCGGAGCAGCCACCGAGAAGGCTCTCCTCCGGGTAGTTGCCAGTTTGCACTGGCTAGTAGATGGAATTCGGAGGAGGCCTAATCGATGCGATCGTATCAGTCTAGTGGAGGTAATTGGCAGTAGGCGGTCTCTCAAATACCCAGGCCCACTACCATGAAGGGCTTTATAGGTGATAAGTAGCACCTTGAAGCGCACCCGGAGATCGACAGGTAGCCAGTGCAGCTCGCGGAGGATAGGTGTAACGTGGGTGAAGCGAGGTGCACCCACAATTGCTCGCGCGGCTGCATTCTGGAGTAGCTGAAGTCGCCGAATGCTCTTCAAGGGCAGCCCCATGATGTGATTATAGGTACTGTACTGTATTTGAAAGGTCTCCTGATTATTCACAATATTTTTTTTATTAAATCGTTATGCCATCCATCTTTTCTACAAGGTGACTCTGGGCGGCTGACAAGCAAGAAAGCAAAACTTTCTCTGCTCTCCTACCAAATGGAATTGGATTGTAAATGAAACAAGATTTCATCCTATACTATTAATGCTTTTATACATAAAGATGAATGGAATTAATATCAGAATATTCTCTCCAGCTTTTGCTGAGGATGGAGTACTTCTCTAAATCCCTACTGAAATTGCATTGGTAATTTCCTTAAACAGGTTTAAAAGGTAACCTAAAATATACCAGTTGTTTCGCCTCAAGGCTTGCTGCCTTTTTGTTGACTTATAATTTTCCCAATAAGGTTCAATTCTCATTCTTTCTTCTTGGGTTTCTCAGTGTTTCTTGGCACCATCTCGACTCTGCCTACATTTCTTCCCTCTTGTTGAAATTTGCATTTGTGTCCTCAGACCCGAAAACCAGAACTTCATCTTTAATTGTTTACATCCCAGGCCAACAGGAAGAGCAAGAGACTTATCATTTCCTGAGTTAGCCTTCGTTAGCCTGTGGATTGCTATGTCAGCATGCAACTTTAGCTATAAGAAAGTGACTTCCTCATTGGCTCTCCCGATGCTGTCAGCTGGACAGTCCAGGCTCCACCAGGCTCCAGAAAGAATTGCTTTGCAAGCCAGTGAATTAATTTAGAAAATGGGCTAGCCCAGTGTTTCTCAACCTTGGCAACTTGAAGATGTCCGGACTTCAACTCCCAGAATTCCCCAGCCAGCGAACTATCCTAACTATACTTCACGTTTTGGGCAGAATGAAATGAAAATAGGACATTTATGGTTATAACATTAACCTTTAGAGCAGTGTTTCTCAACCTTGGCAACTTGAAGATGTCCGGACTTCAACTCCCAGAATTCCCCAGCAGTGGTTAGGACAGTGTTTCTCAACCTTGGCAACTTGAAGATGTCCGGACTTCAACTCCCAGAATTCCCCAGCCAGCGAACTATCCTAACTATACTTCACATTTTGGGCAGAATGAAATGAAAATAGGACATTTATGGTTATAACATTAACCTTTAGAGCAGTGTTTCTCAACCTTGGCAACTTGAAGATGTCCGGACTTCAACTCTCAGAATTCCCCAGCCAGCATTCGCTGGCTGGGGAATTCTGGGAGTTGAAGTCCGGACATCTTCAAGTTGCCAAGGTTGAGAAACACTGGGCTAGCACCTTAAAAAAAACCTTTAAAAATACCTTTAAAAAAAGTCCGGACATCTTCAAGTTGCCAAGGTTGAGAAACACTGGGCTAGCACCTTAAAAAAAACCTTTAAAAACACCTTTAAAAAAAGTCCGGACATCTTCAAGTTGCCAAGGTTGAGAAACACTGGGCTAGCACCTTAAAAAAACCTTTAAAAACACCTTAAAAAAACACCTTGTACCAGGTCAGGCAAACAAATAGTACTGTACAATAGCTGAAATCTGTACAAAAGGTCCTCTTATTTTTACAACAGGGCGTTAGGAAGTTTTATTTTTGGACAGCCTACTGGTGATGATACCCACAAATCTACTGCCAAGCATTTATCATTGTGGAAGCACACCAAGGGTTGTTTTGTTGACACAACTAATAACACTGATGTCCTTTCCTTGTGATAGTTCGCGCTCTCACATTTTCTCTATGCGTCTCACTGGGAATATTTGAAATGCCACCTTAGAAATACTTGGTTGTCAAGCCCAGAAAAGATGTTTACAGGTCTGCTGAATCCTTTGGCTCATGTTTATCAGAGAATGGAAGAAGGGTCGGAGAGAAATTCACTGGAGCATGTAATCACAGGTTTTCTCAGCTATCGCCCAAAGGCTTTCTCTGAAGCCTGGAGCAGAGACTTTTAAAAGTCGTGGCAGATTTTCAAAGCCTCAGCCTTCGCTCAAGACTTTGCACCTCGACATATTAAAACTAAAAACAGACACACAAACTCTTTCATTTTCCTTTGCCTGTCACTTTTTCCTCAGCATGGTACAAATTAAATGTGTGGCATAAAATGAATAAAATAAGCATTTGGGTGAAAGGGATATAGCCAGCTGTAGAAGCTTCCTCTTCTTATTAATTTTTTAACAGCATTTTGTAAAACAGGTATAACTGTGCACGTAGCTACAATAAAATTAAAGTTTTTTTTTAAAGACCTTTGTGGCTGTAAACATTGCATTTTGGAGACAAATGAATCAATCCTGCTAAATCATTTTAATTTGAATGAGGAAGTTACTTATCCAGGCTTATAGTTCTCACTAAAATTAAAAAGTGGCTTCATTTTGCTGGATCATGTCTAGTTTTATAAAAGTAAGACTCAAATCATATACGTAGTCTGACAAAATTGTCTTTCAGTGCCGCTTATATCTTAGTCAGCCTGTTTAAGGTTGTACTGTGAGATCTTAATAATAATTAGAAAGATAGCATACTCTTGGTCATAACTATATATTTAAGCATAACTCTTAACATTAGAAAAATATTAGAAAAATCTGGAAAAATATCCAGTGCCCATTATTTCCAAAACTGAAACAAAAAATAAAGATTAATGCTAACTAATAGGTTTATTTAAAAAAATGGGACTAAAATATAAGAGACGAATAGGGGTAGCAGAAGCTAGTAGCCACTTTTGTAAGAAAAATAAACAAATTGTAAAGTTGTACTTGCTAGGAATTTTGAGGGGGGAGTAATTCTATATTTACAAAATTTGTAGGTAACACTGAATCATAACTCTGGCCAGTGCACAATAAGGTAAATAGATAAAACAAAAAAAAATAAAAAAATGAAATCTCTTTCTCTCTCCCTCTCTCCCTCTCTCCCTCTCTCTCTCTTTCTCTCTCTCTCTCTCTCTCTCTCACACACACACACACACAAAGAGATTTGTTCAATCAGGATCAAATGCACAGTAGAACAAAAAATGTCACTACCCTGCAAAGAGAAGAGGGAGGAAGCTACACACATCTTGGGGAAAACATATTCTATAGTTTGGGGACTTCTACGGAGAAGGCTTGTGTTTTGATGTCATTTCCAGAGAGTTTCATTAGACCTTCAAGATTTTTGAACAAGATAGGCAGACTTACGATTGACAAGGCAATAGCTAATGGAAAGTTGAAGTTAGACAAGTAGAGAAGGTGCCATATCAGGAGGAATGATCTACACACACAGAAAAAAAATTGGTTCTCAGTTCTCATGGCACTGATTCAGTTCTTCATCATATCTAGGGTAGTCAACCCCATGCAAACATTAGCTTAAGGACTATTATTTTGCCGTTGCTTGTAATTGCACACATTAGCATAGAAACGCTCACTAAAGAAATCACGCAATGACAGCAGTTCCCATAAGGACAATCAAGACCCTCTGAATGGCATTGTGGTATTCATGGTTGCTAGAGTACCCCAAGACTTGTTCATTGGTGAGACAACTCATCAATATGTTCATCTGTTATTTATCTCACAAGACATTTTAAAAGCTGCTGAAAAGATGGTTCTCCCAGATTTTTCTGGATAGTCAGTAGAACAGTCAGACCACCGATGATGGTGATGCCATCATTAATCTAAATATTATTGAGTATGATGCTGGATTGATTACACAACTGTTACTATGATATTGTTTTGCTACTATTGTTTGTGAATATGGTGTTTTATAGATTTGGTTTTAGTAGAATTTTTTTTAAAATATATTGTTGTGAGCCCCTTGGATTGGTGTGACTGAAGTACCTTAAAAGCACCTGAGAACCCAAAAATTCTCATGCGCTTACCAAATTTTTGTGGTGATTAAAAAAAAATAATCCTAAGAATCTTCTCCTCCTAAAGGAGGATCCAGGATTAAATGCAAAGCTGATAGTAATGGCTCAGTTCTCAGGGCAATAATTTAAAATGGAAGCAATCGGTATTTAAGGCAATTGATAACATCCCTAAATATCTACATTCATTGAAATGGGATTTTGAATATCTGCATTGACAGAACAATGGTGACAGAAACAGAAGAATCTTGTAAAATGTCTGTTGATTCTTGTAATGACTCTAATACTAACTATAGTTTAGGTTCTCTTGGAAACTTTACAAGTAAAATGTATAACAAGTTTATAAGGATATTGATATTGGTGAAACTGGTTTCATGTGGTACCATCAAAGTTTTGCAAAAAGTTCATAATATATAATGCACTTCTAAGCATTCATATAGCCTCCTATAAAATTATTTTAATCAAAAGACCATAAGTAGCTGCTCACTATTAATAAATGTTGCCTACCATTGTACTAATCACACCTGTGTGAAAAATTTGCTTATGATCTTCATATTATTGAAACCCAATTTATGTTTCTGTATGTATGTCTGACATATGTACAGTATTACTTCCATTCTTCAGCTCCTGGATGTATCTTCTTCTTAGCAGAAGAAGACAAAATTTTGAGCGCCAATCGAAACAAAATCCTGGTTTTGGAATTATCCCATTTAATCAGGCAAATGCTTGAAACTCATATATATAGTGTTTGTGGCTGTGAGTGTGTTTTGTGTGTGTAAGAGCAGTGCTAAATTTATATCAGGCAATGGGGTTGTAGGTACTATAATGAGAAATTGAGGTCAGGGCAGGTGAAAAGCAGGAGCCACCTTTTAAGAGACCACCAGTTCTGGAAAGCCCTCATAGCTGGATTTGAGGTACAGAAATAGCAAGGAGACTTCATTGAAGCATGCAGAGAGAAGGAGCAGGAGGGACAATTTATTGGAAAGCAATAGCAATAGCAAAAGCAGTTAGACTTATATACCACTTCATAGGGCTTTCAGCCCTCTCTAAGCGGTTTACAGAATCAGCATATCGCCCCCAACAACAATCCGGGTCCTCATTTCACCCACCTCGGAAGGATGGAAGGCTGAGTCAACCTTGAGCCGGTGAGATTTGAACCGCCGAACTGCAGATAGCAGTCAGCTGAAGTGGCCTGCAGTACTGCACCCTGACCACTGCGCCACCTCGGCTCTTTAAACAAAGTTCTTGTACAAGACTTGCTGCAATATAATACTTATTATGATTTGGAGAACTTCATGGTTGCGGTGGTTAATCCAGATCTTTCCTAGCACTATAAAAGACAGAGGAATGATGCTGCAAAGCACCGTGTGGTGCTGCCAGGGTACAGGAATATTCTGAATGTTTTCACTCAAAAGGAAAACCACCGGGAAGGGAAAGGAAAGGAGAAGCCCATAATCATGCAAAATCAAAGATCCAAACTAGAGGTGGGTTACTACCAGTTTGGCCCAGTTTGGCCAAACCGGTAGTGCCGGAACCGGCAGCAACCTAGGCCTGCCATGCCCCTAACTGGTTTTCCTGGAGGCGCCATAGGCACCTTGTTTTTTGCTTCTGTGCATGCGCAGAGCAATTTTTATTGCCCTGTGCATGCGCGTGCGCGGTGAGGCCATGAGTGACCCAGCAGTCGTGACTGCCAGAACCCACCGCTAATCCAAACTATATTTGAAATGAAGGGCTTAAATGATTTGTTTGTTTTATTTTATTTCTGAAATTTATATGCCATCGATCTTACTGTCAAGTGACTCTGGGTCGTCTACGACGTCATGAAATTATCTTAAATTATAAACTACAATCAATGTATACTTCAAAAGAAAGCATTTTTTTAAAACAGTTTTTTAAAATGTATAAAATGCTATTTTACTTCTTCCCAACTGAAATTAGGGCAGAAGTTGCTTTCTTTCCACAGTTGTAAATGGGAAACCATTGTTCCTTCCTTCTTTTTATCATGTTAGATGTCTACATTTTTAGAACTTACAACGATTGAAATGATATCAACCGCATTGTTATCTTGGGCCATTCGTCCCCATAAGATATGCTAAAGAAATTAAATTTTATAAATCAAGGTACACGAAGTAGCTTATTTATGTTGGTTCTAGCACCAGCCCCGTGACCCGTCAAAAGCGCGGACGGCAAAAGCGCGATCGACAAAATCGCACCTTTGACGTCATCACAGCGCGACGAAAAAGATCGAAAAATTCAAATAAAAATTAATAAAAATTAAATTAAACCAAGCCGATTCACATAAAGGTAAGGGTTAGGTTTAGGGTTAGGGTTAGGGTTAGGTTAAGGGTTAGGGTTAGCTTTAGAGCGTTAGCGTTAGCGTTAGCGTTAGGTTAAGGGTTAGCGTTTGGTTTTTCGTTACTTTAACGGTTAGGTTTAGGGTTAGGTTTAGGGTTAGGTTAAGAGTTAGGTTTAGGGTTAGGTTTAGGGTTAGGTTTGGGGGGCTTAGGGTAAGGTTTTTGCTTTATTTTTACATTTTTCGAACTTTTTCGTCGCGCTGTGATGACATCACAGCGCGCTTTTGTCGAGCGCGATTTTGTCCTACGCGCTTTTGTGGTGGAACCCACCAGCCCACCCATATCTTGGGCAATATATTGGGTTATATCAAAGCAAGAGCTGAGCTTAGGCCACAAATTCTATTAAAAAAACACAAATGGTTTGTAGGGGATTCCATTTTGTTCTTCAGCCCCAAAGTAAAATATTTTGGACAGGCCCTGGAAAGGATGCTGAAAAGTACATACACGTAAACACAAGGGAATATTCACCTTGAAAGCTCTTCAGGGTTCCAATCTTTCTGAAGAAGAATTTGTCCTTTGACGTCACCAGGTTTACCAGAATAGAAGAAGAGGAAGCTGACATCTTTCTCTGTTTTGTCTGATGGTGTCAGAGGACCTAACTTCAGATTACTTGTTGCATAAGCCTGAGTGAATGTTTTGCCATATCAGAGCAGTATCAAGTGGAGAACGTTTTCCGCAAAGCCACCCTTGTAACTTCTGCTTCCCTATGAAAGAAAGACCAACTGCCCACTCTCTGGCCCAGACAGAATAGGACATGACCCTGCCATGTCCTACTTCTTCAGAAATCCTGGGCTACTGCATAGCATGATGCTTATGGGAAGATGCTGCCCGTGGCCATTCTCAGAGCCATTGTGAACGTGGGATTCATTTCAGCTGCTTAGTCCACCTATCTTCAAAACCAGGGCCTATTTTTTTTAAAAGAATAACTGGAAGAGATTGCCGTTCATTATTGACAATATTAGATATCCATCTGGGACCTTCTTAATGATTCTGGGGAATATGGGAAATCATTACTGCCATGGAATTGAGTATGCAGATATTCAAAGCCACAACCTACATCCTTTAATATTAAATTCTCCTCCACCCCTGAGTCCTCTCCCTGAATATGAGATATATTATACCAACATAAGGAGTCACAAGGCACTTAATATTGTCCCTAGTTGACCATTTGTGTTCCCTAACAGCTCACTTTAATATCCCACAGCTTACCTGTGGCAGGAATTTTACTAACTCATAATGAGAAGAATGTCCATAAATGTACTGAAATTAGGCTAAGACTCATTTTAATACCAGCTCAATTCCCACTTTAAAAGTTTTTCAATGGACCATATCCTACGTTTTAAAATTCCAGTGAAGAGAATTTATTCTGAAGAAATGAACCTTTTAGGATTCAGCACAGGACTTTGAATGAAAAAAAAAAGGTCCAAGATTCAATAAACTAAAATGAAATTTTAATTCATAAATCAGGTTTCAGCAGACGGTAGTAAGAAAAAGCTCCCATCACTGCCTTGTACTTATCTCAAACTGGAACTAATTTATGTAATTAGTTCTTCAGTCAAATATAGCTTTATGTGTTATGGCTATAATTCAGTGTAGACATACACAAGTGAGTAACTAGTAAACTTTTTTTGCTTCAGGGACAAACATGCAATTTTGTATGCAGCAGGTAACTCTCAAATAATGTATTTTTTTCAGAAACCTCACAAGATTACCAAATTGTAATTTTGTTTTCTACCGTGGTATTTTATGTAGGCTTGCCAAGATCGTATGAGGCCCTGTCACTGAACTGTGTAATGTCGTATTAGAATTCTAAAATTTTGCTATTTTGCACACAGTCTTATCAATACACTGTTGTGTATCAAAATTGTACATATTTTATGTGACCTGTGTACTACTTGAGAATCCCAGCAATGCTATAGTGTTCATAACCAGACTCTAAATATGGACAAATACTCTGGGAAATACATAGAGTTTGTGAGAAGTTTCCAAAAGTGTTCATGAATTCTTAAGGTTTTAATCTTTGTTTTTTTTTTATAGTCCACTATCAAGACTGCATTTTTTATTGTCATAATTAAAATGGAACTTTTTAAAGAAAAATCTTGTGTTTTGATGCCTGATTTGTGGCAAGGAAGGTTATAAAATAGGGTGAAAGTCATTTAACAAATGTTTCGTTAAATATGAAACACAAAATTTGGGCTCAGTTGTGGTTGTAACTCAAGGGTGGTTTGTATTTGCAAAACTGACCGTGAATATATATTATAGGTTTCTAAGTCCTTCCCGCATTTCTGTTTGGCATCTAAAAATACGTCTTGAGTTTTACTCAGTGCATTTCACTTCTTCAATTCCACCCCAGTTTCAGACAAGTAGCGAGTCAAGGTTTTCATCTTCGTTATAGATTTCTGGAACAGCAAAAGGACGGCAAAAAGATGGAAAAGTTCCCTTATTTTTTTTGTGTGTGTTATGGGATCGGCCACTTATGTGTTAATGCATTGATGACATTTGAAAGTAGAATAGAATGAAAGTTTACTCATTGCCTTAGATTAATATCTTCCTATTTCTGTCTGCCGGGAAAAGCTAACAAAAAGGTCATTGTGAACCCAGACTGATTTTTCTTCTAGCACTATATTACTTTAATCTGTGCATATTCAGTCAAATAAATTGCAGTTGAAAATTCCACGGACTTTCTTTCTCATAGGGAAAGATTTCTTTGATAGCATTTTTTTTTCAGCTTCTCAATTTACTATTTTTATGATTTATTGTGCTTATACATAGCTAGATTTTTTTTAAATGCCAAGCAAAAATTCCTATTTTTTTTCCATGTGTATTTCTCCCTTATGCCCATTTTGTGTAATGCATCGCCTAAGGCTCGGTAGGTTTACAAGGTTTTCAAATATACCTTTCTGGGCACATTCCCCATCTCAACACACCCAATTTTGTTTTGATATCTGATTGTCACAGTGCGGGTAGTCCTTGACTTATGGCCGCAATTGAGCCTCAAATTTATGTGGCTAAGTGAGAAGTTTCTTAAGTGAGTTTTGCCCCATTTTCTTGCCACATTTGTTAAGTTTGTTAATCCCTGCAGTCTGCTTGTCAGAAGGTCACAAAAGGTGATCCTATGACCCCAGGACACTGCAACCGTCATAAATATGAACCAGTTGTCAAGCATCTGAACATAAATCACATAACCATGGGAATGGTCATAATTGTGAAAAATTGTCATAAATCATTTATTATAAATCTTTTTTTTTTCAGTGCCATTTGAATCGTCGCTATTGTAAGTTGAGGGTCATCTGTATTTAGGGAAGAAACACTTCTAGGTTATTGTGCTTGTGTTTGCCTACTGGCTTAGGGAACCCACAGTATGTGAGTTATCATGAAATATGAGTTAAATTTAATGTGATTAAACATGATTTATATGTGAATCAAATAATCCATCTTCCCTCACTTAATTTTTATTTTCTCCATTCTTTCCCTGCTGCATTTCCCTCCATTCTTTCTTCTCTTCTTTACTTTTCAAACTAGGCTTCTAGGTAGGCTTCACACCTTAGCCAAGTAATTTGGTATCTCTGTGTTCAGACACTTACTATGAAAATATTGCAGATACGTCATGCATTTCTGCAGTGAAATATGTCTAATCCTACAATATATAACTTGTTGAGGAGCCTTCCTTCGTGCCTCTGTTCTGGCTTTCCTTCCCTGAAATCAGCTTCCCTTGCTGCAAGTCTTTCCACACACATTAGATATATAAGATTGGATTGTGCAGTGAAAACACACAGCAGAATATATAAGATGAGCAGAAGTTGTCTGTTGGCTCTAATGGTGAGTTGTTCCTCTGGAAAGCACCTCTTTAAATCAGGGAACATGCCAGGCTGAAAGTACAATAAATGAACTCCTCTGAAGTTATTCTTTATTGATTTAACGTACGATAAGAACATAACAAAGAGAAATATATTATTATGTGGATTGTACACACACAATCCATTTAATAATATACAAAACATCTACAGGGGTATGGCAGTGCCCTCAATTGAACTGGGTGTTCAATTCAGCTATCTGGAGTGAATTATGCTTATTCTCACGTATTACAAGATATTCGCTGGAAGAAGGACTGCCCTCCTTACCACCAGGCCAGGGGTCAGCAACCCGTGACTCCAGAGCCACATGTGGCTCTTTTATCCCTCTGCTGTGGCTCCCTCCTTTCATCCCTCAGTTGCGGAGAGAAGAGGCCAGGGCTGATTCCCTGGTGCCTCATCTCTTGCTGGATCTCGTGGGTGCTTCTTCCGGTCCTTGTTGGTGCTGGCCGCACCTTGGTCATTCAGAGTGGTGCATGACCTGCTCTCTGTCCCAAGAAACTGGCCCTATCCTGCCGTGCCGTGGCTGGGGGGGCGGGTTATGTGCCTGGGTGAGAGTGAGTGATGTGGAGTTGGCCACACCCACCCAGTCACACCGGTTGTTAAATTATTGGCTCCTGGTGTTTTCTGTGGGAAATGGGTCCAAATGGCTCTTTGAGTGTTTATGGTTGCAGACCCCTACACCAGGCCTTCAACCTCCATGAACAATTATTTTTGACATTTTCATGAGCAAGTCTGGGCTGGGCAAAATGTAGTGGTTGACTCTTATTTATTTGGCTTCATCTGTGGGGGTCTTCCCTTTCCTTCCTTCCTTCCTTCCTTCCTTCCTTCCTTCCTTCCTTCCTTCCTTCCTTCCTTCCTGCCTGCCTGCCTGCCTGCCTGCCTTCCTTCCTTCCTTCCTTCCTTCCTTCCTTCCCTCCCTCCCTCCCTCCCTCCCTCCCTCCCTGATAATATCACCCACCTCACTCTAAAAAAGCAGCTCTACCTTTAGCACAACTATACACCATTTTTGAGCATCATTAGCAATGCCGAGTTGTAGCAAAGAGTGAGAACCAGGAAACATGACAACTGCACTGGAGAAGTTGTGGTTTAGCACTCAGAGTGGGCTGGGACTCTGAGCCTGTTGCTGCTATGGAAACTGTTTCGCCACTTAGACAAGCTTGTGTTCTAAAACCACAATGTGCTGCACATCCTCTTCCTTTTCTACAGGCTTCTGAAAAAGAAAAACAGAAATACGCATAGAGAAACCACACATGTGTAGCTAAGGACTCATTTGCTGCAGGTATCCTGTTTGCTGTACTTTTTCTAAATTGGTTAGCTGGACATCAGATAATGGGGAACTTAGCAGCGCACCGTGAATTGCAACCAAGGATTAGAAATTAACCATATTTTCATTTCAGTGCAGATTAGCCTCCTTTTTATTTCCCAAATTTTCTCCTTAACTGGAGCAGAGTGATGTGCTCAAGTCTAGATTTTGTAGTGTATTTCTTAAGATACAATAATGGATCTAAAACACCTCTTTTTACAGAAAAATGTCTATAAAATACTTATATTACAGCAAAGGGTTTAATTATAGCTTAATTAAATGGCTTCGAAAAGATGCACATTAGTAAAATTGCATCAGAAGCCTACAAAATCATGTTTGCGTTTTGTATTTGTATTTATTTGTCTTGTATGCCGCCCACTCCCGAAGGACTCCGGGCGGCTCACAATAGACAAGGGAAGGGGGAAAACTAGACAAAGACAACACTTTAAAAACAAAACCGCAACAGTCACAATTTCCGTGGGGCTGGATGTTTCACAAGCCCCCCGGCCTGCTGGAGCAGCCAGGACTTGGTGGCTTTGTGGAAAGCCGGGAGGGTCGTAAGGGTCCGGATCTCGACAGGGAGATCATTCCAGAGGGCTGGAGCTGCAACAGAGAAGGCTCTCCCCCGGGAGGTCGCCAGCCGACATTGGCTGGCGGATGGGATCCGGAGGAGACCTAACCTGTGCGATCTAATTGGTCTGAGAGAGGTAATCGGCAGGAGGCGGTCTCTCAGGTACCCAGGTCCGATGCCATGTAGGGCTTTATAGGTAACGCCAGCACCTTGAAGCGGATTCGGAGACTAATGGGTAGCCAGTGCAGCTCATGGAGGATAGGTGTGATGTGGGTGTTTTATGATGCAAGCAGGCAAAGCTTCTTGAAAACAAGCTGAGCCAAATCTGGGGTGAAAAAATAATTAGCCTTGGTGAAACTGAAATCGGCTGGGTTGTCCTCCACCCCGAGTCACGAGTGGCTTCAGCTTTCAATTCTGTAGGCCAGAAGAACTTAGCAGGGCTCCAGTTGCTGACTTGGAGCAATATGCTTAACCAGCACCATCCTTTATCTGTAACTGTATATAATGGTATGGATAAGCTTGGGTTTTAATTAAGACAAAGCCCTTTAAAGTTATTAATAGAATGAGCCTAAATATAAACACGTGTAACAAATATTTAATAGACTTTTAAAAACAAGTTTAGATATTTCTGCAAAGTTTATCAGGAATGAGACTCATATCAGACATAATAAAGAAAGAAGATGTCACTGGTTGGAGTCATCCTCCTTCTATTAGTTGATCAAAGTTCTGGCCCAACATATGGCTATGTGGCAAGGTTAAAGTCATTCTTTCCCATTTTCAGAGGTTTCCAGGATGTGGTTAAAAAAAAGAAATGGCAAAATGGAGGCTGTGAGGATACTGTCTATTAGTGCTCTGATAGAGGGATACATTAAAAACAGGCAGAGCCTGAATCATACATTTATGATTGCCTTCTTTTTTAACCATGTTCTGCATATTAAAATTTAACATTTCCATGTTAAAATAATGGAGCAAGAAGTGTGGGGGAATGGGATTGTTTTGCAGATGGTGAAAGTGCAGAAAAAGGCATTTACATCTTAGATCAATATGCCTGAACTCATGTCACTGTAGACCAGGTGTGTGATCTGTTGCTTGACATAGAATTCAGATTGTATCTGGTTTCCGCTCAGCAAAACCTGATCTCACACTGACATATCTAGCAAAGCTGTTTTTATGTTCAACATATCCCCGTTACAGCTCCACATGCCCCTCCTTTTACAGCAGGGTTGTCAAACTCGCAGCCCGTGGGCAGGATGTCATGTGCTGGCTCCGCCCCCGCCCAGTTTAGCGAAGGCAAAAAAAAGTCCCAATACACCACATGAAGCCACCGTGATGCTGTGTGTTTGACACCCTTGTTTTACAGCTTCTGGTGGTGATGGGTGCTCCTCAGAAGAGGCTTTAAGAATTTCCAGGCCTCTTAGCTAACTTACAAGGTTAATTGAGGAACTGTGCAGGTTGAATGAGCTTGCTAGCAATGTACAGTGCGTTATAAGCCAGTGATGGTTAACCTTTTCAGCGCCAAATGCTGAAACTGGAGCGTCCGTGTGTGTGCACCCCAGAGTGCCAGAACCAGGAAGAAAGCAGCTGGCTGGTGCTCATGAACAGCGGCCAGATGCTCTTCTGGGTTCCATCCCACTATGTGTGCATGTATGTGCACCAGCTAGCTGCTCTCTCCTGGGTTCTGACGCACGCGTGTGCGCCAGGCAGCTGGCCTTCTGGGTTCCATCCCGTATATGTGTGCTGGATAACTGTTCTGGCATGCATGCACACCAGCCAGCTGGTCTTCGTAAGACCACTGGCCAGCGTGCATGCATGCACTGGAACCCAGAAGAGAGCAGTTGACCATTGTTTGTGTGCATGATGGAACCAGGAAGAGCATCTGGTGCACGTGCCCATAAAAAGGTCCATGTCCCCACCTGAGGTCAAATGCAACCCTGACGCGGCCCTCCATGAAATTGAGTTTGACCCCCCCTTGCATGAAAGATCCTTCATTTCAAGGCATGTTACTGGCAGCCAACTTCTTCTATCTAAGAAAGATTTAGTACCCTGTTGAAGGCAGACGGCACATGGGCTGAAAAAACCAGATGGCAATTTTTTGCTGTTGGTCACCTGGTTTTTTGTAGCCCAAATCTGTTGTGACTACTTAATTGTAGTTTCTAAAATAATGACCTTTAAAAAAAAAAACCAATGGGCCCCAAGATGATCTAATATCAGTAAACCAGTTTTATTGTCAAAAACAAGCCAAAAGTTAGCAATGTTTTCTTACAAATATCACATTTATGTTGAAGATCCAATCGTGTAAGCTTCCCTAAACCGTGGTGGACTGTGTAAAATATAAATAACTAGCTAGATGTGATCGCAGCCATAAGGTTTTACATCTTTGTCTTTTAAAAGCAGATCTCCTCATCAATTGCCTGGGTGGCTCATAGCTACCTTGTTATAGTGAAACTGATTTCTACCTCACAGAGTTTTTTTAGAGTTTGTTGGAGTTTATTATGTTATGGTGCCATCTACTGATTTCTTATTAAATGCTTTTAGAAAACTCAAGGGAGAATAAAGATAGCAAAAAGAATAACCCAATGACTGTCCTCTAGTTACTGTACCTTTCACAGCTGAATAACGGTGTATAAGTATTAATAAACTTTATATCCCAGCACATAGTATATAAATCTTACATGCACATGTGGACATACGGTATATTCACAACACAGAAATGCATCAGCTGTATTCTTTCGCTGCCCCTGTCTTTCTGTGTGGCTACTTTATTCTGGATCTGGCGGTATCTGTGTAGGTAGTTGATTGTGCTGGACTCATCCCTCATAATTAAATCATAATTTGGTTTATTTGTTTGGGGTTTAACATATAGTCACCGTGGTTTGTGAGTTATGCTTTATTGTGATCTAATGAAGGAAATCATGAGATGCAAGTGGTCCTCAATTTAAGACTGTAATTACGACTTCAGTTCTAAGCCATCATGGGCGTAAAGCCACATAACTAGACCTCTTTTGCAGTGGTCATTGAGCGAATACTGTGGTTGTTAAGTAAATCCATTCTTTGCTTTGGGGCAGTTTTTCCTAAACATCCATTTCCAGAAAAAAATGTCATAAATCGCAGTCATAAGATTGCAGAGCTCTGCAAATAGCTATAAATGTGGGCCCGTTGGTGAGCATCCATAATGTGGTCATGTGACCCCTGGGGGGGGGGGGAGATACTGGAACTTTGAATCCAGGTCTTAAGTAGATTTTTCGGGGTCTGTCGTAACTTCAAACAATTGCTAAGTAACCAGTCAGAAGTTGAAGATCTATAGTACAATGAGCATATCGGTCTCTGTAGGTAACTTGTGTGTGTCCGTTGTGTATACAACGGATGAATGTTTGTGTGGGCACCTATACATTCACATTTTCTTCCTTCTCTACATTCAAGCAACTAAAAAGGATTGATTTAATTACCATTTTCTAACCTGGAATCTGATGGTCTGCTCAAAGAGGTTCTTACCTTGAGGTGTGGAAATTTGGAAGGTGCTCAAAGAGGCTTTTACTGTGAATTCTAGGAGAAGGCATTATGAATGACACATTACTCTCTACAGATTCCAGAATGCTGTTTTTAGGTAACACAGTGTTGGCATTATTTAAAGCTGTCCTGTGACTGTCTCATCTCATCTTATTCCATTCAAGCAATAAGACAATGTCTAAAAACTTGACAGGACTGACAGTGACTTTCCTAAAGTTGAGATAAGAAGTCCTAAGTAAGGGACATATTTTCCCCAGGAACCCACAAGTGAATCCAGTTGTGAACAATCTCAAAACCTTGAGCCTGGACCAGTGTGGATTCTCTTTTGCTAGGCTGTTCATGCAGCGTAGCCTTCCATTTAACTTACATTTTAACAATTTATTGCGTAATTTAAGTTTCGTTAGCCGTCGTCTTTAAAACAAAAACAGGTTATAAATCAAATATATCACTACATAAGAGGTGAGGAGGGAACTTCAATCAGTTAAAATATTCCTTGGATACAAAGTGGCATCCGAAAGTAATAAAGTTTTCAAAACTGCTTATGTTGGATGAGGTGGGCGCCCTTTATTTCAAATTGAAATTAACCTATGTTAGTATTTTTAACATATATGGACAGAGCTGGACTTGATTCCCATTAAACCCACAAAGGTACGATGTGAGATTGAGGTCTGCTTATGCTGGAGTTAACTTATTGAATCACAGAGTCTCTAGTCTGAGAGCATCTCATCTTAACAACTATGTCTCGCTCCAAGAGCTCGAAGGAAGGTGTCCATCTGTTGTATGGAAGCTACAATATCATCTTGCATGTCATGTCATTGTCATGTAATAATGTGGATTAAGCACATTAATTACATTTTATATAGTAAGATTGGCCAATGCAGAATACTGGGAAACACTACCCTTTAGTTACATTTAGCCATGTGTATAGATTTCAAATAAAATAAATAAATGCATGTATTCATGTCTCCTTTTTCCTCCTTCTTAGGCCAATCATCAACAACACAAACATCTATTCTGAAAGAAACAAATGGTAAGCAGTACGTGGATTTAATTTGTTTTTGTGAAATCTTTGTTTTTTTCATGGGATATGATCTTATGCCACAATAGCCATTCATCAGCAACTTCCTCATAAGCATCCTTCCTTGCTAAGAAATGAGGGCAATGGGATGGAGATGCATTATTGCACTTTTGAAATCAAGTTGCTATAAAGTGACCAAAAACAGAAGAGATTTGCATTCTATCCATAATTGATTTCGTAACATTATCCAATGGTGCTAACCTTTGAGCAGCGTGGTGGCCTAGAGGTTAGGACGCTTGCCTCACAATCAGGAGGCTGAGAGTTCGATCCTGGGCAGAGGCAGATGTTTCTCTATCAGGACCCAAAGAGAAAGTATCTGCTGTGAACTCCATGTAGGCATCAGGAAGGGCATCTGGCCAGGACTTGGCACCACTCAGTGGCCCCGACTCCACTCTGATGCAAGGAATTACAGGATTGCAAAAAGGAAAAAAAAATGGTACTAACCTTTAATGGTTTTAACATTACATTGGTCTCTCCACATTTTTGGGAAGTATTTGTTTAGTTTGGCTTTCCTTGTTTCCTCTGGTGTTGTTAATTTAATTCTGTTGTAGTACTTATGGGTTTATTTGCCCAGTTGTCCCATTGCCAAAGAGCCGAGGTGGCGCAGTGGTTAGGGTGCAGTACTGCAGGCTACTTCAGCTGACTGCTATCTGCAGTTCGGCTGTTCAAATCTCACCGGCTCAGGGTTGACTCAGCCTTCCATCCTTCCGAGGTGGGTGAAATGAGGACCCAGATTGTTGTTGAGGGCGATATGCTGACTCTGTAAACCGCTTAGAGAGGGCTGAAAGCCCTATGAAGCGGTATATAAGTCTAACTGCTATTGCTATTGCCAAAATAGGAAGGCAAAAATGGACAATGCCACCCTCTAGGGATTTCTGTGCCAGAGTTCCAAATAGCATCCTCAATCAAATAAGAGTCCGAAACTAAGTATTCCTCTAAGTTCCAATTTATTAAAGAAGCCATGTTGGCGCATCTGGGAAACCCCAAATCTGAAAGCTTCCAGGTTTTCCCCTCCAGTTGAAAGTTCAAGATCCTGCCCCAGTACCCACGTGTCCATCACGTGGTCCAATCAGTCACTGTCCAGAGGAAGATTCCTCCCAGTCACGCCACTCCAGCTGCAGGGGCAAGATGGCCTTGACTCACTGAGGAAGAATGTTATTTTGACTACATCCCTCCCATGCTCCATACAATCCCCCCTCACTTTCCCACAGTAGAATATGTGGCAGGCTTGAGGCCCACTGTAAAAGATGCTTCCAAGCTTGACACTCTGATTTATAAAAACAACTTCAAGGTGAGATTTTCTGTTCTTTCTCTGAAATGCACTTCTCCATCTTAGCTCATCTCAAGTGTTCTTATCTATTTAAACTAGTTTGCTGTGGATGCCTTGGTGTATAAGTGTGTACACAAATGTACACTCACATACACTTATACCCAAGAGTGTAGATATTTGTGGGTGTGGGTGTGCGTGCATGTGAGCCCCAGAAGACCCACTCACAGAAGAGAAAATAATTCACAATTATTATTATTTTTTTTGGAAGGGGAGAGAATAATGGCAAGGCACAGCAGCAGAGACCCTGTCCAATGGCGGATGTGGTAGCTTATCATTTGATATCTGTGCATATCTTGCAAGCTGTGGGAAGCGTATCTCAGCCTGCATAAGATTTTCTTAAAATGATTTCATCAAACTTGCCTGAGCATAGTTGCATAGGTGCAACTGAAATGTGTGACTATGCTTTATGTTCAGGGATGGGATTTTACTGGTTAAACAACTGGTTTGCTGAGTGTGCACTGATCTTCGACCGAACCGGTAGAATCCCACCCCTCTCTATGTTTGTATCTTATACTTTTACTGGTTTTGCAAACTGCACTCAGAAATGTGGTTGCTGAATGATACGCTAACAGTATAAATGAATGCTGTCCTTTCTCTCTGATATATGTTTAAACAATTTCTTTCCATGCGGCAAATACTGAAAAATTTACCTCAGTTAATTATGTTCTAATTGTTTTTACTACCTTTTGGAGTGATTTTCATGACTTTCTGATCAGTGAAACTCGTCTTATTTTAATTTAATATATTTAATATGTTGCAACTTCCAGAACTTTTTTTTCAAAAATAATAAGAATATAATTGAAGAATTAGAAGGGTTAAAAGTGCTAAAAATGCACATTGCAGCTACAATAACCCTTATCAGAAAATCAAGTGTTGTGTTCTTCTACAGTGTAATTTGTATTTAAACGTTTAACTGCCTTTAACAGAGGCAGAATTGCTAAATTTAAGGAAGGAAGTGATATTAGAGTAATGAAATGAGGAATGGGTGAGTAGACCTGTGTTTTGCAATGTTTAATTATAAAACGCCTGAGAAATGGTCTCAGGTCATTACAGGTAGTCCTCGATTTATGACCACGATGGAGCACAAAGGTTATGTTGTTAAGTGAGATATTTATTGAGTTTCCCCCCTCCATTTTACAACCTTTTTTGTTGTAAAATGAATTACTTCAGTAGTTAAGTTAGTAACCAGTCATTAAGTGATTCACATGCATCTGAATTTTGATCACATGATCCTGGGGATGCTGCAAAGAACATAACTGTGGAAAACAGCCATAAGTCACTTCATTTAGTGCCATTGTAACTTTGAACGGCCATTAAATGAGCTTGTGTTCAATCCCGATAAGACTGAGTGGCTTTGGATGCTGCCCCCGAAGGACAACTTAGACAGTCTATCCTTAACCCTGGGGGGTGAAAATTTATGCCCCTCAGAGAGGGTCCACAATTTGGGGGTCCTCCTGGATTTGCAGCTGAAACTGGAACATCATCTGTTGCCTGTGACCAGGGGGGCCTTTGCCCAGGTTCGCCTGATGCACCAATTGCGGCCCTATTTGTATCGGGAGGCACTTCAAAGTGTTACTCACGCCCTTGTCACCTCAAGGCTGGATTATTGCACTGTGCTCTACATGGGGCTACCCTTGAAAAGTGTTCGGAGACTGCAGTTAGTCCAGAATGCGGCCGCGCGAGCGATATTGGGTGCACCGAGATACACCCATATTACACCTGTCCTCCGCGAGCTGCACTGGCTGCCAATTGGTCTCCGGATGCAGTTCAAGGTGTTGGTTATCACCTTTAAAGCCTACATGGCTTAGGGCCAGTGTACCTTCAAGACCGCCTACTGCCACATACCTCCCAGCGGCCAGTAAGATCCCACAGATTGGGCCTCCTTCAGATGCCGTCAGCCAGACAGTGTCGGCTGGCGGGCCCCCGGAGGAGAGCCTTCTCTGTGGCTGCCCCGACTCTTTGGAACCAGCTTCCCCCGGAAATCCGGACCATACCCACTCTCATGGCCTTCAGGAAAGCTGTAAAAACCTGGCTGTTCCAGCAGGCCTGGGGCTGTTGACCTCATTGTTGAGGTCCAGCCCCGATTAGAATGAATGCATGTGGTTTTGTGATTTTAAACTGTCTTTTTTTCTTTTTTTTTCTCTTTCTTTTTCTTCTTTTTTTTGGAAACTGTCCGGAGTTCTTTGGGATATAAATTTTGATAATTAAATTAAATTAAATTGTAAATTGAGGACTACCTATACTGTGTTTCATACATTTCTGAGTGAACCAAATCAATTTGGGGGATTTTTTAAATTAATTTTTTTCCTTATCTGCCCTCCGTAGGAAAAACAACTCCTGGCTTTTCATTGACACCTTCACGCACCACTCCATTCTCACCTGCAAGCACCTTCGAAGCAAAGCCTGGTTCTCCAACCAGCGAAACAGTGCCTCCTCCTGTTTCTCAGGCTGTTAATTTTACTGAAGCCTCTCTTAGCAAAGAGAGCGTGGCTTTCACTGCTCCAACTGCTTCCCTCACTCTCACAGGTTTGCTTTAGCGATTCAGGCATAAGGAAACTAGGATAAACTGAGAATTTCGGGTCATAATGCCTTGTAAATATTGTCTGTTTGCAATGGGAAAGCTCCGTGTCTACATTGCAAAGTTGAATCCCCATAGGGCTGGAAGCATTTTATTGGGATGCTGGATTGTTCTAAGTTACAACTCAAGAATACAAGTAATGGTGACAGTTCTGCTGCTCTCTGCCTGGAATGGTCAGTCCCTATGTCAGCTTCCGCCAACCTGGCGCCTTTCTGATGTGTTAAGCCATGGGTGTCAAACTTGTGCCATCACGTAATTTTCATGATGTTTTTCCCATTTGCGGAGCCGGGGTGGGCATAGCCTGCACATGACCAGCTGGGGTGGGTGTGCCCTGCCCATGGGCCATCAGTTTGACACTCCTATGTTAGACCCAAAGCTCTCCAAATTCTCCTAGACAGAGACTGATACACTGAGAACGCTGGGAACTATTCTCCCAACCCATCTGGGTGGCATCAGGCTAGCAAAGGTTGTTTATACATGTAGCTAGACCAGTGTTTCTCAACCTTGGCCACTTGAAGATGTCCGGACTTCAACTCCCAGAATTCCCCAGCCATCTTCAAGTGGCCAAGGTTGAGAAACACAGAGCTAGACAATAAGTAGGAAATGAGGCAGAAGCTCTTTCTAGAGTGCCTGAGAGATAAATACATGGAAAAGTGTGAAAAGTGACGCATCTCATCAAGGCACAGGCTGACCTTAAGTCTATTTTGTTTTATGCACCAGCAAATGCTGAACCTCTAGGGAGACTTCAGCTGGCCTTAGCTGTCAAGCAACAGTCAGAATTACCTTCTCCTCCTCCTGCTGAAAATTTTGAGATTCAGGAATGTTGACCCCATTTGCTTAGTGTGGCAATAAGTGAAACAATTAGTGGGACACCTGGGCTATGACTATGCGCTAAGACAGGGGCGTTGAACTTGTGGCCCATGACAATGTGACACTGCGAGTTTGACATCTCTGCACTAAGATAACCACATAATGGATACTAGGATGCTTGGGCCAATATGCAACATTATGTATCTGACCCAGAGCGAGATGGACAGTACCTAAATTTGTCAAATAAATCAAATGTTAACATAGAATTAAGATGTTGAAGGTCAACCTCTATTTGTTTGGGGGGAGGGGGGGCTTCCACAAGCCGAGGCATAAGTCACAGGACATTGATCATCTGAATAATGTAGCATCTTCCTTTATTCGCAAAATTGCAAGAGAGCAATATTTCAACGAATTGTGTAGTTACGAAGGCTTGGCAAAGTCCCTTTGACTTCAGTGAGACTTACTCTCAGATAAGTATGCACCGAAACCTTCTTCAGCCTGACCCTTCTTCTGATGTGCTGGACTCCAACTCCCAGGATGCTTAGTAATCTATACTTTAACAATGCAGGCTGGGGGAATTATGGGAGCTGGTCCACTATATCTGGAGAGCATCACATTGGGAAATGTATAAGACTGCCGCCTGATTACGTTGTGACAGTTTGATAGACAAATTATGTGCTATGACCATGGAAAGCAGGGCCTCTCAATCTGTGGATTAAACCCCCTGGAAGCTTCAAGCAACTTGTGTGTGTGTGTTTGTGTGTGTCACTGTGGGTACATATCTATGTGAGATGAAAAACTTGATTGGACCGATGCAGGAAGAGTAAACATGCTGTGAAAACATGTTCTGGGTTTGGGCCCTTCTTCTGTCTGCAAAACCTAGAGTGAGTAGCTACAATACCACAAAGTTTCACAACCCTTATGATATCTAGATTAGCATATTAATAGATTAGATATAGATTAGCAGTAGTATATTTATTATGATCAGTGATCAATATTATTATTTTTTGTAAAGACGTTAGAAGAGTCATAGAAAATGTTGAGATGTTTAATAGGAATAAATAAATAAAAACATTATAAATAGTAAAAGAATAGTAAAAGTCTAAACCCTTCAAAATAGTTGAAAGAGCTCAACAACATAAATGGCATATTATTTCTTGTCCAACCCTAACATCAGTGCGATTAGTAATTTTTTTAAGGAAAAGTTTTATAAATTAGCATAGGATATCGTAGTACTAGGAAGTTAGAAAATTACTGGTTCAGTAGTGTTGAAATCAATGTATTATTACATTCAAAGTGTACTGAATTCAACAATTAATATGGGTTGCACAATCAGTGTAAAAACATTATAGCATGTAAATATCTTTTCTAAAATCTTCATGACTGCTCTTTCAAATTTGCGACATTTTTCTTAATAGCTTGTTCCTTTATAGCAAGCCATGGGGTGAAAAAAAAAGGGGCTAATTTGGCCCTAATCTGATTACCATCATGGTAGACCATTGATCATCATTACCTCTGATACAACCCCCACGAGGTGTCATAATCTCCAATTAAGTAGAAGGATTTCACCTTAAATTAACATTAGTTGTGCTCATGTTTGTTCAGAATGTAAGCTCTGTTATTGTGTAATAGACTGTTGTAGCATGTAATACTACATAATGTGTAGTAGAAAAATTATATTTTTCCTTACTTTTGCTTTGGAAAAGCGACACGGCAACTTTCCTTTCAGCTTTGAAATTATTTCCCTGGATGGGAAATATATTAGCAGTCATTTCTGGATGTGATGCTAACATTCTGTTTATTTCTTGGCAGATGATGGGAGTACTCCCTTTACTCCAACCACTGGCACTGCAACAAACATCTCTTCAGCTCTCCCAAACACCACCTCAATAGGTGACAAACCTCCACCCATTTACTTACTGCGCATGCAAAGGTTTAAATACAAACCACACTTTAATCTTAAAGTGTGGTTTGAGCCTATGAACATTTGTTGAAAATGTTTTTCGTAGAAGTCAACTGAATTGAATGGTTAATGAAGAAACTGTTTTCTGAATTCTGCATTCAGCCCCATAATCTGAATGAAGAGCTAAAATTCATAAAGTAGTTGATTCGGGGGCTGTTGTTGTTGTTGTTGTTGTTTTGTCTCTATGAGACAGTGTTGAACTCCTGGACAGATCACCGGAGCTTGTTTGGCAAGATTTTCCGTAGTGGTTTCCCTTTGCCTTCTTGTTAGGGTAGTGAGAGAGTGACTGGCCCAAGTGGTTGGCTTTTTGCCTAAGGTAAGACTAGAACCGTTGGTTTCCTTGGCTTCTAGATTGGTGCCTCAACCACCACACCAAGCGAAACGTCTTCAAGGAAAAAGAAGATATTAAGGTTGCTCTCCCCTTTTCAAGCTCCCATCCTAACAAAACTTCATGCTTGCTCAACTGAGTACATAGACAACCATAACATCAATTATCGATTAAAAACTGAGAGCTTTACAAGCTTCCAAATATGTTTCAAGTACAGCCTTAAGATTGGAGGTTGGAGTAATGCATCCAAAATCTCCAATTAGCTTGAGCAATATTTCCATAGGATGATCTAATCCCATTGCTGCTATTCAACAGTCAGCAGAGTCAGTGGAAGAGGCCAGTTGACTATAAACTGGTCCACTATGATGTGCTCTTCAAGTTGCTGTGATCTGTACATCATAATCCTGCTAAAAATTCTCAAACAGCACATGTATATGTAATATTGAATGACAGCTGGAGATGAATTGAGTTCTGTAGTATATTAGAATCTGCTGGTACAGCATACATTTTCCATTAAATTAGCAGATTACTCCCAGTCACTAAATAAAGATCATGGAGCTTTGTGATGTTTTGATGTCTGCCTTCCACTGTAATAGAAGGAGGTTTTAGGATGGTGCAGCATGTGGAATGCTGTTGCCTCTTGTGGCAAGGACAATGTTCTACTGTGCCACAACCTTAATGAAGATTCTGAGCATGTTTAATTTCCTCCGCGTTATAAAACTTTCTGAAAAAAAGAGGATGGTGGACATATTATTTATTATCTGGCTCCCATTCAATATTGCACGCAAGGTAATTAAATTCAGCTATGATGTATGTTTGGCAAAAGGTTTCCTGAAATTTGCATAAGGCAAGTTTACAATATGGTTACTCTTGATAAGCTTGTTGGTGTAGGGTTTTGGGTAAATTACCCAGTTATAGGAAGTCCTTGCCTTAATGACAATTTGTTTAACAATGAATGGTTCAAAATTATGTCTCATAAAAAGCACCCACCCTTATGACTGTCACACCTTCCCCTGCAGTCACACGATCATAATTTGGGTACTTGGCAACTGACTCTCTTTGCAACCAGTTGCAATGTCTGTGGCCACGTTACCACAATATACAAGCTTCTTTTTTGCCAGTTTCTTACCAATTATGGCAAAAAACCCACTGTGACCACTTGACTCTCTTCCCAACACCCTAACAATTTCATAAAATTGGTTCTGTTCATGGAGTGACTCAATTCGATCGTAGTGACTTACAAGAGAAATTACATTCCCAATTCTGGTGGTAAACTGAAGATTATCTGCATTTACATTTAATTGCTGTGAAGCTGTTGAAAACTCTGCAACTGATTGGAGCAGTCCAACTAACCATATCCAATATAAGGATCTGGGGATGTCTGATATAGCCAAGAATTGCTGAGGTGCCTATTAAAACTTCAGGTTTAGATTATATCCTGAAATTAATGTCTGCTGAGGTCTGATGTCATTAATGGGGCAGAATATTTCATCATGGTTTATGAGCCACACGCCAAATATAGCAAGATACTGAATATCCAATTATTGTTTTGATGAAATTATGAAATAATTCTCTTAAGCAATGGAACACATTATGTAATCTTCATCATCTCAACCAGAACACAGTGAACTAATGTAGATGAATATGTAAATATTAAATAATTTTTTTTCACTTAGAGGCATTTGTTACAATTGACTTTCTCTTTGTTTTTGTTTTTTTTCCTTTGCAGACCATAGTAAGATTTGTGGTAAGTTTTTATTATATTATTCCCCACCATTCGGTCAGAAATGAAGAAGCTTCTTGATGAGAAGTGAAATGTTTTCCAAGGAAAAAATAACAACAAAAATCCAGTTCTTCTTTGAAAAGTGCCTTTGGGAGACAATTTGAAGTGTGGGTGTTGACTTTGGAGCCATGCATGGCTGTGGGACTGAATAATTGAAGGACTGTATTGCCTGCTACAAAGAAGATGGTTTCTCAGATCAGCAGAATAGATCCTTTTAGACGAAGTTCTGGTATTAGGTATTCCTTTCTGCTTGAGGCTCCCAACATTTCCCCAGGAATGTCTATTTGGTCTGCACTCTTTCAATATTTAGGAAAATGGCAAAAAATAAAAAATAAAACCCGAAATTTCCACACATTTTCCCCCCAAGCATTTAATTGTTAACTGGTTTTAATGAGACTGGTTTTAATTCAATTATGATTGAATTAATTTCTTTTGCTTTTTAATCCTTTTTCATTCTTGAAAAACAACAATAAAATGCTTATATAAACGTGAAAACAGAGTACAGATTTCGATTTAATAAAATAAAAGTGAGCCCTGGATAAGCCACATTCGACAACGCCACTGTAATAGCATCAGCTTCAATCTCGGGCAGCGATTCTCAACCTTGGAAACCTCCGTGGATTACAACTGCCCGAATTCTCAGCTAAACATACTGGGGAATTCTGGGTTCTGAGTTCAAGCCCAGACATCTTAAAATAGCCAAAGTTGAGAAACTCTGTTCTAGAATGAAAAAGTTGCTGATCTACCCCTCTATCTTCTACTTCCTGGAGAATAGAGTATCAAAACTATGTAAGGTAAGTGTCTGTCTGTTTGAGAATGAAAATATCCAGGAAAGGTCATTTGGAAGCATAATTTAAGAGTTTGGATCTGTTAGCCTCTGTTGAAGTCAAGGATATGTTGTATGGTCCAGTAGTGGGTTTCAGCTCCTATTGCAACTGGCACGCTGCAACGGGAGCCGGGCGTGCACCATGGGCACATGCGCTGCGCATGTATGTGCCCAGCGGAGCATTGCACAGGCACCGTATGCTGTGCGCACCTGCGCAGATGGCCTGTTTCCTTCAAATACAGGTAAGGAACGAGGGTAGGCGGGTGGGTCCTCCAAAGCACCATTCCGATACGGTGGCTGCTGCTTCCGGCAGGCACCGGTATGCGTGTACCGGGGCGTACCGCCTGCAACCCACCACTGGTGTGGTCTCAGAGATAGCTTTGTCCCATCATCGTTAATGCTTGAACCAATAAGATGCAAGGAAAAAAAAATGGCTGTTTCCCACCCCACCCCTCTAAAGAATTAAATCTAACTATAAGAACTAGTTAGGCCAAATTTCCGTAATTTATTTTTAATCACTACTTAAGCCGTGTAGGAAAACCTAATCCAGATTGAGTAAACACGTCAAGGGCCTTGAAGAATGATTTGAGGTGGCTTTATAAATCTAACCAGAAAAATGTAGATTACACTGATTCTAGAGGCTTTGTGGAGCCGAGGTGGCGCAGTGGTTAAATACAGCACTGCAGGCTACTTCAGCTGACTGCAGTTCTGCAGTTCAGTGGTTCTAATCTCACCGGCTCAAGGTTGATTCAGCCTTCCAACCTTCCAAGGTGGGTAAAATGAGGACCCAGATTGTTGTTGGGGGCGATATGCTGACTCTGTAAACCGCTTAGAGAGGGCTGAAAGCCCTATGAAGCGGTATATAAGTCTAACTGCTATTGCTATTGCTATTTGTATTTTTAAACGAGTAGAGTCACTGCCACAGAGCAGACTTCGACTCCTCTGGGTACTGAGGACCGTAGTTTAATGAATACAGGAATAAAATTGTAACCTTATGATTTACATACATTTGTGGCCTTCTGTGGATTTAGTTCTTTTATTTTAAAGTTTCAGAATGATTACAGCCAACTTTGATTTGTTCTTTTGTCTTATAGACGCTATTCAGCATTCTGTGAACTTTGCAGAGGACCGTCGTGTTGCAAATCTTAGGTTTAATGGATCATTAGATTTGCTGGAGGTTATCTGCGCTTCTTGTGTTTGGGAAAAAAAGACCATTACTTTATCTAATCTGACAGAATGCAACACCTATAGCATAACAGCAAGGTTCAGCAAAGATTGCGAGAAAAATGTTTCCATTGATGTTAAAATTTCTGGTAATTATAATTCATTAAAACAAAATCCCCATGATTGTTCTTAAGTGATGTTTTCCGTACTCTGTTAAACCCTGCCTTAAACATCATTTTTGGGTGGTAGGTAAATCCTAACGTGCTTCTTACCAATACATAGTACAAATTGATCACATTTAGCTAAATGAGATGGACTGAATAGACCTGCTTTAATGCTGTGGAAACCAGACAGAAGAGTTGCTTAACAGTCATGTGGGATTCATGTACCGTTGGCAATTGTAAATGTCAACATTGCCATTGAAAGTCAGCACTACCATGTGGCATCATGCTTTACAACTGCATCAGTGGTTCCCAAACTTGGCAACTTTTAAGACTTGTGGACTTCAACTCCCAGAATTCTCCAGCCAGCTCTGCAGAGCTGGCTGGAGAATTCTGGGAGTTGAAGTCCACAAGTCTTAAAGTTGCCAAGTTTGGGAACCACTGACTTAGGCAACCTGAATTTATCTTTACTTTGACCATCAGAACTTTCAAAATTATGTTTCCATCCTTACTAGCCCTAAAGATGCCTTCCTGAAATCCTAGTGGCTCTTGAGTTTGCCAGGTAGGTGGAGCTGGTAGTAACTCACCAGAAAGCTATTTTTCTGAATAGGAAACACTCCTTTCTTGTTTGACATGATCTCAAGATCTCAAGTGTTACCAAGCATCACTCCCCCTTGAAAGGATATTTGTGCAATAAATTCAAAATAGGAATGGCTGGAGCATTTTGCTTCTCAAAGGTAAAGCTGAAGATTTAGCAATCTTCAGAGAATTTATCCAGGAATTCCCTTTTAACAGCTGTAAGCCAGAAACTGGTTTCACTTGCTAGACCTGCTTCCCTCATCCTACAACTTGACTCTGGGTGGGAATTATTTATTTATTTATCTATCTATCTATCTATCTATCTATCTATCTATCTATCTATCTATCTATCTATCTATCTATCTATCTATCATCTATCTATCTATCTATCTATCTATCTATCTATCTATCTATCTATCTATTTATTTATTTGTCTTGTATGCCACCCACTCCCGGAGGACTCCGGGCGGCTCACAAAAGACAAGGGAAAGGGGGGAAATGAGACAAAGACAACATATTAAAAACAAAACCAACATTCACAATTTCCGTGGAGGTAGATGCTTCTCAGCTTCCCCCCAGCCTGCTGGAGCAGCCAGGACTTGGTGGCTTTGCGGAAGGCCGGGAGGGTAGTAAGGGTCCGGATCTCAACAGGGAGCTCGTTCCAAAGGGCCGGAGCTGCAACAGAGAAGACCCTCCCCCGGGGATTCGCCAACCGACATTGGCTGGCAGATGGAATCCAGAGGATTCTCTAACCTGTGAGATCTGATCGGTCTGAGGGAGGTAATCGGCAGGAGGCGGTCTCTCAGGTACCCAGGTCCGATGCCACGTAGGGCTTTATAGGTAGCAACCAGCACCTTGAAGCGGATTCGGAGACTAATAGGTAGCCAGTGCAGCTCGCGGAGGATAGGTGTAACGTGGGTGTACCTTGGTGCACCCACAATCGCAATGCAATGGCATTTTATACTTCAGTCCCATTGGGAGAGGTAAGCCAGGCCCATCAGACCATGGAAGAAGAAAAAGAGCTTCCAATGTTGTGATGGAAATGTGAGAAAAGATTCTTTGAAATGATTAATAAGGAGCTGCTCATCATCGCGATTACACTTCGACCTTTCTTTTTCCTCTCTTGTTTGAGAGGAAGAGGCGAGGTGGCGCGGTGGGTAGAGTGCAGCACTGCAGGCCACTTCAGCTGACTGCTAGTTTGGCAGTTCGGCGGTTCAAATCTCACCGGCTCAAGGTTGACTCAGCCTTCCATCCTTCCGAGGTGGGTAAAATGAGGACCCGGATTGTTGGGGGCGATATGCTGACTCTGTAAACCGCTTAGAGAGGGCTGAAAGCCCCATGAAGCGGAATATAAGTCTAACTGCTATTGCTATTGTTGAAAACTTCGTTCATTTTTCATCCAGTGTACAGTTTTGTAACCCACGTATTGTATGTAAATAAGGAGGTAATTTGCCAGCATTTTTTAAAAAAACATGAAAAATATTTAAATGAATTCATTTTTCTCTCTCTCTTCTTTTGTTCCAGATAACAAGGCAATAAAATCAGTCGTCAGTGATACTACAATAACTTTATCTTGGAACACTGCTGATAATTGTACATTGAACTATTCATACTGTTGCTTCCAAAATGGTAGGAGGTTTTTTTTTAAAGCAATCAGTTGGCATTTTATCTAAAATTAATGGGAAAATCAAAAAGTACTTCACCTTAAAAAAGATAAAGCAATATTATAAAAATGTTTAAAGAATCCGAGTTTTGTGTATGTTCATATAAGAAGTCCTCATTAAGCAACAGACTTTGTGACCAGTCCTAACATTTATGACCTTCAAACATCTGTTAAGCAAAAGAAAGCTGAAGAAAGATGATTAAGCACAGCCTTGGTTTCACTTAGTGACGGCTTCATTTAACAATCAAATCGTGGGTCCCAATTATGGCCACTACATGAGGACTATCTGTAGTACTATTATTTATTATGTGAAATACGACCTTTTGGTAGATTGTCTTTAGAATTATTTCTATTCCATTGTAGATTTATTTATTTTTTCCTCCTTGGAATAGCAAATCATTTTTTCTTCTTTAAAAATCAAATCAAAACTCAGCAGACAAGCCAAAATTCTCAACCCCAGATATTCTTGAGCATTTAAATTTACAGAATTTTCAGTGATGCTTATATAGTTGGGAATTCTAGGAGTTGAAGTTTACACATTGGGAGGACAATTATATCTAGGCTTGGCAAGTATGGAAAATGTAAAATCTCCCAGATGGCCAGAATTACAGGGCAATATTGTTTTAAATTCCTTACAGGTCATACGTGTAGTCCCATTCAACATGACAAGAATAAGCATCAGTTTCAAGTGTTAGCCAACACAAACTACACATGCAATTCATCGATTGAAGTATCAAGATTTGTTGGCAAATCAGTATATGATATACGTAACATAAAAACGGACTATGGAAGTGAGTATCACACCGTGACTTTTAAATATTTTGTTATTTACTGCTTACTGAATTTCCCCAGAAACTTAATATTTCTGCATGTGTTTAAACAGGAAGAGATATTTATTGAGATCCTGGTAACTGATAATTAATAAGATATATAAGATTATAATGCTAAATCAGCCAAGTTCATTATAAACAGCCAGGTCCACAGGGAAAATGGAGGCAGAGTTTTCAAGTGTGATCATTCTCCTCAACTTGCACTTTAGTCTTACTGGCCAACATCCGAATAATTTTAATGGAAACTAACTGAACTGATTCATGCTCTAAAAAGATTTTCTTAGAACTATTGGATCGGGCTCAAGGATCACACATCTCTGGTAGGATCTGCTTAGAATCCTGTGAGTGTTTCCATGCCATGAATGCTGTAGAGACATCATAGATACCTGGAAATGCATGGCTTTACTTTTGCCTGGCCAACTGCAGACCAACAAAGTTTTTTTAATTAAGTTGAAAAACTCCATAATTAAAGCTCTCTGACCGAAGCATCGGCTGGCTCTTTCATCTCATTATCACAGGATAATGAAATTAAAGAGAATGAATGCAAGATGAGATAGCCATTAAAGAGAGGAATGACAGCAGTTTGTGATTTCCTCCCTGTGTAGGTAACTGCTTCAAAATATTTACTTCTTTTCAAGACTAAAGAAATCATGCATATTAACTGCGAATATGCATTCAACATTTAGTTTAGCCCAAAGCTTGTGAAACATTTATATTCATGGTCAGCTAAAAGATGACGTATAATGCATAGAATCTTGCTAATTTTTTATTCCTTTCTTCAATTTTTTTTGTTTGGTGCAACAGTATAAATACTGTATGATTAGCTGATATTGAGAACATTAGTAATCTCGGGACTTTAGATTAGATTGTGAAAAGCCTGGAAAAATACAATGGGAACTCAATGCTATTACCGTATTTTTTGGACTATAAGACACACCTTTTCTCCTCTAAAAAAAGGCTGAAAATCTGGGTGCGACTTATACACTGAATACAGCATTTTTTGCCTCCTGAAGCCCCGCCCCCTTCACCAAAACGATTGTGCGGAGCCTTATGGCAGCTTTCGGAGAGCTCCTGGGGGCTGGGGAGGGCAGAAATGAGTGAAAACCAGGCTGTTTTTTGCTCAATTCTATCCCCCCAGCCCCCAGGAACAGTTTATAAGCCTCCATAAGGCTATGCATGCAATTTTTTTGACAGAAAATGGCCCATTTTATGAAACATGGACCTGTTTTTGTGAAACAAGGGCTTGTTTTTGTGAAAAAACGGGGCGTTTTGGGGAGGTTTGCAGAGTGCAAAAACTTTTTTTTTTCCTTTCAGAAAGCTGTTAGAGGGATTGATGAGAATTACATTGGTCAAGTGCTGTGCCAGCAGAAACAAAGTTTTAGGTGCTACAGGTTGTCAGCGATTTCCTTCTCCATCACATGGATAAATACACCTGGAAACACCTACCTACTTTCTCTCTCTCTCTCTCTCTCTCTCTCTCCCTCACTACCTACCTACTATATTTCTCTCTCTCCCCCCCTCTATCTACTATATAGCTACCTACCTACTCTCTCTCTCTCCCTATCTACCTATCTACTGTATTTCTATCTATCTATCCCTCTACCTACCTATCTACACACACTCTCTCTCCCTACCTATCTACTGTATTTTTCTCTCTCTATCCCTCTACCAACCAACCAACCTACCTACTCTCTCTCTCTCCCTATCTACCTATCTATTGTATTTCTATCTATCTATCCCTCTACCTACCTACCTATCTACACACACTCTCCCTACCTACCTACTGTATTTTTCTCTCTCTATTTATCTATCTATCTATCTATCTATCTATCTATCTATCTATCTATCTATCTATCTATCTATCTATCTATCTATCTACCTACCTACCTACCTACCTACCTACCTACCTACCTACCTACCTCTATCTATCTATCTATCTATCTATCTATCTATCTATCTATCTCTATCTATCTATCTATCTATCTATCTCTACCGATCTATCTACCTACCTACCTACCTACCTACCTACCTACCTCTATCTATCTATCTATCTATCTATCTATCTATCTATCTATCTATCTATCTATCTATCTATCATCTATCTATCTCTATCTATCTATCGATCTCTATCGATCTATCTACCTACCTACCTACCTACCTACCTACCTACCTACCTACCTACCTATCTATTGTATTTCTCTCTCTTTATCTCCCTCTCTCCCTCTATCTACCTACCTTTTAAAAATATGCCTCTTCAAAACCTGGGTGCATCTTATACTCTGGTGCATCTTATACTCTGAAAAATATGGTAATTGCTGCTGATAAAATTAGATGGATATGTCCATAGCATCATAAGGAGTCAAGCTGAGCTCGAAGGAGTCAAAACCTCAAATAACAAGAATATTGCACGTTACTTGAAGAATGTGGGTCATTTGTATTTTGATTTTCCAAAATCTTCAATAAATTGCAGATTGTTGTTGTTATACATTCTCTCTCTCTCTCTCTCTCTCTCTCTCTCTCTCTCTCTCTCTCTCTCTCTCTCTCTCTCTCTCTCTCTCTTCTCTCTCTCTCTCTCTCCACAAAAAGCACAGGATAATTAGTCATATTTACTTCCCGGATTTAGCATGGGATGTGTTGACTTTTCATCTCATCCAATCAGAAACCATTGGGAATGATTAACTGCTCTTATAGTCACCAGTAAAAAATGCAACCGATTAGAAATGATGAAAGTTTATGATTCATTGTTCATGGCCTCAACTGGCAGGAGATTCTAGAGACCAATGTGTGATTTTTAAAGATATGTATTTTGTGGAAAGAGGAATTTAGTATACTTACCTGCCACCCAACTCTCAACAGAGGCTATCACCATAATCTTATCGTGCACCTAAGGAATGAATATCACCGCTGGGGCAAGTAGAAGTTATAAAAGCAGAGCTGGAATCGAAGTGATAGGTCTATGTGGATAGTTGACTAACCTAACGTAAGACTGGCTGATCTTGTATTCTTATTCTGTTCGGAGTTGATAAACTTTTGTAAGACCTGAAATTCCTGACCTTTTCTGGAAATACAGAATGTTGCACAAATACACAATGTACTGCTCGCCACTGATTCTATTTCCCTTCTGTAAAGCCATGTTAGTCATGGTTTATTTTGCTCATATTCTATTTATTGTTGTCATGTCCCAGAGATCGTTATTTTATCATTACTTGCTTTTCTGTTAATTTTTGTATCAGAGCCAGATCCACCTGAAAACTGTTCACCAAAGTCAACTGAAGGAAGTATAAACGTTAATTGGAGTCCACCGCAAAACCCGACAAATGGCCCTATTCATGGTTATATAATCAATATAATGAATATTAAAACTGGTGGTACGTATATATATACTAATACTATTATTGCTACCGATATGAAGTATTGGTATGTATTTCTAATTGTTTGAAAGCACCTACCCATGCATTTTCAGGATTTTTAAAAATAAGATTTTCAAAATTTTCTGGATGGATAATTGTAATTATCTTGATAAGTAGCAGCTCTTGTTTGTTTCTTCTCCTATTAGTAGGTTTACTCTATTAATCTCTGTTAATTTCAAGGAAATTTTCAGAGTAGTTTTCTAATCTCTATCACTAACACTGAAAATCGTTTGATTTTGTATTGATTCCTCCATATGGAAGGAGTTCTCTTTTCAGTAGATCCCATGTATCTTGACAGTATTTCAATTAGTAGACAGATGTGGTAGATATTGGTGGAGGACAGTGGTTACTCCTCAGCCACTCCTTCTGGACCTCAAATTATTCCCTCTGTCTTGGAAGGTGGGGCAGTAGATGCCACTCAACCAGTGCTACATCTCAGATATCTGAGGTGAGCCGAGGTGGTTAAATGCAGCACTGCAGGCTACTTCAGCTGACTGCAATTCTGCAGTTCGGCTGTTCAAATCTCACTGGCTCAAGGTTGACTCAGCCTTCCATCCTTCCGAGGTGGGTAAAATGAGGACCCGGATTGTTGGGGGCAATATGCTGACTCTGTAAACTGCTTAGAGAAGGCTGAAAGCCCTATGAAGCGGTATATGTCTAACGGCTATTGCTATTGCTAAATATGAGAGAGAGATTATTTTAAACTACAAGTAAAGTTCTATCATATAGACTGATATAGAAATAAAGGAAAATCCATATTTTAGCTAGGAGTTCAGCAAAGAGAAAGAACAGGAAATTATCTATCCATCCATTCATCCTCCTATCCACCCATCCTTCTATCTATCCACCCACCCACCCACCCACCCATTTATCTATCCATCCGTCCTTGCATCCATCCACCTATCTTTCACCTCCACTTGGGAGACTTTTTCCCATGTCAGAATCACCAAAGTGCTTCTGTAGCAAAAGGATTTGCCAGCGAGAAGACCATTGCTCAGGGACACCCATTTGGGAGCACTTTTTGTATCCCCGTGAAGTTGCTCACTGCAGTAGCACCCATTAATTTAGTCATGGTTGCTCACTTTCGAACTGCTGGGTTGGCAGGAGGAAGAGTGTGTGATGGAAGCACCCCCCACCCACTGCACCAATGAGCCTGCCAATCGTCAGCCCGGAGTGCTAACCTGATGAGCCTCATGAGTTTTTTAGGAGACTAATTTCCCCAAATAGATAGACAGACAGATGATAGATGGAGCTAGAATTTATTGGAATGGGATTCTCCATCTTCCAAATTCCAGCATTAATACCAATAATAATTGTCCCACACATTTGAAGTGAACAATGTATTATTACCGGGGGAGGGGGGAATCTTGTAAACTACAATAAATATTCTGAGGTAAAAATCAATAAAGGGTAAATTAATCGAAGCAAAATATTATTCTGGGATAAGGTAAGAAATTTGTTTAGTTTGCATTGGAAAGTATAGTTACTCCTAGATCTAATTATATATTAACATAATATATTGAATATTAGTTAATATTCAAATAGCACAATTTTACAGTTTCTTATTTAAAAAAAATATGTTAGAGAAAAATGTATATATTTGTAAAAACAATGTTCATAAATGCATTGTTAAATAAAATTGTGCAATAATTGTGCAATACACAAAACTGCAAATGAAATGGATATGTTTGGAAAAAATATGCATAAAATACATTAAAAAGCTTAAACTTAAAAAATGGATCTCAGTTTGATGAATGAAAGTTGCTGCATTCACAAAAAACAAGAAATCAAATCTGATATATTCATTCATCCATCTATATTTTGGCAAACTTAATGGGAGATTGGTTTCCTTCTATGAAAATCGGTACCAATAATTATTTCTGAAATTGTGTCTCTGCATCAACATTATTTATATTTGAACGTATTTATGCTTTTAACATTTCCAGAAAAACTGCCACATGGGATAGCAAAAAACAGCATGGAATATAATAGGACTGGTTTAAAACCTTTCACAGAATATACAGTGATGGTACAAGCATACACAGAGACAGAAAACAGCACACTCAAGGGGGATGAATGTATTAAGAATATTTGGACTCAGTCAGCAAGTAAGTTGTGAATATTTAATTGTGAATATTTAATTTCATTGTGAAAATATAATTATGGGGTAAGGTTATAACCACAATTATTATTATACAATTGTATCACAGCGGCCAGTTGTTTCACCGGATTTGGCATTGGTTACTAGTCAGGCCCCACCCAGGGGCCTAGGATGTCATAACGTATTTTCGTAATATGCGTGCAGATCCAAGCAGTGCGGCTTTTTGCATTTGACTGATGGGGATTTTGTCAATTTTTAACTGTTTCAAATGTAATTCCAGTGCTTTTGGAATAGCACCCAGTGTGCCGATTACCACTGGAATTACCACTGCTGATTTGTGCCATAATCGTTGAATTTCTATTTTTAAGTCCTGGTATTTCGCGATTTTTTCATATTCCTTCTATCACCTGGTATTGCAATGTCTATGATTGTGACCTTATTTTTCTCAACCAGTGTGATGTCTGGTATATTATGCACCAGTATTTTGTCCGTTTGTATGCGAAAATCCCACAAGATCTTGACCATCTGATTTTCAGTGACTTTTTCAGGCTGATGTTCCCACCAGTTTGTTGCTGTTTTAATATTATAATTTTTGCACAAATTCCAATGGATCATTTGTGCTACTTATAATCAGTCTGCGCAATTTTTTTACAGCAACTGAGTATGTGATCAACAGCCAACTCGGTTCTCCATTGTTTCATTGCCTTTTCAGTATTGATGTAATATTTTTGCTCATGCCAGTTGTTTCTAAGCATTTTATGATCCAACTATGTGGCCATGAGTCGAATGCCTTTTTGTAATCAATCCAGACCATATTCAAGTTCGTTTTTCTGTTCTTACAATTTTCTAATATCATTTTATCAATTAGAAGCTGATCTTTTGTGCCCCTGCTCCTTCTTTTGTTGCCTTTTTGCGCTACTGGCAAGATGTTGTTTGTTTCCAAATAATCCATCATGTTATCTGCAATAATGCCTGTGAGTAATTTGAAGGTTGTTGGCAAGCATGTTATTGGTCTGTAGTTTTCAGGTGTTGTTCCTTTAGTTGCATCTTTCTGAATCAAGTATGTTTTTCCAGTTGTCAACCATTCATCAATTTGGCCCTTTTGTAAAATTTCATTCAGTTGCCTGGCCAATATTGCATGTAAACTGGTCAGATATTTGAGCCAGAAACCATTTTGTATGTTGCTGCTGATGCCAAAGATTTTCAGGCATTTCTTGATCGGGCTATGGGGAACTGAATCAAATGCTTTCTTATAGTCTATCCAAGCCATGAACAGGTTGGTTCGTCTTTTCTTTGAATTCTTTAGGATTAGTTTGTCAATCAGCAGTTGGTCATTTGTTCCTCTTGAATTTTTGCAGCATCCTTTCTGTTTTACAGGAAGCAAATTATTTCTTTCCAAATATCCATAAATTTGGTTTGCAATGATACCAGTAAGGAGCTTGTATGTAGTTGGCAAACAGATGATTGGCCTATAGTTTCCAGGATCCTTTCCTTTTTCTTTATCTTTTTGGATCAAAAATGTCTTCCAGTTGTCATCCATTCATCATTTTCAGGTGTTTTTAAGATCTGGTTCATTTGGGCTGCCAATCTTTTGTGCACACTTGTAAGTGCCTTTAACCAGAGGCCATGTAACTCATCTGGTCCAGGTGCACTCCAGTTCTTCACTTTTCGTGACTGTCTTTGCACCATTTCTTTTGTTATATTCACATCTTCCATTTTATGCACTTTAGTAGAATCCTCAATCTGTTTGATCCATTTGGCATTTTTTTTTGTGTGCTTCTTGTTGTTTTCCCTCAAATTCTTCCAGAATTTCAGAACTTTCACTTTATCAGGCTTTTCATTTGTTGTTACTCCATCTCCACTTTCTAAGCTCTTATAAAACTGGTGCTGATTTGCTCTGAACTGTGAGTTTTCCTTGAGTTGAGTTACCCGGTTTTCATACCTTTTAATCTTTTCAGCAACGGCAACAACCCTCTGCTTCAGCTCTTCAATTACTATCGCAATCTCTTTATTCTCCAAACCGTATCTTGCTTCCAGGCTGCTTTTGACCTGCTCGTTCTTTAGCTGACCTTGCCTTAGGTTCTTCAAGTTGCTAGCGTCTCCACGAAATTTTTTGATCTTCAATTCCAACCGAATTTTCCATTTAGGCTTCCTCTTCTTGCCTGTTGTTGTTGTTGTTGTTGTTGTTGTTGTTGTTGTTATTATTTACTTTATTCATTAAACATGAAACTCAGCCAACTGAACATTAAAAAATGCATTACAAATACCAGTGACTGGTGCTAATGGTTGATACGGTTTGCCGTCAGCGTCCTAGGTATCAACCAAGGACCTTCTTAAAATATAAGATGTTCCGAGTAGCACAGTTGTTTGCAGCTCCGCTGGTGTCATTGCAGAAAGCTGTAATTTGTTGATGTATCTTGTAAAATTCTTGGACATGGTGCCAAGTGCCCCAATGACAATGGGTATCACTATTACATGCTTCATCCATAGCCATGTAGTTTCGATGGCCAGGTCGCGATATTTCATTATTTTTTTCTAGTTCTTTTTCTTTGACACTGGCATCTCTCGATACAACGATATCAATAAACTGTACACTTCGGCCCTCTACAACCATGATATCTGGCGTGTTGTGCTCCAAATGACGGTCCGTTTGTATTCGAAAATCCCACAAGATCTTCACTTTCTCATTTTCTATAACTTTTTCCACTTTATGTTCCCATGACTTTCTGGATGCAGGTAAATCATATTTTTTTACATAATGACCGGTGGATTAATTTAGCAACTCGGTCATGTCTAACTTTGTAATCAGTTTGTGCGATTTTGCTGCGTTCACATATTAAATGTGAAACAGTTTCGACTTTGTTATTGGAAAGTCGGCAGTTTGGGTTGTCAGTGGATTTTTGCTGTGAAAGACGCTCAGTTTTCAGAGCCATTGCCATTTTTAACCATCACTACATGATCTGTTGTAAGTTGAGGACTATTTGTAGCTTGTTAAAACAATCTCTCTGCCCTGCAAAGGAGCAAAAGAAGAAGAAAAATGGGTCAAACACAGGCGTGACCCGTCAAAAGCGCGGAGGACAAAATCGCGCTTGACGAAAGCGCGCATGTGACGTCATCACAGCGCGACGAAAAAAATTAAAAATTGAAATAAAATTAAAATTAAAGCAAGCCGATTCACATAAAGGTAAGGGTTAGGGTTAGGGTTAGGGTTACGGTTAGGTTAAGGGTTAGGGTTAGGGTTAGGTTTAGAGCGTTGGCGTTAGGTTTAGCGTTAGGTTAAGGGTTAGCGTTAGGTTTAGTGTTACGTTAACGGTTAGGTTTAGGGTTAGATTTAGGGTTAGGTTAAGGGTTAGGTTTAGGGTTAGGTTTAGGGTTAGGTTTGGGGGGGTTAGGGTAAGGTTTTAGCTTTATTTTTACATTTTTCGATCACAGTGCGATGTTTTCGTCGCGCTGTGATGACGTCAAATGCGCACTTTCGTCGAGCGCGATTTTGTCCTCCGCGATTTTGTGGTGGAACCAAACACAGGAGGCTGCATAAAAGAATTTTGTTTGAGTGAAACAGCAGCAACCCGTGAATTTCACAATGTCCATGACTGTCTCTCTCTTAGCCACGTCTTCACTTAGTGACCATTTTGCTTAACAGCTGATTGAAGTCATTAAACAAGAACTGCCTGAAATTGGGGAAGCATTCTGATTCCTACACTCTTAGCACTGCTTATTTTCTTTTAATGAAAACCATTTTAATTTTCAACAGAACCAAGTCCTTTGAAAGACTTTAGCTTAAACCTATCCAAGAAGGGACACAATATTGTAGATGCTTCTTGTATGGGACCAGATGAATTAAATGGACCCGAAAAACACTATACTTTAAAATGGGATGGCGATAATGAACAGACCAGCAAAACTTGCAAATTCGAAGTGGACAATCTTTCTTTTTTGAAAACGTACACTTTTTACGTAAGTTGCATTGTTCTAAACTTGAGACTGAGATTTTTCACTCCCCACCCCTCAAAATGCAGCATATCTGTCTGCTTATTCATCAATCAGCGAAGTCAAAATTTTGAGACAATAATGAATTAAGTTGATGCTCTGAATCAGTCCTTCATCAAACTAATAGATTGGGTAAAGTCTGATATGCACGCAAACCGAAATCATGGTTTGTTCTTGGTTAATCTGATGATTAAATTCAGGAAAGACTGTTCTGGAATGGGTTGCTCCAGAATTATAGGAGCAATACTAAGCAGTACAATCTATCATTGTCATTACTAGTTGTCAATTAACAAATAGTTTCCAGACCAAGTGTAACTTTTATTCCTTTGGTCAGATGTAGTAACTAAATCCTTATCTGGCCTGGGTCACCCTGCCACCATTTTTAAACAAAACTAAATCGAGTACAGTCAAATTGTTAATTGAATCAATTAATTAATTAACAGCCAAGCATCCTCAGTCATTTCCTTAAAATTAACATGTTTCTGGCATTGAACGTTTGGGTTGCAATTTTTTTTATAGCATCAAAGTTTTCATCTTCCTCATAAATGAGGGCAGGGTGAAATATATATTTTCTTATTTCTATTTTGTATTTTTGAGTTGATTCTTATATCTCATTAAGATATTTATATTCTTATAAATGTCTTAATGAGCTATACCGCAAGGTTTCATATGGTATAGCTTTCATAGAAGATTTTGGAAAATGTATACAACAGTTCATTTTTTGTGCATTTCAGATTCTACATTAATTATTTCTTTTTCCTATCAGGTCTCTGTTTTCAATGGAGAACATTCTTCAGATACAATATCAAAAACAATAAGCACCAAATGTATGTTAACATTTAAAAAATTCCTTTTAATTTACTGATTAGTTTAATTTGCTTACTGAAAACACAGGATGATAACAAAATGTTGACATTTCCTAAACCCTTCATTTCATTCATACAGATAATACTAAAGCTGTCATTGGATTCTTGGCATTCCTGATTATTGTAACAGTTGTGGCTCTGCTTCTTGTCCTGTATAAAATATACATCCTGAACAGAAAGAACTCAAGGTAACTTTGTGAAATGCATCCTTTTCCTCTCCTAAATGTGTATGGCAACAATAGGAAACTGCACCCTGGTCTGTCCTATTCCATATGCCTCAAGCAGCTTCTCTGTTGCAAATGAACTGTACAATTATCATGGTTATTGCATTGTAGAAAATGTTGCACAAAATTATAGACAGAATTCTTTATTATCATCACAATTACAGTGAGTTGCACTGAAGGTAGAGACCAACACCTTCCAGACTTTAACTACTGACACTTCCATATCCCCATCCCCTCAGTTGATTGATTTCTTTTGATTTTATGGAAGTTCATTGCAAATCTCATTTCCTGAGGGGCAGAATGGTTCTATACAGAGACTCCCCGACTTACAATCGCAATTGGGACCAGACTTTACATTGCAAAACAAGGTGGTTGTTAAATGTGCCCAATTTTATGACATTTTTGCTACGGTTGTTAACTGAATCATTGCAGAAGAGAATCACTATAGCTGTTAAATAAATCACACAGTCATTAAATGAATCCAGCTTCCCCCCCCCCATTGACTTTGTTTATTGGAAGCCAACTAGGAAGATCACAAATTGTGATCACATGACCCCATGACACAAGTGCCGAGTGCTGAATTTTAGATCAGGTGACCATGAGGATACCACAACAGTTGTGATTGCAAGGACGAGTCACAATTCATTGTTTTTCCAGCGCTGTTGGAAGTTCAAAAAGTCTCTAAATAAATGTTTCAAGTTGAGGGCTACCCGTATTAATATTTTGACTTTAATTTAGCTCTTAATACTCAAGTAATAATTTATTTTTAGAACTCATTTTTCTTTAACATTATTTGCAACCTCCTTTTAGTATCTAAAGTATCTTTTATGTACTTCTTTCATTTATTTACCTTTTCTTTTGGTTTTTAGTCTCCTTGGAACTTGATAATTTTATTTTTATTTTTAAAAGGTCAATGACCATAATGAACATGTACTTAAATTGAACATTTAGAAAGATGCTGATTGAATAGTTCAGTTCCAGTCAGCAAGTTTTCTTCCAGGAGATGACCTTTTATTTTTCTGTCCTTTTGGGGGGGGGGTTCCACACTTTTTCCCAATAAGTACCCAGATGTTTGTGTGTTTATTATGTACATGGAATACTATTATTTTATTATTATTATTTATTAAATTTATATGCTGCCCAATCCTGGAGGACTCCGGGCGGCTACATAGACCTTCCAACCAATTCTTGACACCAAGCGTCCAGATTGCTCTTGAATTAAGTGACCTGCCTTAACACAATCATCATATGGAGGTTTCGCCTGTTCAAACCGTGGCAAAAAGTTCTGAGCCATACATTGGAGCTATGCCTATCTTACGATCTGCTGTTCTGGGTCTTGTGTGAGCAGGAGGGGGGGATGACCTGCTCCTTTTCAAAGCTGGAGTAGCAGAATTAGAAAAAAAAAGGCTTAATGTTCTTACATTCTGATACCCGTATACATACTCATTAACATCTATTGAAAAATAGTAATATTTTGTTCTCACCATTCAGTCTTGATGGGGTTTTTTTTGCAGAGATGAAGAAGAAGGAGTAAGGCTTGTAACCAGAGGTAAATACTTAAAAAAATTCTCGAAAGTATGGGGATCCTTGAAATTGTACTGTGAAAGGTTTTTCTAGATGTTCATAAAGCCCATTGCCACATCTCTACCCCAAAGATGTCAAACTCGCGTTGTCACGTTGTCATTCCATGATGTATTCTGACTTTTCCCCCCTCGCTAAAATAGGGGTGGGCATGGCCAGCCTGTGATGCATCCGGCCACAAGTTTGACACCCCTACTCTACCCTGATGAGTTTTCCTTCCCTGCTTCTGAACTAAGGTGCAATAAAGGGAATTTAAAAAAAAAGAAATTCTAAGCACAATGTTGTCTCTTTCAGCATTCCTTCTTACACCAGTGGACACACGGTCTATATGTCAATGTAATTAGCACACCCTCATTATTATTGTGAAAATAACCATGAAAAGTGTGGGCCACTCTTTATCTTATTTGCTCCGAAATGAAGTTTTAGCTTTATTATGATGTCATTTTAAGCAGTGAACCTAAAGTTCATTTCAGCATAATTTCACATTTCTTTAGAGCCTTTTCAAGAGTTTCTAACACAAAGAACACATGTGCTAAACTAGCTACTCTAAAAGACTTTTTTTTCCTTTGTAAACGAGAACCAATTTCAATAAGACATAAAAATCATCTTGCTCTAATTCAGGCTGGATTGCAAATAGAATGTGGCCTGATTAGCATCACAAAAACTATACAATATGTGGGAAAAGACTAATTCTTTCCTGATCCTTGATCAAAACAAATTTCAAAGCCCTTGTAGCTACATAGGATTTTTTTTTTTAAAATGCAATTAGTACCATTGAAGAATGCTAAAAACAGTATCTAAAAGTAATTCCCATGTATAACCCCTGAAAAATGGAAGAAGTACAGGAAAAATGTGTGCTTCTTTCATATCAGTGTCCTCAACCTTGGCAGATGTAAGGCTCCAGAAGGAAAGATGGAAAAAAAACTGTTGTTATAAATTACAGTTCCATGACCATATTAATTTCAAGCTCTTTTTTATTCACTTCTCTATGGTTATTATGAAGGCTTAAATGCATAGGCTGTAAGTGAATTAAATGTCCTTGGATTGAATAATTTGGTAGTAAGTTTTAAAGCTTAGCTCATTGAATTCAGGGCAGCAAACCCATTCAATAATTTTGACACAGGTGCTCAGGCATGTATTAAATTGACAGTTTCATTATACCGATCAGAAGCAATGCACCTATACTTACCTGGAAGTGTTTCTACCTCTTTTAAAGATGATGAAAGACACATGAAGAACATAGACCCCATCCCTGCGGAGTTATTGTGGGAATCTTATAAGAGAAAAATAGCAGACGAAGGAAGGCTTTTTCTGGATGAATTTCAGGTTAGTATTCCAATGGGAAATCTAAAGAGGGTCTATGTATGGTCTTGGTGGTTAGCTTTTATAATAGATAGTTCCCACCCTAAGGGTCTCACGCATTTTCATTCTTTTACTCCCTTTCAATATCAGGGAGCCTAGAGCAGTGTTTTTCAACCTTGGCAACTTGAAGATGTCTGGACTTCAACTCCCAGAATTCCCCAGCCAGCGAATGCTGGCTGGGGAATTCTGGGAGTTGAAGTCCAGACATCTTCAAGTTGCCAAGGTTGAAAAACACTGGCCTAGAGGGGCACCTCTTGTCTCACCATCAAGAGACTTTGGATTCCATCCTAGATAGCAACAGATCTTTCTCTCTCTGGGTGCAATGAGTAATTGTCTGCTACGAACTCCGCAAAGGCATCAGGAAGGGCGGCTGGCCAATAAACACTCAATTCCAATGAGTTGCCCAGACCCCACCCCAAAGCAAGGGATTGCAGGGTCCCTTTCAATATCAGGGAGATTAGATATGTCTGAAGAGAGCTATAATAGTCTCTTCATAATAATCTGAAGTACGTATATGAAAAATGAAGATAGACATTCTTTATGTCTCCATTCAGATTGCACCGTTTATTTAATAGGCCTGGATTATTGTTATTTCAACATAGGTTTATTTAGAAATATATCCTGCTGATTGATTTGGGTCTTGTGCTAAACAAATTGAGAGACCGCCTTCTGCCAATTACCTCCTCGCGACCAATTAGATCATATAGATTAGGCCTCCTCCGAGTTCCATCTGCCAGTCAGTGCAGACTGGCAACTACGCGGAGGAGAGCCTTCTCGGTAGTAGCTCCGACCCTTTGGAACGATCTCCCCGTGGAGATTCGTACCCTCACCACCCTCCAGACCTTTCGCAAAGCCCTTAAGATCTGGCTATCCCGTCAGGCCTGGGGTTAAAGTTGTAACTCACCCCCACCCGAATGGTATGAATGTTGTGTTCTATTTTAATTATGTATTGTTCTTATGTGTCACTGTTTGTATTCCCTTCCCTATGAGTTGTAAGCCGCCCTGAGTCCCCCCCAGGGAAAAGGGCGGCCTATAAATAAACTTTAAAACTAAAAAAAACTAAAATGGAAATAGAAAACTGGATTCAGAATAGTTAGCAAAAAAAGAAATAAAATCCACCAGGCTTTCAGTAGGTCATCCTCTTTGTCTGAGTTTATAATGTGTTTTTTTTTTACCCAAAGTCTTTGGCACAGACACTTATTGTCTTTTGCAGAGCATTCCCAGAGTCTTCAGTAAATACCCCATAAGAGAAGCACGCAAGCCTTATAACCAGAACAAGAATCGTTACATCGACATCCTCCCATGTAAGCACATCATGCAAACATGAACCTTTCAACTTCCCCCCACCCGCTTTCAAAAACTGTAACAGACTAACAATATCGATTGATTGACATTCTCGGTCTTGATTTTTTGTTCCTATATAAAAAGATGATTACAATCGCGTGGAACTTAACTCCAGCCCCGGGGAGCAAGGATACGACTACATCAATGCAAGCTATATCGATGTGAGTGACTTTCATTTAAAATGCACAAACTCAGACAGAGTCTTCTAACTCTTAGACTGCGCAAATATTTGTTTTTTTCTGAGCCCATCCATACATGCAGGGTAATAATATATGACTTTCTATCACAGGGTTTTAAAGAATTGAAAAAATACATCGCTGCCCAAGGTATGTATTATCTTTCTGACTTTGAGTAGTACATAGAAATGAATTAATACAATCATTGCTACCTCTATTTTTTTCTGATTAGACCACCAAGCAGAAATGGTGGCGCCATTCCATACCACAAAATAAACTGGGGTGGGAGTTTCCTTCCCATTCTACATCATGACTCGCCCCTCCATTATTCTTTCTGTCCTGGAGATCAATGAGTTCCTTATGCGAATAAGAACGTGCAAAATAACCAAAGTTTTTAAGTTCCATGGATTTACCTTCAGCTGGTTCATGGCAACCATCACTAGGGATTAATTTACTCCAGTTCCATCAATTGTACAAAGACGATCAAGTATGTATCTAGCTAGCAGTCACATTCAGGGGGAAAAGTCAGGTTTAGTTGGTTGTTGTTAACCATCTCTAAGGATTTATTTGTGTGTTTGTTATGACCGCCCATTCCAAATGGCTCTTGGTAGCTTACAAAATCCAGAAAACTATTAAAATAGTTAAAAACATTTTAAAAATCAGGAGCCCTGAAATTCACTTTCTGAAAGATTTAAAAGATGTTTGACTTAGTAGCAATTAATAGTAAATATTTTATCAGTAAAGGAGAATATTTACAGCTCAGGACTGAAATAGGTTTCCTTGTTGTTATCTCAGCTTGGTCCAGCTCAGAGAGAAGCAAAGAACCCTCATATTTTATGTTGGGGTTATTTTTTTCACTTGGAATATGGTGTGTGTGTGTGTGTGTGTGTGTGTGTGTGTGTGTGTGTGTGTGTGTGTGTACATATATATATATATATATACTTTCTCCATATTCCAACTGAAATATATTTATGCATTTGAGTGTGTGTGTGTGTTTGTGTGTGCATGCGTGTATTATGTAGAAATAATATATAAAAGGAAAAACCAAGTAATTAAAAAAACCATAGAAACATTATATGAAAAAAAATATTCTTTTGTTGCATATAATATTTGTTATACAAAAACTGACAATATTTACATTGGGTTTCACTGTGATTTTGGTCTCTAGGTAACTCGTCATAATTAATACCACTTCATCTTCTTAATTTATGTTCTTTAATTAGAAATTATGCTTGATTAAAATAAATGGCATTGAGTGAAAACAATATAAAACAAATAGAGAAGAATAAAAAATAAACAGTTACAAATAAAACACAAAGGAAAGGGGAAAATAATAAAAATGCCAAACCTGTAGAATTTTAAAGTTATAATACAGTTTAAAAGTCTTAATGTGATATTATGTGCTAATTAAGAACAGCAATTTCATTTCTTTTCACATTAATTCAAAGGTTGCTATGGAATTTCAGCAAACTAAAATTAGTCTATATGAAATTGTGCAGTATTCTCCAATCCTGTCTGTTAATTGATACAAAATTAGTTGAAAGGCTGAGAGTCAACAAATTTTATTTAGCCAAATTCCAGAGTGTAGTACCCAATCAGAAAATACTTAATTGCCTAGATTTTGGGTACCTATATCTTGAAGGCACATAAAAAACTATCCAAACCATTTCAGTACAATCTACTTAAAACAGGTCTTGAAAGAACTTTGTAGTAGATTCTGCCAAATATTATTGATGTTTCAGATAAAAAGTAAATAGTTAGTGCACTATACATATATTACAGACAAATGCCAAATGCATTGAAATGACCTATGAGTCCTGTAAATAAAATTAAGTACATATCTGTGGATATTAATGAAAATTCCTTCTAATACAAGCATGTATTAGGAAAAAAATGTCACCAGAGCCAGATGCAGAGGTGGGTTGCTCCTGGTTCAGCCCGATTAGGCGAACCAGTAGGAGTGGCGGTGGGAGGCTCCGCCCACCCATCCAGATGCTTCTGCACATGTGCAGAAGCATCACCAGCGTGAGTGAGCGCATTTGGATTTGGATTTGATTTGGATTTGAAGTTTATTTGTATGCCGCCCTTTTCCCTGGGGGGACTCAGGGCGGCTCACAATCAAAAGGGGAGGGGGGGAGACAAACTTTTAACATATAAGACAATACATAATTAAAAAACACAACATTCATACCATTCGGGGGGGTTACAGTCTTAAGTGAACCTGTAGTAAAAAAAAAGGAAACCCACCACTGGTCAGGTGATACACAGGTTTAATAAATGTTTATTATTAAAATATACAAAATTACATGACTATACGAATATTTGCATGTGTGTTTCTCCCGTGCTAGTTCGATTTGGAGAAAGTAATGTTCTGCTAACCACAGAAAAAGAACACTTTTGCAAATATTCAATGCTGCGGAAAACCCAAAGAAGCTATGAGATGCGATCCATTTAGGGCTGGGGACAGGAAAATGTAGTGACATTTCAGGTGACAAATTAGCCCGTCCCTAATTATCACCTTGAAATGCTTCCTGTGATCAAAGCAATATTTTTGGCAGGTCCCAAGGAAGAGACCATAGATGATTTCTGGAGAATGATCTGGGAACAAAAAGCCACCATTGTGGTCATGGTGACTCGCTGTGAGGAAGGCAACAAGGTGAGCAGAAAACATCCATTGTGTTATTTATTCGTCCCTTTCCTTGAAAAAAAAAAATCCCACTTTTGAAACATCCATTATTCCAGTATGTCAGTGGTTCCCAAACTTGGCACTTTAAGACTTGTGGACTTCAACTCCCAGAATTCTCCAGCCAGCTCTGCTGGCTGGAGAATTCTGGGAGTTGAAGTCCACAAGTCTTAAAGTTGCCAAGTTTGGAAACCACTGCAGTATATCAACGGCTACTTGTAAGTTGACACAATTTGCTTAGCTGATTAATTTAGTATGAAACCTCGTTGCTATAACTTACCTGAAAGGATACATCATGGTCTTGAGGTTTTGCAGTTTGCCGTTTGTTTTATTAAGTGTATTTTAAGCGACTTAATCTGTTTAAGGGAAAAGGTGGTTACGAAACTGGAATGGGAGAAAGAGGAGTAGAAAATAGTTCTTACCTACGCTAATGGTAAATCTACGCTGGTATGGGGCCATAAAAAAAGATTTGATTTGATTTGAATGTTAAACTAGTTTCGAACTGCTGTCGTTTTTTTTCTGGTGTGACCTGTTTTTTTTATTCATGCTACCTAGAAGGCATAAAAGTGAACAACTATTTTAGTGTCTTCACCTGGCGTTGCCAAAGCTTGACCATTTAGCAATAGCAATAGCTGTTAGACTTAGATACTGCTTCACGGTGCTTTTAAAACCCACTCTGGTTTACAGAGTCAGCATATTGCCCCAACAATCTGGGTCCTCATTTTACCAACCTTGGAAGGATGGATGGTGGGGTCAACCTTGAGCCAGTGAGAATTGAACTGCTGGCAGTCGGCAGAATTAGCCTGCAATACTGCATTCTGAACACTGCGCCACCACGGCTGTTTTTAATCTAAATATATTTTGCTCTAGTCCATTGTGTAAAGGTGTCATTCGATGATATACCCAATAACAAAGACAAACTGAAAATCTACGCAACTCGTTAGGTTAGCAATAAAGCAGAATGGGTCTGTTCCACCCTGCCCAAATAGTTGAGCATCTTTGTATTTCCATAGATCAAATGTGCCAAGTATTGGCCCTCAATGGAAGAGGAGAGTGCGTCTTATGGGGACATTATAGTAAGCATAAGTGAACGCAAAGTGTGTCCGGATTACATAATTCAGAAGCTGCACATCAACCATGTAAGTAAGAACACCAAAACTTGTAAGAGTTTGGTCAATAATTGTAGTAAGTAAGGGGGATGACCTGTTCAGAACTGTTACCTTTCCAAAGAGGACTGAAACTTTATCTGGGTACTGAGAAACAAGATACTATCTGGAAGGAACTCAGGCAAATGACTTTCTGATTTACTGCATATAACAAGGAGATTTGCAACTATATCTAGTATTATAGCCTATGTCAATAAAGTATAGTTTTAGTCTTCCAGTGGAATAGATTTTCTCTCTAGTCTACCTGGTGGGGCTGATAGAACTAGATATTATCTATGAGACAGTTCATGTGACATCCAGATGATAGTTATAATATCTACATGGCTAGAATCATGAGGTGTGAACCAGTGGTTTACTGATTCATATCTCATTTTCTTTATCCTGCACCTACATATCTACTGTGTAAATTTTGCCCGGTTAGGGTTATGGTTATATTTACTGGATTATCCTGAAGAAGTCTTAACAAAAGTTACTGGGAATACGTGTTGATGGCATTTCATAATCTTATTCGCCTCTGGCTTGTGTCATACTAATCAATGATTGCTACATGGACCTTTTGATATATAACTGACATTAAACTGTCTTTTTTCCCCCCAGAGAAGAGAAAAGTCAGCAGGAAGAGATGTGACCCACATTCAATTTACAAGCTGGCCAGATCATGGGGTACCTGATGACCCCCATCTTTTGCTCAAGCTGCGCCGACGAGTCAATACTTTAAGCAACTTATTCAGCGGCCCAATAGTAGTCCATTGCAGGTGAAATAAGTTTTGCTCAATTGATCTTCCTTTACACAAGGGGTTAGATGATGCTGATAAAACCTGCTATAGTGATAAGAACACACATTTTTTACTAAACAATTTAAGCCAGTGTTTCTCAACCTTGGCCACTTGAAGATGTCTGGACTTCAACTCTAGAATTCCCCAGCCAGCATTTGCTGGCTGGGGAATTCTGGGAGTTGAAGTCCAGACATCTTCAAGTGGCCAAGGTTGAGAAACACTGATTTAAGCAACACATTTGCTTAAACTTTACTTAACAATTAAGTAAACTTTACTTAAACTTTACATTTGCTTAAACTTTACTTAACAATTAAGCTTAAACTTTACTTAAACAATAAAGGGATGTTATAAACGTGTAACTAGAGGAATAAATTTATCAGGCATCGAAATCTCTGTGAGTTCAGTTGAACTGATTTAAGGGCAGATCTCAGCATGTTTCCCATAATCTGACAATCTTAACAACAGCAGTTTGAATGATGCTTGTTGCATTTCCTTCTTTTTTTTTTACGATTGCGACAGTGCTGGAGTCGGACGGACTGGAACCTATATTGGGATTGATGCAATGCTGGAGGGATTAGAGGTTGAAGGACGAGTTGATGTATATGGATATATTGCAAAATTACGGCGCCAGCGATGCCTCATGGTTCAAGTGGAGGTATATTTTAAAGAGTTTGATTAATTAGCACTGCCTTTCTGTAATGTATGAGGTAATTGTCACCTTTGTTATATTGTGATATTTTACTTCACTTGCCCACAACTGTATAGATTTCTGCAACAACCATCGTAGAATTCAAAGATAAGAATTTGCTTCTCTCCAGCAAATTCTTTAAAATAGAATTCCTATTAGGTCAATTTAACATATATGCTATGGGCATTTTAAAGAATTTTATTTCATATAGAATATGGTGGGAGCCTGATACTCAACTGCTATGAAACTCATCTAATGAATTTTTGCCCTTGTATTCATCGTTTGTTTGGTACTCAATGCACAAGCTAGAACTTGTTGGTGTCACTGCTTTGTGACTCACTACCTTATTCCTTATGGGAAATTTTTTGGGGGTTCTCATCATTTTAGATACTCACCGTGCCTCCCCAAACCAATTAATGTTGAGTACCTAGGCACCACTGCATTTCACTTTGTGCAATGTTGAATTGATTCAATTACCAGTCCTGTTGTTATTGCAACTTTCCATTTCTGCCATTTACAAAATCTGCAATCCTTGGGTCCATTAGGCACAGTACATCTTGATCCATCACGCTCTGGTTGAATATGTCCAATTTGGCGAAACAGAGGTCTTTGTTTCAGAACTGCCCAACTATCTCAGTCAGCTGAAGAAAAAGGATCCTCTCAGTGATCCATCTCTGCTGGAAGCTGAATTTCAGGTAAGTAGAATGTCTTTCTCTGGCCCCATACAGAGACAGCCAGTTTAGTCTAGTGGTTAAGGCGCCAGGCTAAAAAGGAGCAAACTTTGAGTTCAAGTTCAGCCATGAAAGCTGGCTAGGTGACTTTACAACAAAGACCTTTCTAGCCCAATTCTCCTCACAGTGTTGCTATTGTGGGAAAATATGAGGAAGAAGGTGTGTTGGGTATGTTCGCTGGCTTGAGTTATTTGTGATAACAATAACAATAACAACAATAATAATGGGATATAATTAAGTGAGGCGGTGCAGTGGCTTAGCAGCTGGAAAGCCCGCAATCCAGGTTCAAGACAATGAACCTGGGATGCAATGGGGTGAGCTTCTGTCCTCACCTCAGCTCCTGCCCACCTAGCAGTTCGAAAGCATGCAAAAGCAAGTAGATAAATAGGTACCACTTTGGTGCGAAGGTAACAGCCCTTTGTGATGTCATGCTGGCCATGTGACCAGCATCACATGGCCTTGAAATGATGAGAACTGCCTCCTATAGTCAGCAACGATTAGCAGAGTAAAATCTGCAGGGACTCCTTTTTTTAATAAATAAATGAATGAAGTAAAATAAATACAGCAAATGACTGCTAAACTAACACTTTAATTTTAAGCAGAGGTGGGAATGTTAATACTCTGCATCACTGCAAGTTGGTTTCTGCTCATTTTAGTTGATCGGCATTTAAAATTGAGTAAACGTAGCATAATGGTGCGATATAGTTGAGCATTTCTGCTTAGCTATAACTTTTCTTTGATGCATCTGGTTTTTTTTTTAGCGACTGCCTTTATACAAAAACTGGCAGAATCAGAAAGCTGGTAGAAAACAAGAGAACGCAGAGAAAAACCGGAGTGCCTCAGTAATTCCATGTGAGTATTGCAAGAGGAAATCTACAAATCATATATTTTAACTAATCCAACTGATTTTTTTTAAAAATAGCATTACATTTTAAAACAATTTGCTTACACCTTTTATAACAAACTGTGTGGAAACTTTCTTTCTGCATCTTCTGTTCCTGAGAGAAGTCACACATTTCTCCAAGTAATTTGCAAAAGTAAAGACCCCTAAAAACATTAGCTTTTGCCTCAGTCATCTAAGCAATACAATTAATTGGGGGAGGGGGGAATCTATAAGATGAATGAATGCACTTTTAGTTCCTTTGGAATTTTACATCTCCTAGTTTTTCCCAATAACCTTGATTTGTTAATTAATTTTATATACACTTTTTATAAAGACTCAAAATGTTGTACAGGTTATTTCCTCCTCCTCCTCCTGGGTTTTCCCCAGAGTAACAACCCCTCTGAGATGAGTTGGGTTGAGAGTAAAGCGGCCCAAAGTTACTCTGTGAGTTTCCATGAGTAAGGATGAACCAGGACCTGGATTTCCTTAGCAATAGCAATAGCAATAGCAGTTAGACTTATATACCGCTTCGTAGGGCTTTCAGCCCTCTCTAAGCAGTTTACAGAGTCAGCATATTGCCCCCACAGTCTGGGTCCTCATTTCACCCACCTCGGAAGGACGGAAGGCTGAGTCAACCTTGAGCCGGTGAGATTTGAACCGCCGAACTGCAGAACTGCAGTCAGCTGAAGTAGCCTGCAGTGCTGCATTTAACCACTGCGCCACCTTGTTTCCATTCCTTCTGGCTTCCCCATTGACTTGTGGGAAGCAACCAGAGAGCATTGGAAATGACTTCATGTAACCATGGATGACCACCGCAGTGTGTCAGCATGGCAGTGCTGAAGGGGGCACAACATTTCCAAATCTAATCCTATGAGTGCAATGATCCTAGATTTGGATGCATTCTGTAATTTCGCCCATTTGAGGTACCTTGGTTCAAAAACCGTTGCCTTATAATGCCCCATTTCACCCAGTTGAAGGTTAGAAATAGACAGACATAAGAACTTTAGCAGTATATGGATAAATTAACATTAGCATTCTAAAGTTCACATGGAAACCCAGGAGGAGCCAACTCAGAGCTTACAACATAAATACTAAATACCTATGCTGACCCTTGTTTGTCAGGAAGCGGGCTGCTTCTTTTGTACTCAATGAAGGTGTGCATTTTCTGGAGTAGCCCAATAAGATTGAGTGGTGTTATTTAGTGGCCAAAGAATGAATACTTAGTTGTCAAGGAATGCTGATTGATTGCTGTAGAAGGAGAGAGAGAGAGAGAGAGAGAGAGAGAGAGAGGGAGGGAGGGAGGGAGGGAGGGAGGGAGGGAGGGAGGGAATGAATGAATGAATGAGAATTAGAAGAGTGGCATGAAATATCATGGACTCAAGTAGGCATGCCTGATTACCTGGAACACCAATGAAGAATCCAGCTTGTGTGATTAAAAGAATTATTTGTATAATTTCTTCTAGACTAACATGACTGATAAGCTGCCATAGCTTTTGTAGTGGTTTATGACTAACTGAGATGTGCTATTAACTCCTACGAAGCTATTTGACTTGTATGTTCCGACTATCTTGTGATCCAGATGATTACAACAGAGTGTTATTCAAACACGAAGAAGAAGGGAGCAGAGAGTGTGAACAAGACGTCGATTCGTCTGACGGGGATAGCGATTGTGAAGAGGAACCCAATAAATACATCAATGCCTCCTTTATACCCGTATGTGTACTTGATTCATTTTGCCACTGCCAGAGGTCTCTGAAGTCACAGTTGCTTTCCAACTTAAAAAAAAAATCATTTAATGAAAAGGCATTTTTCACAACATAGAAAATGAAAATGCCCTTATAAGATTTCTTTGCATGGAGGTAAAAAGTATCTCTTTTCTTCCCCTCCTACTTTCAATGGATATTATTATTATTATTAATGTACGGCATTGCTACAGTTTTCAGGAGACCACAATGCCGAGGTGGCACAGTGGGTAGAGTGCAGTACTGCAGGCCACTTCAGCTGACTGTTAGTTCTGCAGTTCAGCGGTTCAAATCTCACCAGCTCAGGGTCGACTCAGCCTTCCATCCTTCCGAGGTGGGTGAAATGAGGACCCAGACTGTGGGGGGCGATATGCTGACTCTCTGTAAACCGCTTAGAGAGGCCTGAAAGCCCTATGAAGCGGTATATAAATCTAACTGCTATTGCTATTGCTATTGCTAATGCAGAGTAGTAGTTTGGCTTGCCAAGGTGCTCGCCTGTTATAGGAAATGCTTGCAAGCTTCCTAAGACGCCACAGGAAGGTGAGCTGGTTTCACACCAGAGGGAAAGTGGCTCTTCCTGCAGTGTCAACCAGGCAAGCCCTCCCCCCCCCCTGCCTTCCTGGAGTTGCCTCACAAATGGACAATACAACTGGGAAGAGCCATCAATCTGACTGCCTGCACAGAGCACCAGCTCGTCTCCCCACCAAAGTGGTACCTATCTATCTACTTGCATTGAACATGCTTTAAAATAGTTAGGCAGATAGAAGCTGGGGGGGAGTTTCAGGAGCTCACCCTGATAGATAGTGCTTGGGCTCAAACTGCTGGAGACCATCTCCAGCATCATTAAGCCACTGAGCCACCATGCTTCAATGGATACTTATAGATAATGTAAAATCATATGGATCGGTATATATTCCTTTCTTGTACTTTGCATCAGGAATTAACTAAATCAACAGAGATTTGCCTTTGTTTGTTTGTTTTATTTGATTTCTCCCAATTGCATGGATGATCTTTAAATCAAGTTACCAACTACTGGGACACGGTGGCTCAGTGGCTAAGACGCTGAGCTTGTCGATCAGAAAGGTTGGCAGTTCAGCAGTTCAAATCCCCAGCACTGCGTAACGGAGTGAACTCCTGTTAGTTGTCCCAGCTTCTGCCAACCTAGCACTTCAAAAACATGTAAAAATGCAAGTAAAAAAATAGGAACCACCTTTGGTGGGAAGGTAACAGGGTTTGGTGAGCCTTCAGCGTTTACTCATGCCAATCACATGACCAGGGTGACGCCTTAGGACAGCGCTGGCTCTTCGGCTTTGAAACGGAGATGAGCACCATTCCCCCTAGAGTCAGGAACTACGAGCACATATGTGCGAGGGGAAGCTTTATATTTATCAACTTTTAAGTGATGTCAGGCAGTGATTTATCTTTCATTCCTTTAATTTATCATGTATTCAATTTATCTGTATTGGTATATGTAGCATATTTTCATACTATTGGTTTTTAATTTTTTAATTTTTATTTTTTTTAATTATTGAACAGAGTTACTGGGTTCAAAATGGAATTATAGCAACACAAGGACCACTCCCAGAAACAATAGGTGACTTCTGGAACATGGTTTATCAAAAGAAAGTCAAAGTTATTGTGATGCTGACAGACAATCAGGTGAGCAAATTTATTTCTCCATAGTCAGACTGTGATGTTTCTGTTATGGAAAAATGCCAATTTCAATTTTCTAAACCAAACCCTGTAGAAATACCCTTACTGAAAGCATGATTGTAAGCATTTAAGTATTTTTATTTATCAAGAAATATGTGTTTAGAAAAAGATATTCGGTATGTTATAGTGTTGAGTTCATATATTAGTTTAAAAATGCAAACTTGGGTTAATTTAAAAAACTAAACAAACTTCTCCCTAAATATCATCCACAATTCAAAATGAAATATTTTGGAGCTATCTGGCCTTTCACATTTACATTAGTATTTACAAGAATTTGTGAAAGAAGCATCCATAAATTTCATCTAGGCAATTCATTTCTAGTTTTACTCAGCCTGGTTTCCTATTTCTCCCCATACCTCTAGTTTTGCATATCTAAATAATAGATCTGTGCACACAAATAGGGCTTCGTGCTACATGACTAAATTATGTTTGAAAAGATCTTCAGTGTTTATGTCCTACGATCCACTTTGTGACCTTATGAGAAAGTGAATGGCTGTTTTTTCTCAATGGAATACCAAGTACGTCTCGAATTATGACCACCATTGCGATGATCAGAATTTCCCTTGCTGAATAAGGTTGTTGTTACGAGAGTTGCACCTGATTTTACAACCTTTTTTTGTTGTTGCTATGATTGTTAACTGAATCACTGCAGTTGTTAAAGTGAATCAATCAGTTGTTAAGTAAATCTGGCTTCCCCAACTGACTTTGCTTGTTGGAAACTATTTGGGAAAGCTGCAAATGGCAATTACAAATAGTCCTTGACTTACAACCACAATTGAGCCCAAACCTTTTGTTGTTAAGTGAGACATTTGTTAAGTAAGCTTTGTCCCATTTTATGACCTTTCTTGCCACAGTTGTTAAGTGAATCACTGCAGTTGGTAAGTTAGTAACCTGATTGTTAAGTGAATCTGGCTTCCCCCCCAACTTGCCAGAAGGTCACAAAACATGACCTTGGGACGCAGCGATCGTCATAAGTATGAGCCAGTTGCCAAGCAGCTGAATTTTGATCAGATGATCAAGGGTCAAAGATCATAACTGTAAAAATGGCCGTAAGTCACCTTTTTCAGTGCCGCTGTAACTTCCAACAGTTGCTAAACAAAATGATTGCAAATTGAGGACTTACCTGCATGTTGCTCTGATATAATTTGGTTCAAGGCAACTCATTTGAACACAGACGGATTTGGTCTTTCTTCAATTCTAGGAACTCTGTGCACCGTATTGGCAAGAAGACAAAATGACATATGATAATATCACCGTTGAACTAAAGGACAGCAGCCACAGCCCCAGTTACACCACGCGTGCCTTCGACATAAGTCACGTAAAGGTAAAGGGACTAATTCTTCATCCTCATCTATCTTGTCTCTGGCTTCTCTGCACTTCTAAAGTTTTATCTTCCACTTCCTTTGGTGTCCCTCTTCCTTTCTATACTTTATTAATATCACGAAGCAATTCTGGGTTTATTCTAAATGCTACAACGCTATAGATATTTTCAAACATTGAACTGATGGAGATACGTAAACAATATTGAACTGATGGAGATACATAAGAGCCGAGGTGGTGCAGTGGTTAGGGTGCAGCACTGCAGGCCACTTCAGCTGACTGCTATCTGCAGTTTGGCGGTTCAAATCTCACCAGGCTCAAGGTTGACTCAGCCTTCCATCCTTCCGAGGTGGGTGAAATGAGGACCCAGACTGTGGGGGCAATATGCTGACTCTGTAAACCGCTTAGAGAGGGCTGAAAGCCCTATGAAGCGGTAGCTAAGTCGAACTGCTATTGCTATTTATTTTAATGCACACAGCTTGGAGACAACCTATAGTTGTTCCAATGATTTAATGTAGCATGTAGGAAGAAGGCATATTTCGCAACCATTCTAAACCTGATGCTCTTCAGCTGTGCTAGACTTCAAGTATTATGATCCAGCCAACCTGATGAACCTTGACCATATTTTCTGGGGGATTCTAATGATCTCCAACATACTAGGAATGTATCTTGAGTTTAAACCAGGATGTGGAGTCCCTTCCCTTCCTTCCCCCTTCCCTAGCCTATGTATGATTGTTTGTTTTTTTTGCAGTAATTTATTTTTATGTTTAAATAATTTTATTTTGTTGTGCCTCTTTCAAGTATGCCATTTCAATATGGTTGAACCCATGAACAGTAATAGAAACAATAACAAAAAAAGCTATGAGGATTGACCTGTTACTAGAGAAAACAAAAGTACAAACCAGCAAGTATTGGATCCAATCAGGGACCAGATATTTAGTCTTCCAAGCTTTAGGACTCACGATGGAGTCCATCCTCGGGGAATTTCTTTCTAACTTCACTCCAACACATCCCGCCTGAGAGAATTTCCCTGAGGATTGGCTCCAGCATGAATCCGAAACTTGGAAGATTAAACCTCCCAGTAACCGACCCAGATCAGATTCTACAACTAAATCTTGGTACTTATGTATTTGCCTTCATTAATTTTAGAAACAGCCTAGTCAATGAGACATTGGAGAACAGGTCTGTGAGAGTCACCTACATATTAGTGCGAAATCCCTCTTAAAAGTTTGTGTCATTTACATCTAGTTGCAGGTTGGTGTTTTTCTTTATGTGAAACGTTGGATTGAGGAGAATTCTGTCTCCATTGCAGGCAGAAGATGCCCCCACACAGTGACAGAAATGTCAACTCGTGTTTTTATTTGACAAAACTGGAGCAAAGCACTAAGCAATTAAACACTTTCATAACCTCAGGAAAGAAGCTCAGAGCTCCTAAGGTTTTAGGTAGTTTTTTGAGGAAGCCTTAGTGGGGTCTTTTGCTTTCAGCGGCAAATGTCACCATTTGGGTCAGCCTTATGGCGGACTTTCCGGGTTCGGATATTTTGATCTTTGTCCATGTACAAGTAAACATGTGTAGATTGTCTTGTTTTGGCCTTTGTTACAGAGGAAAGAGAGCAGGAAAGTCTTTCAGTATCAGTACCATAAGTGGGATAGTTCTGATCTCCCAGAAACCCCCCAAGATTTAATCACCATGATCCAGAATCTCAAACAGAAGTTTTCATCCCAAGATGGAGCTGAAGCGCATTTGATCAACAAGGGCAAGAGCGTCCCACTTGTTGTCCACTGTGGGTAAGTACCACCTTTAGAGGTATTTGGACATGCTTTGAGGTGTGCCTGTTACATATATAATGCTTTCATCTTTATAATGGAGTAGGTGCTAGTCGTAACTTATAAAGCCCTTCATGGTATTGAATCTGGGTACTTGAGAGACCGCCTGCTGCCAATTACCTCCCACAGACCCGTCAGATCGCACAGGGTCGGCCTCCTCCGGGTTCCGTCCACCAGCCAATGCCACCTGGCTATTACCCGGGGGAGGGCCTTCTCTGTGGCAGCTCCGGCCCTCTGGAATGAACTCCCCGCAGGGATTCGGACCCTCACCTCTCTCCAGGCCTTCCGAAAAGCCGTCAAAACCTGGCTTTGCCGGCAGGCCTGGGGGTGATGAGTTCCCTCCCCTCTCGACATGTATGGTTGTGCGACTGTTGTTTACTTTTATTATTTGTATTTTGTTTTTTATGTTCCCCTTTTTTCTCCTTGAATTGTTCGCCGCCCTGAGTCCTCCCGGAGAAGGGCGGCATACAAATAATAAAATTCCACTCCATTCCAGGTTATGTTCTATAGTTCTTGATTCTGAAGCAGAGTATAAATTTGAGTCCCATAAATAGAAACGCTCTGCCCTTGCTAAAAAAAAGGGGGGTTTGTGTGTGTGTGTGATAATATCAGGTCCGAGAAGCAAAATTGATTTAACAGTATTTGTGTCACCTGTAGACAGAATCTTGCCAGAGAAAAGCAACAATTTTATAACTACAATATACTCTGGGAGAAGCTAAGAAGGAACCCTTTTAATTCTTTTCCTGCCAACCAATCTTTCCAAAGTCCACTGCGTTTTTGCCCTTGGAAAGCAGCCCCCCTCACTCCTGAGAATCCACACCACTTTGTTTCTCTGTAAATATGTTTTATTTTCCATTTCATTTCGTACAGTCACATATATACTGTGCATAACCGGGGCCATATAACATTGAACAATAAACACAGCCATCCCTCTTGTCAACAATACCCCCCAAAATAGAAACCCAATGTACCTCTTCGACCCTCCATACACCCTTTCTTTCGCCCCCCTCCAACTTTCCTTCTTCCCTCCATCATTCCCCTCTACCCTACTTCCCCTCTCCCTCTATCACTCCTCTCTCCCAATACACTCCCTCCCTTCCATCTCAGCCTCCCTCCAATCCTCTCTCCCACCCTCTCTACCCCTCTTTCTTCTTTCCCTCTACTCCTCCCTTCGGTGTATTTCTACTATCTATCAATATATTCAGCTTGTCCTATTTTTACACTAGAATTAAAGAGCAACAGTATACAAGTGCAATCGTGTTACTTTAAAATCTAGCACATACTATATTTCCCCCCTCCCCCCTCCCCCCTAAGACCCCACCTCCCTCCTCCCCCCGACTTCCCAGAGCCCGTACATGGTGTAGCTTTTTAACAAACATAGTCTAAAATATATTAAAACAAAGGAGATTAAAAAACAAAGGAAAGAAAGTCAATAAGATCTCTACGTTGAACTCAGCTTCTTGCTGTTACACAAACTTTAAGCAGTTTAACTTATTCCTAATCTTAAGCATAGGCTATCTGGAATTTCTTAGTCCTTAGAATCCACACCACTTTGTTGCACAGGCAGGGATGATAACGAATCTTCCATGCTATTATATAAATTATTTGTTCAAAAAAGCAACATTATTTATTGCCGAATTAAACTGATTTCTGTAGCCACCAGTTTAACAAACAAGAAACTCTTGGCTATGCTAAAAGGAGTTAAATTATCCATTTTATATCCATTTTTGTAATTTCTATACTGCTTTAATCTACAGCCGTGATGGGGAAGCTATGGGCACGCATGCCAGAGGTGGCACACAGGGCCCTCTCTGCTGGCATGCGTGCCGTCTCGCCAGGTCAGATCTCCGTGGTATTTCTTTTGTGAGCACCTGTTTTCCTGCAAACGACAAAACAGGAACACGGAAGAGCTGCGCTGATGCCTCCCGCTGGCCAGAAGTTTGTGCATTGGGTGTCTAAAAGGCCTAGAGCAGTGTTTCTCAACCTTGGCCACTTGAAGATGTCCGGACTTCAACTCCCAGAATTCCCCAGCCAGCGAATGCTGGCTGGGGAATTCTGGGAGTTGAAGTCCAGACATCTTCAAGTGGCCAAGGTTGAGAAACACTGGCCTAGAGTCTATTTTTCCATGCAGCACCCTTTAACACGGTGGCCACATATTAGCCAGAACCAAACTCTGGAATAAATATTCATTCTCTCTGAATTCAAAACTGTTTTACCTGAATCTATGAAGCATCCGTAATCCAGCGGAACGCAGATCCTCACCGAAAGCTTACAGCACTTCCTTCCTTGAGGCAACTCAACAAATTTTTGGTGCTACTATAGAGAAAAGTGGACGGTGTACAAACGTGTTAAACCACAGCTTGCTTTTCACCTATCTTTACACAAGGATTAACAGTTAGAAGTCTGGACAAGGCTCAGAAAAATGTGAAACGAAACAGGGCAGCTCAAACCTACCATGTTCAACCGCACTTTGTTAACTCACACATGTAGCCAGTAAGCCAACGAGCAAGATGGAGAGCGAGATGGGCAGCATATAAATAATGAAATAAAATCAGGTTAAATTGCGTCAATGATAATCTATACTTTGCACAGAACCCTAAATCAAAACCTCAGGCTTCAGTTCAAGGTTCCATACTAATCTCTTGGAGCTCTTTCCAAGGAACCAGGGATTACTTAATTTTAATCCCCCTTGTATTATTCAACTGTTAATTCATTTGAAGGTCCCTTTTGTTTCTTCACTTATCTCAAAAATGGTAGCAACGTTTCTTTTAATATCAAAGTAAGTTGTTGGTTTTTCGCCTACATTTTAAGAACTTCTGTTAATTTAGGATTTAGCCATTCTTTCTAATTTCTTCTAGAGTAGTTGTACATATGTTGTAGAGGTAGTCCTCTACTTACAACAGTTCACCGTTCAAAGTTACAGCACTGTAAATAGTTACTTACGGCCATTTTTCACACTTATGACCATTGGCAGCATCCCCGTGATCACGCGACTTTTACATTCAGATGCTTAATAACTGACTCACCTTTATGACAGTGTCCCGGAGTCACGTGATCCCCCTTTTGCAACCTTCTGACGAGCGGAGACAATGGGGAAACCAGATTCACTTAAGAGCCGTGTTATTCACTTAACAACTGTGGCAGGAAAGGTTGTAAAATGGTGCAAAAACTCAACTTAACAAGTTCCTCACTTGGCAACATCAATTTCGCGCTCAATTGTGGCCATAAAGACTCTCTGTACTATGTTAAGCTTTGTTGGTCTTTCCATTTCACTGCTGCCGCTAACTAGCATTTCTGATTTTGATATATACATATACACATATATTTAATATATATTTTTATAGTGATGGTTCTAAACAAACCGGAGTATTTTGTGCTTTGCTAAATCTCTTGGAATGTGCTGAGACTGAAGGCGTAATCGACGTTTTCCAAGTTGTGAAAGCTCTTCGTAGAGCCAGAACAGAAATGATTTCCTCCTTTGTAAGTAAATATATTAGTAGTTAATTGCTTTTATTTTCTTTTTTAAAGTCTATCTGTTCTATAGAAATACTCCCACTGTCATTATTACCATTCAGTAGGAAAATGTCCAGAGTCCAAACAATGATTCCTTTGCTAGTGTATTTTGCCTTATTATTTATTTTGGATGCTCATTTAATTCTTGAATACTGAACATATTTGCTAGTAATAAAGTAGGCCACACATACTTTGTTGAATTGAAGAAGTAACTACTTCTATAAATTTGGCTTCTGTTGTGTGTATATTTAAGAGAGGGGATACTTTCCTGTGCCTGCTGTGGGACCCTCTGCTATAACTCTGTGCTATAACAGGGGGGTGGGATGGTAAGTGATGGACAAGTGAGAATCTACAGTTTAGGAAACCTTGCCAGTGGTTACTCAGATCTTCTATTTAAGAATCCTTTATAAAGACTTCTTGTGTTCATCAAAACCAAATGTGAGAGTAGCAGAACTTTATAAACACTGGAAAATATTAACTAATTAAGTCTGGGCACTATGTTGTGTCTTTCTCTCAGGTTCTGGAGCATTATCATATCCTTAATTAAAACTACATGATGGATTTGCACATACGCTAACTCTCTCTTTTTTTAAATGCCATTTAGGAAGGTTATCAGTTTCTATATGATGCTATTGCCAGCCTGTATCCTGCCCAGAATGGACAGCTACAAAATGCCCAATGCCACGAACAAATTACTAACACCCAGAATGAAGTCAAGAAGGAAGAAGGGAGTAACTCTTTGGAGTCTGATTTCCAACTTATGGGTCAAGAAAGTGGAGATGATGCTGAGATGTGCGATGATTTCAAAGCCAAGGATACATCTAGGGAAGCAGAGAGTTCTATTAATGGACCTACAAATCCAGTTTTAAGTGGCATGGCTTAGAATTTGAACCAATCCTCGGTCCGCACCAGAGAGAATATTCCTTGAAAAGAAAATTGAAACCAGAATATTAGAAGTGGCATTCCTTTACAGAACACATCTTGTAAAACGCAAAGGATTATTTTCCTCCCAGGAACAATATGGAAGAATGAGAAACTTTTGGATAGATATAATAAGACTGTGAATTTTGTTATGCGTGTTTGCATAGAATTTTAATCACTGGCTGTGATTTGTGCTGTTTAATATTTTTCGAAGCACAGCACACTTTTTTTTTTATAAAGGTCTTTTCCATAGTTCCAAGAGAAGAGAACTGCTCTTCTCTTCCTTGTTGTTGTTGTTAAGAGGAAAGAAATTTATTCATAAACGGTTTTGTCTGTGAAAATATTCAGGTTGGTATCCAGAAAGAAAGCACAGCTGATTCTGAATGCCCAGAGTTTGTTTAAAAAAAGGGATAAGGCTTCAAGTATAAGCTTGTAGTCACCATCTTGATTTTGTTTTAACCTTCCCTGCATATGCCGTAATATATTTTTATATTATATTAGGATATTAAAACAGGTTGTAGTCTTGCAGGTCACATTGCAATAATGAACTGAGACAACAAACAAATGTTATCAAAACAAGAGAGATGTAAAATAAAGTTTATGACCTGGGTTAGTATAAACGTGGACACAGAATCTGAGCAAAGAACCTGAAAAAGTTAGAATTCCTTTGACTTGAGCTCAGCTAGTGAAGAAGGTATGATAGATATCCTTTTTTCCAACAGCAACATAGAAGTGTTTTGCCAAAGCACAACTTTCTAGTAAAAGTTTTTGAATTGCAAATCTAGACATGGCCTCGAGATGGCACTGCATGTACAAGAAATTCACCAACAAATCTCAAGTTATGAATGCTGAAAGCTGCATAAGGTTAATTCAGCTAACGTTTACTTAGACATGTTAATACAGATGTTCTGTTTTGTACTCTGTTTCTACGGCTTGAATAGAAGTTTTATTTACAAGAGGCTATATTTTATTCTTTATAGTTTATTCCTTTGGAAAGGCTGCACTTTGTATTAAATTTTATATGGAAAACCGTTTCAGATTATTTTATTTTTATTATTTTTATAATATCAGGATATTATATTTTTGGACCATTCCTATTTTTTTAAAAAAAAAATAATAATGTGTAGGATTTTTTTTTTATAAAGAAGAAAGTAAAATTATGATTAAAAAAACTTCAGGCAATATGTAAGGCTAAACCTTCCAAACTTTATACAATATAAATATTGTATATATAAATATATATTGTATATATAAATAAATAATAAATAATAAATAATATAAATAAATAATATTTATATATACAATATAACATTCGTGTTTGTTTTTAAATAACTATCAATGATCAGTTACAACCTCGTTCTGAAGTTCGGATTGCTGCCCCCCCCCCCATGGTCTATATTTGTATTTGACAAGCAACCCACATTTATGGCCATTTGCAGCACTGCGGAGTCACATGATCCCATTTTACAACATTTTTGTCGAAAATCAGATCTACTTCCGGCTTCTGGCAAAACCGTGAACCATTGATTCACTTAATGACCATGGTAGTCAAGTCAATGACCATTGTAAAAAAAAGGGTCCTAAAATTGCAACGGTCATATGGGTGTCCTGCTTTACAATTGTCATGACTTATGACCACGAGGGGCAGGCTCTATGATGGTCATAAGTCAAGGACTATTTGTAAGGAAGCTTCTAAATTTTCAGAAAAATAGGAAACAAAAAATCATGCAATTTTCACAAATTGGAATAACAGCAAAGGGGAGAGCCAGGAAATCATAAAGGCCGCGTGGGGCTTCAGGTATTGAGGGGAAACCTGGCTTTCAATGCAGAGAAACAGGGCGACGGGCACAACACCTGTTGGCAACTCTTTAAATGAATGCAACTTTTCTCTGGATGAAAGGAACTGTGGAGGGCAGCTGCATGACTCACAGGAAAAAATTCAGCTGCTTTAAAGAGCAGCAGGTGGATAGACACAACCACCTTCATGGGCTGGTTAAAAGATTACTTGTGAATGCGTGTCATCTTGCAGGGATGATAAATAAGTAGGGGAGGGGGAAACTACTAGGAAAACATGCATGGTACAGATCAGTGTTTTTTTTTTTCAATCTTGGCAACTTTAAGATGAGTGGACTTGAATTCCTAGCCAGCCAGCATGTCACAGTCCACTCTTCATAAAGATATCAGCTTCGGGAAAAAACACGGTTCTAATTGCAAATGGCTCCGGTCCTGAGATTATTTTTAAAAATTAGCTGAAAGATTAAATCACTAGCTCTTTCTTGGAAGACCTTCCTGCCAGACAACCCTACTGTTTTTGCATTGCATAACCAGGAATATTCTCTCTCTGAACACTTTTGCTGTCCAATTACCTTCCTGCTCCCATTTCGTTGTTCTTTGTCCTTCCCATTTAATGCTGTTCTTTTTATTACTATTTCGTTCCTCTTGTTGTTGTTCTTTTGAAGTTGTGTGTGTGTGCATGATATTTTAAATGTAGAGTCATCTGTCTGGGTAAACTATGTATGCACCAAGTGAATTTTAAACAACTCTTTAATACAGTGTTTCTCAACCTTGGCGACTTTAAGTCCTGTGGACTTCAACTCCCAGAATCCCCCAGCCAGCACAGCTGGCTGGGGGATTCTGGGAGTTGAAGTCCACGGGACTTAAAGTCACCAAGGTTGAGAAACACTACTTTAATAGGTTGGGGGGGAAAAGTTTGCAGCTCAGCTTCTCTGTCCAATTCTGAACGTTTCTCTTGCACTTCATTAATTGCCCACCAGGTTGTGCTACAATACTCCTAATGCATTGTCATTTTTAAATATGCACCGAAGCAAATACAGCAGGATGAAAAGGCTTATTGATGAAACTAATAATATTTCGAGTTCAGGTGTTTTTGATAATATCCTCTCACAGATCTCCAAACTGATGTTACTGCTGAAAGGAATCAAGTGGGCAAACAGACTTCCTCCTCCTCTTCAGCGTCCTTCCAATTTTAAGAATTTTAATTACAATAGTAAAAATCTAATACAAACTAAACTTACAGGCAGAGAAGAGAATGGGGAACAAAAATGTGCAGGGAAAAAAATGAAAGAAAGAAAAAGAAAAGAATAAAGAAAAAGAAACATATAAAGAAAGGTCCTCCAGCCTTTATCGCAACAGGTATAAACAAATTTAGTAACTCTTCAACCGATGTAAGGTTACAGATATTTCTTCATCCCTTGATTATAAGGAAATCCATAAACATGAAGTTTTCCAAGTTTCCTGGTGTCTGCAAAAAAAAGGATTCCCAGAATACTGAAAAAAGAAATGTCTTATTTTAACCTTGGTAAAATAAGCCAACTTTATATTCCTTACTTTTGTTTCTAACAGTTTTAATCTTTAACTCAGTCAGATATTGTCTTGGGATACAGAAAAATTGAGCAGAAAGCAAACGCTATCGCACAGATTTCTTCAAGACTTTAACAAGCCTCTTTTGTAGATCCAATAAGAAAACATTTTCCAGGCCATCGACTTGGTTTATTGTTTGCACTTCTCTTTTAAATTTTGAACCATTGACCAATTTCTTTTGTATATCCAGTAAAGTGTCCTTTTCCAAATCATTCCCTTGGCGTGTCACTTGTAGTTCCACTTCCAATACTTTTTCTATTTTATTCAATACAATTTGTTCTACATCTATCATTCTTTCATCAACATATTTTAAACATAGTCTACTCATAGAAGCAAACATCATAATTGACAGTGTTGATATTGTAGTTACTAAGACAGGAAACATGCGCTGATGAGCTAATTTTATTTTACGGTAAAATCCATTAAAAAATCTTGGAAGTTTGAAAATGCAATTTCCTGCTGTCACCTTTACAGCCTGACTTAGCAAGGGTTCCCTTGTGAGCTTTTTTCTCTGCCCGTTATGCAGCTGTGGGTTACGCTGTCTCTTATCTGACCATTCCCTTTGCTCTCTCCCCCACAATCATTCCCATATACTCCTACAGACAGGGTGGGGAAATCTGCCCACAACACTTCGAACAACACAGCATGCTCAAAAATCACCATCAAAAAGTAAACAACAAACCCAGAATTCTGTTTCCAGGAGTATAAACCACCCCCATAAATATTGCAAGGTGTACTTTACCGGAACTTTAATCCTGAAATAAAAATGAAATGCAAACACTTTTTTTAAAAAGGGAAATGAATATATTTTGCAAAATGTAAGAATGAGCAACATTCTCAATCCACAAAAGCATAGCACACAATACTAACCACCTTCCTTGGCAATGATTTTCAAATGCATCACATTGAAGGATGACACTTCTTCGTTTGGAGGCTTGATCCAAAGATGCAGTAATGATTTCAGGCATTTGGAAAGAGCAGCTCAGGGTAAGACCACACAAGAAAACAGGGTTTAATGAAATATAAGCAGAAGGACAGGATATAGATTGAAACAAAAAAGAATCTCTTGATGCAGGTGTGCAGCTGTTGACCTTCTTTGGAGGAAGTGGGCATGCCAACTTAAACAGTGTATGTGGCTGCCAAATGTGTGCTTGTGAAACTTCCTTCAGCAGAAGCTCATATGAGGCAAGGAGTCAGGCGTCATCACAGCTGAAGGACTGAGACTTATGGCAATGAACTTGCAACTTTTTCCTACCAATTCACATGGTAACTTTTTTTCTTCATCATATGGTCAAGAGCGAATTGCATGTATCTATTATTTCCCCCCCCCCCCAAAAAAATAAAACCCTGCATTATATTTTTTCCTGCCACCAAAAAAGGCACCAGGTCTTATTCTTGGGGTGGATGTCGTCCAGTGACTCCCCTCACTTGCGTGTGTTGGCCTCCTTTTCACTGTCAGAGGCCTTCAGGAAATTCTTCTGCAGCCAGCAAGGCTCTCCTGGAGGCCTCTGCAGCTGATAACAGAGGTCTGGATCCATCCGGAGCTCCGTTATGGGGTGCAGGCCTTTAGGAGAGTCTTGCTGGCCTTGCTGGCTGCAGAAGAAATGACCTGGCATGGCAGGTGTCGAGGTCTGGCTGCAACTGTCCAAAGGTAAGTAGTAGGGCAGCTCCATCCATCATCCCCACTCTAGCTTAATTTATACCCATGCATCCCGGAGTCTTAACTAGGGCTTATTTTTGGGTAGGGCTTATATTGGGTGCATGTGTAGAAATCAAGCTAGGACTTACTTTCGGGGAAGGTAGGTAGGTCATATTTTTGGGAAAACACAGTACCATAGCAATAGCAGTTCGACTTATATACCGCTTCATAGGGCTTTCAGCCCTCTCTAAGCGGTTTACAGAGTCAGCATATTGCCCCCAACAACAATCCGGGTCCTCATTTCACCCACCTCGGAAGGATGGAAGGATGAGTCAACCCTGAGCTGGTGAGATTTGAACCGCTGAACTGCAGATAAGAGTCAGCTGAAGTGGCCTGCAGTACTGCACCCTAACCACTGCGCCACCTTGGATAACCATCATGACTTAGTGGTTTTGGCATCTGCTCATTACCCTTATTTATTAAACAGATGTATATAGCAACCCAACTCACACACAGACGACTCCAAACAGCTCGCAAACATTTTAAATTCCAATACATAATCCCCCCCCCCCATTCAAATCCCCACCCCACTCCACCCCCTTGGCAGCAACAACGCAATCAAATCAACCCCTTGATTGGCTGTATCTCCATTTGCAATTCCCAGGCCCACTGACAAAACCACGGTTTTGGGTCCTTTCAGAAAAGCAACACGGCCGACCCAACTGGTTTGCTTATCAATTAGATTGTCTGTGTTTGTATTTATTCAGCCCTGGGTGATTTTCTAAATTTCTTCAGATACATGCACTGGGTCAGGCTACATCCAGGTCATTTAATCCATATACTTGGGTTGTATTTGGCTGGATCGGGGGTGTCAAAATCACATCATCACAGTGTTATCATGTGACGTATTGTGACTCCCCCCCCTTCACCAAATTGGGCATGAGCGCAGCCAGTGCGTGATCCATCCACACCGCGAATTTGACACCCCTGAGCTAGATGCATGCAATCAACTCTCAGAATGGTTTCTATTCTAGTGAAACTTGTGATCTAAATAAGTTATCTATAACTCTATTGTTCTAAGCATATCATTCACTGATTAGATATAGATTGGTTGCTACTTTAAGCTTTGGCTGAGATAGTGGCTGAAAAAAGGATTACTCTGGTTATCTGATGGATCTAAATGGGTTCCCAAAAGAATCTGTTTTTTTCTGCCTCTATTGCTAGCCAGCTGTGACTGATCTACAAAATGCTACAACGGCTATTTATGTTGACATGTTCTTGCTATTTTCTCCCAAAAGATAAATTACTAGAAGTTTTGCATGGATTGGGAAAGTCCATCTGGGAACTTCCAATTGTTTTGGACTTCAGAAAAAAAAAGCAAGGAATTATGAACGTTCCTCTGCATATGATCATTATATTAGCCAAATGAAGTGGAAAAATAAGAATCTTCTTGCTACAATTAAAATATGAAATGGAGAACAGTCAGTCAAAGGCCAGGCAAATCAAATTAGCTTATTCTGAATTACTAGGAATGTACATTATAAACAAATGGGGGAATAGTATACATTGCAATTTGTCTTTTAGTTAGAGTTAGCAGAAATTTTTTTTTCTAGATGGACAATAATTTGGCTCATTAAAAATTACCCTGGGCTGGGTCACTTCAGAATCTAAGAGTTTTGCAAAAGAATAAACTTGTGTGGATTAAAGTCCATGTTTTAAATGCTTTGTTTAAAATAGAAAGAGCCCTTTATCAAAAGAACTCAATGAAACTGTGGAATCACCAATTGTATCCTCTTAATTTTATGGCCTTTGCTGGCCAATGAACCCGGCAGTCACACAATGGGATAAAATGTTTCTGGAGAGAAGTCATTTCTATATATACTATCATGATTGAAAGCTGGGTGCTCTTAACGGGAATGTACACATCAGGCCTACTTAATATTCTCATAAATAATTATTAAACGCATAAAAGAAACTTCCAAACGAATCTACCAAGTGACCAGGCCAAGCATGTTTTATACTATAGTTTGACTTTAAAAACAAACAAACACCCATGAGCAGTAGCCATAAGTTGGAGTCTCAAAAAATTGTGTCACGTCAGATAACTTTGGAAGGAGGTTTGAGTCCCTTGTCTGTATCACAATCCCAATTAAAAAATATTCCCTTTTCATTTGATGATCAACTCCCAGCTACTCCCAATAGATAAACATAAAAACGTTTGCAGGTTTTTCCTCTTGTCCATGTGGCAATTATCCTGGGTGTGAGGGGAGAGGATAGGAACAAAACTAGGGTTGTCCCAACCCAATTGTCCTTGGCTTTGATAAAAGCCTTTGCTTCTGTTCTCTCTTACAAATTCCCTTCTGTGACGTCTTACTCTGATGATATTCACCAAGAACCTTTGGTACTCATGAGTGAATTCTTCCCTAACAAACCCTTTCTGCTCTTCACCCACACCATTCTCTCTCTCTCTCTCTCTCTCTCTCTCTCTCTCTCTCTCTCTCTCTCTCTCTCTCTCTCTCTCTCTCTCTCCCCCTCCCTCCCTCCCTCCCTCCCTCCCTCCCTCCCTTCTCCTCTTTTTCCTCCTCCCTCAAATAGTGCAAAACTGATGTTCCAAGGAGTCAGTGCCTCTCATTATGAGCTTATCTGAGATGAGTGAAGGCAGCTGCTGAGTTTCAGCCGCTAACCTCATTAGGAGTGTGAGAGCTTGTCTGCAGGAGGGAAATGTGGAGGGGAGACCTGAGGGGAAAGCTTTGCATAATTTCACGGTGCCTTTAAGGAAGGGTAGACTTTGTGAGAGGGAAGGTGTGAACAAAGGTACAGATAGACAAAGTGTGGAATTAAACACAGGCGGCTGCAAGAAATACAGATAAAGGGGGAAAACGAACAAAGGGAGAAGAAGAAAACTTAGCTGGACGAACAAGAGGACCACTAATAATGGGGCTGACAAGATTCCTCTGGTGTTCTGAAATCCTGTTAAAGCACCTGGGAAAAGATATCTTGATAGAAACATTGATTATAGCTAATATGTTCTTTATTCTGCCTAGAAAAGGATTCTGATCATTTGTAGTGGGTTGATACTACAGGCATTGGATGTCTGTTCCCTTAGAGAAAATGGGGAAACGGTGCCTGTAGGCTTCTTCCAAACAGATGGGTAAAAAGAAAAGGAGGGAAATGCTAACATTTATAATCGTTTTTGTAGATACTGTTGGTTGAATCTGATTGTATTCACAGAAGAATACCAAACATTCAGCTTCTTTTGCTCCTTCGCTTCCTCATCCGGTTTGCAGAAATCAGTGTGATTTCTGAATGGTTAAATTAGCCAAGAGTGGTGTTTTCCCTCCCTCTTCCTTTTGTCCTTCTCTTCAGGAATTGGTTTTGCTGGGGTTAATAATGCCCAAACCATTTTCACACAATCAACGGTGAAGTTTCAGAAGAAGGGCCCTCCAGTCGTAACCCTGTAGTCTCAAAAGCCATGATCACAAGCACAAGAGCAGACCTGTTAAACCTCTGGGTTGCTTAAGGCCGCAAATGCAATTCAATAAACCTCCAGCCCCAAAAGTAATTTGACTTCACTCTTATGTAGTCCATGCTGGCTCTTCCTCTGCTTCATTTTTTCCGTCATTTTTTCCCCAACCCTTTAACATGCTTTTTAAAAAAGCTTACAACAAATGCTCAGCTGCACTGTGTGTGCATTGTTCCTTCAGATGGTCTGAGCCAAGGTGGCGCAGTGGTTAAATGCAGCACTGCAGGCTACTGCTAGATCAGCAGGTCAGCGGTTCAAATCTCACCGGCTCAGGGTTGACTCAGCCTTCCATCCTTCCGAGGTGGGTAAAATGAGGACCCAGATTGTTGGGGGCAATATGCTGACTCTCTGTAAACCGCTTAGAGAGGCCTGAAAGGCCTATGAAGCGGTATATAAGTCTACTGCTACTGCTATTGAGTGGATCTTCCTGTCATGGAAGGCTCAGAGGTAGGGGTTATGTTTGCTACCGGTTCAGTAGCAATGTGAAAACGCCCGTGGGTGTGCGCACTCGCCACCTCCATGAATGCGCAGGACTTTCTGTGCATGCAGAGAGCATCAAAGCGACATCTGGGTGGGTGGGCGGAGCCTGCAAACAGCGAGCAGTGGGAGGGGGGAAATCCACTGTGCCACGCGATTTAGATTAGCTAGAAAGCAGGAAATCCTGCTTTCTAGCTGATATAAATCGTGCCACACAGCTGATTATTGGATCAGCATTTTTTTTACTACTGGTTTGGGAAAACACCTGGCATCTTTGCTACCGGTTTGGGTGAACCGGTCCAAACTGGTAGCATTTCACCCTGCTCAGAGGAAGCCCTAATCAGAAAGCTTTACAAGAATTAAAAAAAAAAAAACACACACCAGAAAGAAATTCCTGGCTTAACATGCATGTTAAGTCAGTAAACATAACTTATGTATTGACAATCTAATAACAATATTCACACATGGAGAGTTGTCCACAAAAATTCTCCTGAATCCAAGCATCTAGCAATTAACACATATTAGGTGGAGCCTGACTGTCCAGTAACAGATAATAAGCTACTTTCTGCTCATCCCACCTTATCTGCAACTGAGAGAGAAAGCCAAAAATGAATAACTGTACTTTCTCATCTCATGTTATACATTCAGCAAGAAATATTTGCTCAAATTTATCCCAACACAGCACACACAACGTTTTGATTGCAGATCCATGAGGTTCATTGCTTTGCCAATCTATCATATGTGGGGGTTTTTCCCCCCTGAAATATGGAGAAGTATTCTCAGTCTTCCTTGCCCTCTTCTAAGTGTTTTAATCCATTCTATTTTTCCCCCCAATATTCTTCAAGATAGATTTGAACAATATTATAACGGAAGCTGGCATGTGGCATCACAAAGCATCAGCTCTGGGATTCATTTCCAAGATGTTAGAAACCAAAAATGGCTGCATTCCAGTTTTTGCTTACAGAAGTGCCATCTTATTCAGAATATATTTACATGAATGAGTTAATAGGGCATTTACTAAGAGCCAGAAAGTGCCAGAAGTTTCCTGGCTTTGAGTTTGGTAACTTAATGATTTATAACTAACATTACCACTGCATGAATGGATTCCTCTCTTCTCTACAGCAGCCATTTTATTTGATGTGCTCACAAAATGTTAATAGCAATGGCACTTAGACTTATACACCACTTCACAGTGCTATACAGCGCCTTCTAAGCGGTTTAGACAGCCGGCATATTGCCCCTAACAATTTGGGTCCTCGTGTTACCGACCTCAAAAGAATGGAAGGTTGAGTCAACCTTGAGCAAAAGATTGGGAACCCTGGATTTAAAGATTTTTAAATTCCTTGTTTAACTGTGAAACCATTTGCATTATCATCAAGAGTGATCTATGGAGGATTTCTAGTCTGAGAGAATTCCTATGAGATCCAATACTGTTGTAAATTTAATCAAAGTAATAGCGAAAAACATTAAAATAATGTTTAAAAGCGAATCATAACTATGAGTTACATCTCTTACTGAAATTCTGAGTAGCTTCATGATAGTGGGATTAAGGATAAAGAGTTTTCCAGACGTCATTAAGCAACTAAGCAGTGTAGATTCACATCACATGATTAAATCACATTGAAAGGTTGCACTGGTGAAAAATTGCTTTCACGGCAACAATCAAGGAGTTGATTTTAATATTTAAGGCCTTATGCAGAACCATCAATATGAGGAATCATTGACCTCAATATGAATCTACATGAAAAATGATGTCAGCAGAAGCTCACTTAAGGATGCTTGCAATTTTTTTTCTGCCTGGGAGTCAGCAGGTTCTGACCAATTCTGGTGAACTGGTAGCAGAAATTTTGAGTAGTTCGGAGAACTGGTAAATACCATCTGTCACTGGCCCCTTCCCCATCTATTCCCTGCCTCCCGAGTCCCAGCTGATCGGAAGGAATTGGGGATTTCGCAGTAACCTTTCCCTGGAGTGGGGAGGGAATGGAGATTTCGCAGTATCCTTCCCCTGCCACGCCCACCAAGCCACACCCACAGAACTGGTAGTAAAACTTTTTGAACCCCACCACTGCTGGGAGCTACTTACGTTATATGTGATGTCACCAATGTGGGCCTCAGCTTTTGGCCCAGTTTCTTTGCACTTCGGTGGAGAAAGGGAGAGATTAGAAGAAAGAAAATGGATATGAAGCATTTGCAAGGCTTAAGGTACCGTTTTTCAAACTTGACAACTTTCATGTGTGGACTTCAACTCCCAGAATTCCCCAGCCAGCATCAGTTGAAGATTACACATCTTAAAGTTACCAAGACTGAAAAACACTGCACACAAGGCATCATTTTGCTACTTAAAAGACCGATAAATCCCCAAATGTCAAAATAAGGTAAAAAAAATATTCAGCCTGCATATTCCACAGAGGTTCAAGGATGAAAACAGGTGCTGGAAGCCTGCAAAAGATATTTTACCATTTTTGAGACTCACAATGCCTTGAATATTCAATCTGAACTAAAACAAAATAACATTGAATTTAAAAAAAAGAAAATACAAACTGTTCTTGTTTATTTGCAGAAAGGATAACTCATTCACTAAATCCAAATCTATTTTCCCATAATAGTTGTTATTATAGCTTACTAGGCACCATAACGTCTTTGCTTGCATTGTTATTTATTCATTTATTTACAAAGAAAATTATGAGTGTTGAAAACCAAGTAGAAGGTATTAGCCTTTGAGCTCATTATGGTCTTGATCCAATACAGAATATAGAAACAAGTAGAAATTTCACACAATACAGAAAATATTACGTACAATTAGACACAAAGCACAATTTACATTACATGCAGAATCCAGCATCTTGTCCTAAATGAGAACTTTAACAATTTTACCTTTTATTTTGGGAACTTACAGTATATAATTCAGGGAATTGGCACATTTTCTTAGACAAGGCAAAATACGCTGATTCTTTAAGTAAATGTCTCTTGATGGAGCTGAAGACTCCATTAATAGGCTTTATAGTAAAATCTCTGGGTAATCTTAGACATATGTTTGTATCTTTAATTGCATTCCTTATAAAATATAGACTTTGTACAGTTATGACTAACAAGCAGGCAATTTCTGATTTATGGCCTGGAATGCAGTGGCTTTAATTGTATTTCCTGCTGTGTTGGAGTAATTCATAAAGATACACTGGTTGGTGAGTAACTTAGGTATTTAGAGATGAAAGTGATTTTTAAAAAGCAAGTTCCCCCACTTTACTTTTTAGCAGTCATGATGTCTGCTGACATGCAATGTATGCGCGGCTTCTGAGACACTCAGGCACCATTCTTGAAAAGTAACTGCTTGCTTTTTTCTTTCTCCCCCCCAACCCCGCCGGGTAGTGGGCAACTGTAATGGAAATGTGTGAAAAATTGCTTCAAGGACTTTATGTCTCCAGTTCTCCTAACAACAGCAAGCTTGTTTTAAAAGTTATATGGGGAAACCATATCAGCCACTTTCTTTTTAACATGCTGGTGCAGTTGCTCAATAGGATTTTTGCTAAGTTTGGTAAATTACCACAGTGTTTCTCAAACTCACTTTAAGAAGTGTGGACTTGGACTCCCATAATTCCCCAGCCTGTTTCTTAATCTCCACAATTTCAATAGGTGTGGAATACAACTCCCAGAATAGCTTAGCATTCTGGATGGGGATTTCCAGAAGTTGAAGTCCATGCAGCTTAAGGTTGTTGAGATTGACAAACACTAAATCAGTGGTAGTCAACCTGGTCCCTACCGCCCACTAGCCAAGGTGGCGCAGTGGTTAGGGTGCAGTACTGCAGGCCACTTCAGTTGACTGTTAGCTGCAGTTCAGCGGTTCTAATCTCACCGGCTCAAGGTTGACTCAGCCTTCCATCCTTCCGAGGTGGATGAAATGAGGAGCCGGATTGTTGTTGGGGGCAATATGCTGACTCTGTAAACCGCTTAGAGAGGGCTGAAAGCCCTATGAAGCGGTAGATAAGCCTAACTGCTATTGCTATTGCTAAACCATTTTGAAATCTTGTTAAAAAAAAACCTGAAAACCTTCAGGAACCTGAAGAGGAGGAGGAAGAGGAGGAGGAGGAGAATGCTTGCAATTTAAGGTATTTTCAGCACCATAAAGATTTTCTCCAGCACCACAAAATGGCATTATTTTTTTTCTTTATGATCTGTGTTACCACTGAGAAAACCATGGTCTTGACAACAAATCCCTTTACTTGTCAGTATTATATTTCTGCATTTTAGAAAATTTCTACCTCACTCCGAATTTTACTCCTACTCCCTTCAAGGATCCTTTTATTTTTAGAAAAAGAAATGTCTGCCAGGCAGACACAGATATTCAATTAACTCAATTTTTTGAAATTCACATAACTTTAACATTAACATTTAACCAACCATGTAACCTGAGTTTGGGGGTGGGGGGTGGGTGGGTGGGAACAAGCTAAAGTTTGGAGAACTAGTTTATTTATTTATGAGATTTTGGGGCTGGCCAGTTTACATCAAAAGTACTAAAAAAAATCCCTAATACAAAGTTTACTTTCTGCTTATGAAGATTCTAACGTTCTGTGAATTTTCATTTTGGTTCTCTCTCTTTTCCCTTTTTTTTTAATTTGTTGCAGTGATTCCCAAGGCAATTTAGCATTCTCTAATATCAATCAGCAACCATAATTGTAACTCTTCAGTCCTGGAAAAAAAACATGTTGATTAAAAATATAAATCAACCAGTAATCACAGTACTGTATCACAGTAATATCAACCGCAAAACCTAGTATCGAAGCTGTAACTAATAATGCCTGGACAACTTCAAAATAAAAACCAGGTTTTTAAAAGAGGAAATGGAAGGATAAATGTAATCTTTAAAACAAAAATGAAAAGTAGCTTTCCAAACTTGGATGGGAAGAGAGTTCTACAAGCTGGTCTCACCTGTGAGAAGAATATGGCTGGCTGGGGAATTCTTGGAGTTGCAATCCACAAGTTTTAAAGTTGTCAAGGTTGGAAACCACTTCAAGAGGGCAAGGTTTCTCAAACTATGAGGTACCATACAGAGGTGGGTTGATCCCGGTTCGGCCTGGATCGGGTGAACCGATAATGCGGCTGGGGGAGGCTCCACCCACCCACCCAGACGCTTCTGCGCATGTACAGAAGTGTCACACGAGCGAGTGAGCACACGCGCAAGAGTGAACCAATAGACAAAAATGGAAACCCACCAATGGTGCCATATATTTCCCTTGGGATGGAACATACAGAATTCAGGGGAACTAGAAAGAACCTTTTAATTGCACATTGTTACAATAAATCCACATTTCCCAACATTCCAATGTATTATTTTCATGAATCATTTGCATTCATTTGGATTTTCAGGGCAGGCTGTATACATTAAGATTGCACTAAAGCAAGGTATGATGGTAAAAAGTTAAGGAACCTCTGCACGAGGATTACTTAAATGGACTTAAAGCCAAGGATTTATTTGTTAAGAATGAATTAAGTATATATTAATTAATATATGACATTAAATTAAGTATTTATTAATATTAATTTGGAGTTTATAATTTATTCTTTAAATTAAACTTATACAATACAATACAATACAATACAATACAATACAATACAATACAATACAATACAATACAATACAATACAATACAATACAATACAATACAATACAATACAATACAATGCAATACAATACAATACAATACAGTAGCAGAGTTATTTTGTCCCTTCTGTCTCCCCATTGCTCAGAAAAGCAACTCTGGGAAGGTCCTTCGGTGGTGGCAGGTGTCCTAGAACCTGCCTGCTAGCAAAGGACCTTCCCAGAGTTGTTTTTCTGAGCAACGGGGAGACAGAAGGGACAAAATACCGGCCGGCTGGGACTGGGGGCGGGGCAGGCTTACTTCTGGGTCCAGTCACAAAAATCGGGACTTTTTAAGCCCCCCCCCCCGGGACACGGGACAAATTGTGCGGAAGTGTGCCTGTCACGCGAAAATTGGGACGTCTGGTCACCTTATTTATGTGTGTATCAGTGCTTGAGCAGGTAAATACAGGATACTAAGCCGTGATTTCTCCCCATAGGATCATTCTTCACCTCTCCTAATGATGCTAGTGAGAAAAGTTCCACTTCTTGCGTGTACATAGAAGTGTGTACACAGAATGAACATCCATGAGCCAAGGTGGCGCAGTGGTTAAATGCAGCACTGCAAGCTACTGCTAGATCAGAAGTTCAGCGGTTCAAATCCCACCGGCTCAGGGTTGACTCAGCCTTCCATCCTTCCGAGGTGGGTAAAATGAGGACCCAGGTTGTTGGGGGCAATATGCTGACTCTCTGTAAACCGCTTAGAGAGGGCTGATAGCTATTGCTATTGCTATCCAGCACATGCCCTTGAGTACTCAGTATCTTTTAATGTTGGGACAAACAGTTCTCTTCCAAAGTTAATAATATGGAGCAGCGTGATACCATTTCTGTAACAAATTCAAATGCTCAGAACACACATACCCTCTCTCTCTCTGTGTATATCTGTGTGCCAGGTCTGTGCAACACTTCTTCATTATTCAGGCAAATATGTGACCTTCAGGTAGCTTTCATAACTGGGATCAGAATTGAACATTTTTCCCATGTGAAAACCATCAATGGCCTTTCATATATGGTTGAACACATGATATTAGATAGGCTAATAAAGCTTTTCCTCCGGGTTGCAAGTTCTAATTCTTCCTCGTCTCCCACTTGGTGATCCCAGTAGTTGACTATTTAAAAAAAAAAAACAGCTGAAAGGCAGCACCTGTGTGTCATTTTTTTTAAAAAAATGGCTTAACATTTCTCTCTTTCTCTTTTGGCTGAGCACTAACAAAGACAGTTATTAGAGCAGAAAATGCTCTCCTCTGCACAACTTTTGCCTCTTTTCTCTGATCTGCACAGCTTGAGCCACATAAAGAGGTCAGGATGTGAAAGCTCTCAGGATTGGTACAACAACCCCTCTGTTTTCCTCCTCATAAAGCTCTGCAGTGAAAGTGGAGAAATTATTAAGTGGAACCTTTACAATGATAGCCCCAACAGCACCTGCTGTAGGTGATGAGGACTGTATTTGCACAAGAGGTCTCCCTTTCTCCTGGCATCTGAAACAGATGCGATACCATAAATTTGTCTTGGATGGATAAGCAGGCATTACACGTTGGTTTCGAATTTCTCATTGATTTAAACCAATAAACCAATTTCGTTATATTTAAGTACAACGACAATAAAGATTATGCTTATACTGATTTCAGCATAGGAATGTTGCCCATACCTTGAAGCAATCCCTGCTAGGCCTCAGCAGAATTCAATATTTATAGGAAATCCTTTGCAGGTTGAATATTGAAGGAAATTCACATGATGCTGCCACAGACACTCCTGCACTCTCCAGAAGTTTCTGGAATATACTCGAAGTGCAGAAGAGGTGTCACACCAAAATGTTGATTTGCCTGAAAATACAGTTTTCATGGTCTTCTAACTTTTGAATGCAGGACCCATTTTTAATCTACACATCACACTTGGAGACAGCTCCTGACTGATATTTTTAAAGGAGAAACATGTCTTTGGAGAGATAGCAGGAAATAGCATAATGAGGAACTTTAAGCAGATATAATTTTAAGATGTACCAAGTACTCTAACCACTGTGCCACCTCGTTTCTCTATTCATGGTAGTTATATGGCCATTCAATTCACAGATTGAACATAGACAACCATTTCCATTTCTAGCCCTTCTTCCCCCCCAAAAATATTTCTCTAAAAATGTCATTAAGAAGAAAAAAAGCTTATAAAATTGGGCAGTGGTGGGTGTTATTTGTCTGGAAGGATCTTTATTAAACATTAGCTAAACTAATCTGCTTAAATAACAGTTACTGAACAAGTTTTAAAAGATATGAGTAAAACCACTCCGACTAATGAAATTGGTTATCAAAGGAGGCAAACTGAATTTCCATTCTGAATCAATGTTGGGATATAGGTACATAGTTGATCTGGAATTATGGCAGAGGCTGATTCGTAATCAAATTAATAATGATGTAGTAGGTCGTGAATCTCCACTAACTGTGCCTTGCATCAGAATTTTCCTTTAAATGTATAAAATTTAATTGCCAAGATAACAGATAGAGGCAAAAGCTATTGACCTAGAACAGTGTTTCTCAACCTTGGCAACTTGAAGATGTCCGGACTTCAACTCCCAGAATTCCCCAGCCAGCGAATGCTGGCTGGGGAATTCTGGGAGTTGAAGTCCGGACATCTTCAAGTTGCCAAGGTTGAGAAACACTGACCTAGAATATTACCTTCCTGCTTCTGAGCATGGCTGATTATACAGTGATGTAAAGTGACATGAAAGGCAAAGGTATAATTGTTTGTTGTAGGCCTTAATTTTATTTCTAATATTGCTCTGAAAGATGAAAAACCAGTTTTTATTTTTGGCATATTTTGTCTTAGTAAAAGAATACACAACCCCCTTTACCCCCGTTATGGGGATAAATCTGAATTAAATTCCAAGGGATTTATTTTATGTCCCCGTAGACCAAAATCTAAACATGACCTTCATCCAAAAGTTAATTTAATGTTTTCAGAGACATACGAACTATAAATAGGAAGCCAAATTGCATGCAGCCAAAAAGGAGGGTGGGGGGAGAGAAGGAAAAGAGAGAGAGAGATAAACAGTAGAGGACCAAAAATTCCAAGTTAGCTTAATCTGGAAAAAAAAACCAGCAGTTGCGGGAAAATTACGGCAGCTCTTAAAATTCTGATTGTTGTGAAATATTATTTTTGTCAGAAGCCTTCGTTTGCATTGGACCTTCAGGCCTGCCACATTTAATGCTGTGGGAAAATGGGAGGGTGGGTTAAATGGAATATGGGAGATGCATAGTCATAACATTCCTTTCTCAGACAGTCAAGGACACTTTGCCCTGCACCTGGAGGGGCGTGATTGGGAGGCATCTTCAGTTGCGACAGTGCCTGATTGGGCCATGTGACGGACACGTGGGTGCTGGGCAGGGGCTTGGACTTTAATTTGGGTGGAGAAAATCGGGACGCTTTCAGATTCGGGTTTTCCCAGATGTGCCAATATGACATCTCTAATAAAGTTGAAATTTGAGGAAACTCAAGTCTTGGAGTCTTCTTTTGTTAGGGGTGTTACTTGGAAGCCTGACAATTTTTTTCTGGAAAATATACATTTCTATACAGTAGCCTACCATATGCCTGGTTGATTAACAATTGCTTTACAAAACATGTATTCAACTGTAATTTATTACAGAGGTTTATTTGAGATATAGTTGGATTCCAAGTTCCCAAAAGCTTATCCATTACTGACAATAATGAGAAACACTTGAGTTTCACCATTTCTCCAGAGAACATCTTAAAAAATAGTAGAGCCTTTCTCTTGTTTCACCAGGTGATTCACCTACGGAGGATTCTAGAGGAAATGGTTTATCTGGATCTGTTTGGATCAAAATTAACAGTGATTAAAGTTATTGTGATAGGTAGTTGGTCTTCCTTGATATCTAAAGAGAGCCGAGGTGGCGCAGTGGTTAGAGTGCAGCACTGCAGGCTACTTCAGCTGACTGCAGTTCTGCAATTCGGCTGTTCAAATCTCACCGGCTCAAGGTTGACTCAGCCTTCCATCCTTCCGAGGTGGGTGAAATGAGGACCCGGATTGTTGTTGGGGGCAATATGCTGACTCTGTAAACCGCTTAGAGAGGGCTGAAAGCCCTATGAAGCGGTATATAAATCTAACTGCTATTGCTATTGCTATTGCTAAATCTCACATGCCAGCTTCTGTATCTATTTATAGTAATATTATCGAGATTTTTAGATCCAGTTATGGAAACCCTATTTGAAATGGAAGACTAGTCTTCAATTCGCTGAGAAATTAGAGTATGACAAATAAAGAATATTAGCTTTCCTTGGTAGATGGGATAGAGCAGGACTGGAATGAAAAATCCTGTGTCATCTTTCTTTTGAGTAAGTATGGTTATTCCCATACATCTGATCAGTCATTGAGCTACCATGACTTCATATGTTTGAGGTTTTATGCAATGAATAAAGAAAAATGATACGAACCCAGAGCAATGAACATCTGTCATGTTTTAAGTGTGTTGTTGTCAAGACTATCTGGGTCCCCTTGGTCTCATACGCTGAATCTTGGGGCTATATTGCTTGAATCCAAAATAGTTTATCTAAATAAAGCAGAATTTTATGACGTTTTCATTTTCAACACAGAAACAGTTGCACAGAACGTTTTTTTTTTTTTAATTTAGGCTTGGAAACCCTGTGTATATATAGTTATATATTCTCTCTGACCAGGTAAAGACAAGACAAGTTCTGAGTATATCATATGCTTCTTCTCACCAGCAAGACATAGTACAATACTATTTCCTTTGACCCGATAAAAAGCTTTGACATTTGACTATGTCCTTTGTACTCATTTTCAGTGTTAAAGTTTAATTGCATGTTATCCTTAGAATATAGTCCACTGTTTCTTAACTTTAGCAGCTTTAAGATGGGTGGACTTCAACTCCCAGAATTCCACAGCCAGCAAAGCTGGCTGTGGAATTCTGGGAGTTGCAGTCCACTCATCTTAAAGCTGCTAAGATTAAGAAACATGGCTATAGTCATATGATACACTGGGCTACAACCCAAAGTTAGCCTTGCACATGCAAACCCCCTCGGTGTGATCAGTGTGTCACAGAAAATTAATGCAACAAATCATGGTTAAATATCTGTATATTCTAGTTAGGCTCCTTCTTTTCCTTATATGAATTGCAAGAGAGGAGGTAAGATTTAAGATTAAGATTTAGTTTATTTGTATGCCGCCCTTCTCCGGGAGGGACTCAGGGCAGCGAACAACTCAAAGGGGGGAAAAGGGAACATAAAACACAATACACATGATTAAAATAAACAAGAATCATACAACCATACAAGTCGAGAGGGGAGGGGAACTCATCAACCCCAGGCCTGCCGGCACAGCCAGGTTTTGACGGCTTTCCGGAAGGCCTGGAGAGAGGTGAGGGTCCGAATCTCTGCAGGGAGCTCGTTCCAAAGGGCCGGAGCTGCCACAGAGAAGGCCCTCCCCCGGGTAATAGCCAGGTGGCATTGGCTGGTAGATGGCACCCGGAGGAGGCCAGCCCTGTGAGATCTAATGGGTCTTTGGGAGGTAATTGGCAGCAGGCGGTCTCTCAAGTACCCAGATCCAATACCATGAAGGGCTTTATAAGTGACGACTAGCACCTTGAAGCGTATCCGGAGACCAATAGGCAGCCAGTGCAGCTCGCGGAGGATAGGTGTAACGTGGGTGTACCGAGGTAGTCTTATCAACATGGAGACTTTCTTTCTTAGCCAGGATTATGGCCCCAGTTGACCCCAAGTGATACTAACCAAGGCTCAGCTGATAGATCGTTGTCTGTTTTGTAACTCCTTTTGGAGCTACTCAAGACCACACCTGTCTTAGTTCCACCTGCAATTGTCTGCATAGCCAGAGGTAGTTAAGGTTAAAATCATTCTGTAGGAGGGAGTATGCCATTGTGCCTTATTTCAGCAGAAATGCATCAATTAGCACTGATTGTACTTGATAATTAAAATGATTTACACATCAGATGGTGTTATTGACATTTGGGGCAACCACCTGTGCCATCTCCTGTAGCCAGAAGTGATGGGATTTGTAGTTCCTTTCCCTCATCATTATAATAGGGGTGTGTGTGTGATTTTAAAGTAGTTAATTTAGTCTTTTTTCTTTCCTCTAAATGATAAATTAACTCAAGATAATTCTTTTTCCTTTGACAAAGATTTCACAAAGTTGATCCTTTTTGTGCTACTGAATCTTTTCCAGCTTGGGAGAAAAGGATAGCGTTGATGTTTCTTTTTTTTTTTTTTGAGCTTTATTGGTTTATATGTCTAAAAAATGTGATCGTTGGCATCTGAAGCACAAAATCTGGCTCAGAGTCAGCTCTCGTCACACTCATGGGCTCCTACAGAGAAATGTTCAAGCTTCATTATAAAGACAAGTTGGGAGAAATTAATGGCTGCAAGACTGTAATTCTGACAAGGCTGTTATTGGCAATGTCAGGATTTTGTCACTCCCTCCCTTCGCTTCCGTTGAATTCCCCGGTGTGTTTACTTCAGGCTGAAATATTCTCAGTTCATTCAGCAATTCTGTAAAGACGGCTTTCCATAGTTAAAGAAGAGATCTACTTGAATGTTCAGAAGTAAATAGAATTAATTAAGAACTTTTAAAGGTACAAGCATATGTCCCCTCCCACTTCTCTAGGCAAGTAACATAAAATACCAGGGAAGGAAGGAGAGAAGGAGAGAAGAAAGGAGGGAAGGAAGGAGAGAAGGAGAGAAGGAAGGAGGGAATGTAGGAGAGAAGGAAGGGGGGAAGGAAGGAGGAAAGGAAGGGGGAAAGGAAGGAGAGAAGGAGAGAAGAAAGGAGGGAAGGAAGGAAGGAGGGAAGGAAGGAGAGAAGAAGAGAAGGAGGGAAGGGGGAAGGAGGGAGGGAAGGAAGGAGGGAAGGAAGGGGAGTAGGAGAGAAGAAACGAGGGAAGGAAAGAGGGAGGGAGGGAAGAAGAAGTAGGACCGTTGTAAGATAAGATGGATCTATGGGATGTTAAAAAAGCAATCTTCAAGTATATTGTTAACAGTAGGGAAAATTGTTATAAATACATATTATTAATAACAGTTATGAGATCATATAATTGTGAATGTATATATGAAATTGATAAAATAAAATAAAATTAAAAAACAAACAAAACACCAATAGCATAAAAAGGACCACAATTAGCAAGGAGCGAGTTAGATAGCTTCATTTTTTTTCTTGCTTTCAATTTGGTAATAGGCTAAGTACAAGTCATAGAGTCTAAGTGGGTTATGAATGAACAAACTTCATATTTTCAAAACAGAATGTTTATTGAATCATATTAGGCAATAATCCTGGAAACATGATGAGAAGTATAGCAAGTTACTGGCTTTTAGATGTTAAAAAGACATTGAGCAATACAATATTTTTTATCTAAAGTAATTCCTGGACAGGAGAGTCCTAGAAACATTTGTTAAAAATTATTTTTTATGGAATGTGAAACTCCCACAGAGTTCTGAGTCTTCTTTGTTAAGAAATAGTGGATAGTACAGCTCAATCTGTGACACTGACTTGATGAATTAATTGTTGGTTGCAGTAACAGACTCTTAACTCCAGTTGTGAACATTTTAGTGAGATTTTATATCACGGTCCTTCCCAAAAAAGGGATAGGATCCTATCCTAATTAGAGTCTCATATCCAAATGTAGATGTGAGGCTGGTATGTCCTCAAAGGGACATTTCACTTCATTTGAGGCTTGGATACATCAGTTTTGCTTCTAAGCAAAAGGGCACAATGACACTTTCTCATAAGCTAATGTCACTTCACACGTGTGTTTGGAGCTGAAGTGGCTCCAACAGCCATGGTAAGCTATTGGAGGCCTTCCCAAATGTCATTTTCACTGGCAGAAGGTTGCAGGAGGCCATGGCAACTGAAAATGGAGCTCAGGAGCCCGTTTTCATTGGCAGAAGCACCACAGGATGGTCCTTCAGTGTTCCCAGATCTAGGTACCTCATGGGCTGGATCCAGTCCCTGGGTTTTGAGTGTGTCACCCCTGGTCTAGATTATGAGATTTTAAAGTTGTATTCTGATTTTTTTTAAAAATCTCAGTATAGTAATCTCTAGATGATTTCTCAGTCAGTAAATGTATCTTTAACTTTGACATAAAGGAAGCAAAACCTAGATAGATAATCCAGAATATCCTTACAGAACTGGAACAAGATACAGTAAATATTAATGTGAACTGAATTTTGGAGCTAAACTGTATTGCAAAGGCTTTTTTTTAATTCATTCATATTATTTTCAGTAAATTATTGGTACTAAACAACTTTATTTGGCAGAATCACACTTTGAAATTTTCATGCATAGAGTACAACACCCTGTTGAAAATGTGAATTTCTTTCACTCCCAAGCTTTATTATTTAGCTTGGCTTATAAATTAACTGAGAATTTTAGAATGTGCTTCTCTTTGAATTTGTTAAGCTCTGTTGCAGCACTTTATAAAATTTGCAGAGCATAATATTAACCTTAATTTACCTCAGAATGCTTCTTGGCAATTAATTCACCCCAAGCATTGTTACTTAGATGATGTAGTGCCGTTGGTCCTTCTGGATTTCCTCATTTTCAGCATCTTTTTGAGAAAACTCCGACACAGGTTTCTTATATTGTTTTATAAATGATGCAACCTTCAAGCCATTTTAGGCAGGCAGATCATATTTTTAACTGTTGAGGAAATATGGTTTGTTAATATTTATGTAACACTGACCAGTTAGTAATTTATAAAACACTGAAAGTTGAATTTGCTAATTGCATTTTTGTATGCATTACTTTGTTATTATCACTATAACAAAGTAGATGAAGTAATGGAATTTGCAAAACTAACGATGGGAATCAGAAGGCAAAAAACGGTGCCATGGCATTGTAGCATAAGCTCCTTCGCTGTTTGATGCATTATGGTGTTATACATGTACCCCAAAAGAGCATAAATTGTAGCAATATGCTTTCATCGTTTTCATGAAAGCAGCAAGGTCCTTTGGATGTCCATAAAGCTAAATATAGATATTTTTAGTCAGTTTTTCAAAAGATGATTTGTTCAACACGTTTTCACAAAAGCCGAAGGCACTTAATTGCACAACTTCTAGGTCACTGATTTGGAATAATTCTAGCTAAGTTGTATTTGTTTTAGGCAAGCATAAAGGAAAAAAAAATGTCAGGAAGGAAGCCAGTATCTTGAGAAACTCTCCACATGGATATTATTCTCTACGCTAACAATGGCTAATTTTTAGTATGCGTTTTCTGAGATATAGATAACCAATAAGAACTATAGAATAAATGCATATATTATCCTCCATGTGTTTCAGACAATTTACACCCAGCAAATTCAACAGACTGTTTTGGAAGGAATTGTATTCCCAAATTAGAATTTGGGGCTTATAAACAACAATGAACATTTTAAGGAATTATTATTTGTTAATATCAAGAATCTTCCCTATCAGTTTTTGAAAAAACAACAACACTATTCTGGAATTGATCGATTTTACACCCAAATCATAAAACCAATATTCAGCATATAGTAGTATACTAACAGCAACCCCAAAATTATTGACTATACTTTTATTTGCAATGTAGCGTTTCAGGAAATTGCATTTGGTCTGTGGGTGAACATTTCCTTTATCCATCTAAATGGACAGTGCATATTTCCTTGCTCCTAATAAGAATTTTGCAGTTAAGATAACCTAGAATAAAGTGATGATCTGCGTGAGTCCCCATGGGCAGAAAAGCACAAGTTTTTTTGTGTGATGATGGTGTACAACAGTTTCACGGCTTCATCGAGTAATAGTGTTTTCATTGACTTCTGCATGATTTGGAAGAAATCTAATTTACACAATGAATTTCCTGTACTTAAAAGTATTCAATCTTTCTTTATGAGACGCCTTTTGCTATCTTGTAGGAATGTGACTTAGCTAGCCTTTAACAAAATGATTCTCACGAGGACCGCATCATACTTTCTGCTTTCTGTAATCAAGGATAATGCTGAATTTCTATCCATACAATGAATTCACATAGTATTCAACCTACAATCACAATGAGTTTCCTAGAAAAATGTGATTGATCACTGTGGAAAACAGGTTACTGGACGAGAACCTTTGGTGTAATGGCTAATGTTACTGTGTACAGATTTAGATGGGTGCTTTCAAGTTCTACTAAAAATAGACTTTCATTTCTCAGAACACCTCAATTTTGGGAATAGTCAGTAATGGTCTTTGTGGGTAGGTTCAGGACTATGTATTCATACACCATATAATTCGAAAATTGGAGAAAACCATGTCTAAGATAACTTGTGAACAAAATAACCATATTTTTAGGGTGGTGTAACAATGGCTGTAAATTCCAGTTTAGCGATCATGTACCCCAAATTTTAATGCCAAGCAATTAGAGCAGTGTTTGAAGGGAGTTGAAGTCCAGACATCTTCAAGTTGACAAGGTTGAGAAACACTGAATTAGAGCATCTGCTTTCTTCATGCTTTCTTGGAAGTATTTCTTGATTGAAGTGGCCTTTATAGCAATAGCAATTAGACTTATATACCGCTTCATAGGGCTTTCAGCCCTCTCTAAGCAGTTTACAGAGTCAGCATATCGTCCCCACAGTCTGGGTCCTCATTTCACCCACCTCGGAAGGATGGAAGGCTGAGTCAACCCTGAACCGGTGAGATTTGAACCGCTGAACTGCAGATAACAGTCAGCTGAAGTGGCCTGCAGTACTGCATTTAACCACTGCGCCACCTCGGCTCTTTATATTTCATATGAGCAAAGAACCAATAAAATACGCAGGCCTCCCCCAATACTGCTGTATCAATCAAAGCCTTTCCTGGATTGTCCCCCCTTTTAATGTCTGTTCACACCTTTGGCAAATTTCTTTTACATAACTTCCTCTAAAGATTCTAAATCTGGAATTATTATGTTGTTCTGACATTACTGTGGATCCGTAGGTTGAAATGCCACAAGCCTACCTGTGGAGTTCAAGCTGAAATTCAACATCTGCCATCTTGTTCAGAGTCCACTTTTCAAACTTTTTTCACACTGTGAAAATTATCTCTCAATTATTTATTTCACTCTATCAAAAAAATAATCCCGTTGTCCGTCCGTCCCGTCCCCCCCCCACCGCCCCTCCTTCAGGACAAAATGGAGATGGCTTCGAAGCAGGTATTGCCTTTTGGCACTGATTCTGAATGTTATTTTGCTGCTTCGGGGGTAACTTGAACTTTCCAAAGGTCCTCGGAATTGCATGTGGTTAGTCTGTGTACAGATGGTCTGTCCCTTGCTGAAGTGCCCACAGTGCAAATGACAATTGCTGCTGAGTCCTCTGGCAGAGAGAGTAAAAAATAAATTGTGTTGAGAAATTGTAAAGACATTCCCAGCAGCTCTAAGGGCAGGTTGTCCCGTCTCTTTGTTCCACAAGGATGAGTATTTCATTTTAATGCTGTCATATATTGCAGGGAATACAACGCAGCTTGAGACTTAAAATCACTTGAAAGGGTAATATTTTAAATATTTAGTTGGTCAGATGAAATGGCAGAACAAAGAAAAAATAAGCATTCTTTTTTTTTAAAAAAAACATATTTTTTAAAATCCCTAACAATCTTTATACCCAGAATTTTCCTTCTAGAAATTGAACTACTACCAAATATCAGTATTTCAATCTGATATTCACTTAGCTATGCAAACGTCCCTTTTCTTAAGACGTCTCACTGCCTGCTTTTGATTCCTTTACTACGATAAAGAAGAGATAATTAAAAATAATTGCAACTGCATCAGTGTACTGTAGGTTATTTTCGCAGTAATTAAAATCATGTGTGTTATGTTCTGAAATTAACTATCTTGTGTGCTAATTTCTTGTATTCACTTGGAAAGTATTGCTTTGAATCTTACAAGAACAAAAAGATCTCCTAGGGGTTTTTTTTTTTTTAAAAGAAAAAAAGTCTTTTGGCAAGGGTATATTGTTGTCGATACTCTAATGAAAAAGAAACTAGCTGTTGGAAAATGGGGAATCTATATTATTGAAACAAAATATTCAATAGAAATTAGAATAACATATGCAGATGCAAACTTTTGATGCCTAGTACATGAAAGTTGATCTGTGAATTGCAAAAAGGATGCAGTTATAGAACAAAATGTAAATAATATTTTGTCGTAGTGCAATATGGAGAATCCAAAACTCCAAGGTTCTAAAAACATCTTCCTTTCTGTTTCCTTGAGAACTCATTTCTGCAAGTCTGTCCCCTTATTTTAACCCCGAGTTACAAATATTCTCTTTTATTGGTACTCACTGTTCAGTTTGGATGAAAGAGTGATGACTTAGAAACAGGAGGGTTTTGGATTAAGATTTGAATGGCATGATTATCTGTGGTACAACAATGTTAAAGTGAAGGTAAACATCAAAAATTATTTTATTAGTTGTGCCATATTAGAATTTGAAATACGTGTAAGGCAAAATAGTCTCTTGAATACCCTTAATGATTCTCAGTCTAAGTGTTTTTAGGAGGGAGATGATAATTAAACAAAAATGATGAACTGATCTGATTTTCTGAATTTTTCCCAAGGAGCGTTGTACCTAAAAACAAGAGAAGGCTTACATGTCATTGGGTTCTTTATCTTCAGCTAAAGGAAATAATGAAATAAGAAGGATTATGAATTTAAAAAGGATAAAACTGAGTTTGTTGCACAGCTCTGTACAAATGATGATCATATGATTGATAAGATGAACAAACTTTCATTAAAAATGGAAATACAGGCTATATAATGTAAGGATCGTATGTTCAAATGGGCAAAAATGTTGGGATATAATACACAGTTGGAGAGTGAAAGGGTGAGGTTTACATTGAATTATAATCTTAAATAGAATTTTTATAAAATGATGTATAGTTGATACATGACCCCAGATAAATTGTAAAAATGCATAATGGAATTTCAAGTATTTGTCAGGAATGTAATCAAGCTGAGGGAATGTTTTTTCATCTTTGGACATGTAACTAAAATAGAAAATATTGGGATTAGATATGTATTTTGATGCAGAAGATTTTAAAATTCAATGTATATAATTGAAACCAGAAGCTTTCCTTTTGGTTTCTTTAATAAACAAACAAATGAAAAACATTTTATGGAATTTTGTTTTTTATATATGATAATGACAAGACATTTATATGCTGAAGTTAAAAGACTTACAAATATCTACAATGGAAGAATGGTAGAAGCTCATAGAATTGGTGGAGATGGCTAAATTGACAGCCTTGATTAAATAAAATATTTCAACAATTTTTTATTTCTTCTTGGAAACAACGTTTGGACTTTTTGCAAGAAACTGAAAAGAAATGAAAATTTGATTTTAGCAATAATCATTTGGTCTATGAGACTTACTGAGTTTAATCATATCAAAGTTGGATAAATTCATTTTATCCCTCAAGTTGACATGTTTTCTTTTCTTGTTTGGAGAAACTGTAATCCGGCTAACAATTAGTAGAGAAAAAGAACAGACTTTTTTGTTATATCATAGTGAAATGCCACGTATAGCATTTTGCATTTCCTGACTCCCTAACTTTGTCAGACAAACAAAAACAAATACTTTAAACACACAGCTCTCTCGATCCAAAGCTTTCAGTCATATTATCCACTTCAGGTGCTAGATCCAAAAGCAATATTCGTCTTGGCTGTGACTGTAAAAAGTGGGGCCACAGTTGCATTCATTGTTCAGTGAGCTTGTCCACAAAGTTAAACCCACCGACAGCAATGAATGTTGATTGTGACCTTTTTTTTGTGTGTAGACCAAAGTGAAATTCTGCAAGGGAGGACGCAAACAAACCATCTTGGGTGTTGGCTTTATGGCTATCTTCAGTGAAATTCTGAAAGCATGAAGCAATGAGGAGGATGGTTAGCTGGAGGGTACAATCAACGGTCGATGGTTTTCACTTTAATCCCAAACTCACCGACAGCGTTGAATGTTCACTGAAGCAACCAGAAGAAGCAGAATTCCAAAGACTTCACAGTATCCATCCTTAAATGTCTAAAGTGAAGGAAAATTTAAAAAAGACATTATTTTCAATTTGGTAGACTAACTCTGCTTAAAAACTACTGTTTCCATAACAATACAATACAGTAGCAGAGTTGGAAGGGACCTTGGAGGTCTTCTAGTCCAACCCCCTGCCTAGGCAGGAAACCCTATACTGTTCCAGACAAATGGCTATCCAACATCTTCTTAAAGACTTCCAGTGTTTGGGCATTCACAACTTCTGGAGGCAATTTCTGTTCCACTGATTAATTGTTCTCACTGTCAGGAAATTTCTCCTCAGTTCTAAGTAGCTTTTCTCCTTGATTAGTTTCCACCCATTGCTTCTTGTTCTGCCCTTAGGTACTTTGGAGAATAGTTTGACTCCCTCTTCTTTGGGGCAACCCCTGAGATATTGGAAGACTGCTATCATGCCTCCCCTACTCCTTCTTTTTATTAAACTAGACATACCCAGTTCCTACAACCGTTCTTCATATGTTTTAGTCTCCCTAATCATCTTTGTTGCTCTTCTCTGCACTCTTTTTAGAGTCTCCACATCTTTTCTACATTGTGGCGACCAAAACTGGATGCAAATATTCCAAGTGTGGGCTTACCAAGGAATTATAAAGTGGTATTAACCCTTCACGTGATCTTGATTCTCTCCCTCTGTTGATGCAGCCTAGAACTGTGTTGGCTTTTTTGGCAGCTGCTGCACACTGCTGGCTCCTATTTAAATGCTTGTCCACTAGGACTCCAAGATCCCTCTCACAGTTACTACTGTTGAGCAAGGTTCCACCTATACTGTACCTGTGCATTTCGTTTTTCTTGCCTAAATGTAGAACCTTAACTCTTTTCACCATTGAATTTCATTTTATTAGAGAGTGCCCAATGTTCAAGTTTGTCAAGATCCTTCTGTATCTTAAGCCTGTCTTCTTATCTTATTATCAAATCCATCTACTGAGGAATTCTCAAAAAGCACCACTGCACTATATTTAATGCTCAGAAAAATCTAAATTTTCCCTGTTTGGGGATTTAAAAACCCAGAGAAAAATATCCATAAATCCCTGAAGAAAAATATTACATCAGAGCAATGTGTCTCTTTATTAAAATAAAATAAATCAAACGTAAACTCAAAATTATAAGTATAGCCCATTGTTAGATATAAAAAATAACACTACTATTACAATACTGGCTCCAAATTGACATCCGTAACTCTTGTAATACTCGTGCATTTATTCTTATATATACTGTATATTTTTGCAATAAATATTTTACAGTATTATTGCCTAAGGGCTGGAGGCTAAAACATATAAAGAACGGTTGCAGGAAGTGGGTATGTCTAGTTTAATGAAAAGAAGGACTAGATGTGACATGATAGTAGAGTTCCAGTATCTCAGGAGTTGCCACAAAGAAGAGAGAGTCAAACTAATCTCTAAAGCACCTGATGGTAGGACAAAGAAGCAATGGATGGAAACTAATCAAGGAGAATTTTTCTGACAGTTAGAACAATTAATCAGTGGAACACCTTGCCTCCAGAAGTTGTGAATGCCCCAACACTGGAAATTTTAAAGTAGAGATTGGACAATCATTTATCTGAAATGTTACAGGGCAGGGATGTCAAACTCATGTTGTCATGTGACATATTGGGACTCCCCCCCCCTTCACTAAACCAGGTGTGGGCGTGACACATCTGGCCCCTGGGCTGGGAGTTTGGCAGCCCTGGTATAGGGTTTCCTGCCTGAGCTGGGATTGGACTAGAAAACCTGCAAGGTCCCTTCCAACTCTGTTATTTTATTCGGCTAATTATGTCCAAGGCAGATGTAAATTTGAAGGCAATGGGCTTGCCACCTGACAATAATTCTTTCATACTTGGCAATGTCATAATACTCAACAATTTTGTAAATGATTGAGCTAGAATGAAACAATTCTTAACCGAATTCCCATTTCAATTTATGAATATTTAATACACTTTTTCTTCTTTGGTATACTGAATTAACATGACGTATAATTGTTCCAAGGACATTACACTGCTCTTTCTGGAAAGTTTACCTGATCTCTTCAATGGAAGAATCCCTAGACAATTTCTGGGAGTATGCTTTGATGTCTAAAATAATTGCAAATTTGATACAGATTTAAATTCAATCTGGAAACCATCCATATATGCACATATATTGGTACCATGTTGCCCCGAAAATAAGACCTGTCCTGAAACTAAGGCCTTGCCACATTTTATAAGTCCTCCCCCGCAAATAAGCCCCCTGGACAATAGGCACAGTGCCATTCACTGACCTAGGGGCATCGCCAAGCCATGTGAGCTTGAAGAGCCAAGGTGGCGCAGTGGTTAAATGCAGCACTGCAGGCTACTGCTAGATCAGCAGGTCAGCGGTTCAAATCTCACCGGCTCAGGGTTGACTCAGCCTTCCATCCTTCCGAGGTGGGTAAAATGAGGACCCAGATTGTTGGGGGCAATATGCTGACTCTCTGTAAACCGCTTAGAGAGGCCTGAAAGGCCTATGAAGCGGTATATAAGTCTACTGCTATTGCTATTGCTATTGCTATATTGCTATGTGAGCGCCTGTTCGTCGCCACCCAGCTCTCGCGGCTTGGAACCTTCAAAATGGCAGTGAATGGCACTCTGCACAGCTGGAGAGGGGGGGTTGCACGAGCAGCTGTTCCGCTCCCACTCGCACGCCTCCCAGTCTCACGATGCTCTAGTCCAGCTCTCCCTCCCTCCGCTGTCACTGCTGCCATCCCAGCATGGCTTTTTCGGCGGCTTCCAAACTGAGTCTTCCAGCAGTGGCCGCTCTAGGCATACACTCTATTGTTTTGTGGGCCAGCTGCCGGCAGAGCGTACTCCCAGAGCGTAGAACCATAGAGCATATGCCCAGAGCAGCCACTGCCGGAAGACTCGGTTTGGAAGCCGCCGAAAAAGCCATGCTGGGATGGCGGTGGCAGCGGAGGTGCCCTGGCTCTGCAGGGAGAGCTGGGCCAGGGCATCGTGAGGCTGGGAGGCGCGCGAGCGGGAGTGGAACAGCTGCTCGCACAACCCGCCTCTCCAGCCGTGCAGAGCGCCATTTGTAAACTTCTCAGAGAGAGCTGTAAAGCACTACAGGCTGGCATATAAGCCTAAGTGCTATTGGTATTATATTCTTCTTTTCTATATTTATATTTATTTTCTTTTTCCCATAGTTTCTCCCCCAGTTTATTATTTTACTTCCATGATATCAATCAGACAAATGAGTTCCTTAGTTGTCGTTCTTGAGATTATATTGCCTAACAATAGAGCTGGCTGCTTTTCATTTCCATTTCTTTTTACTAATAACATACTTGAAAGCTCAGTATCCATTCTTCTGTTTATTTCTCACCTTGAATACAATCTGAAAATCCCTGCTTGCTTCTAAACTTTCAGTTCTATAGTCTGCATTTTCTATTATTTATTGGTTAAGAGTGACTTTCACCCCTACTTCTTCCATCATCTGGTTCCCATCTTCTTTTTTAAAGAAACCCTGTGGATTGGCCATGTGTGCCTTTTGCTAGTCTGTGCCACAAATGCCAGATTTATTTTATGTACCTTTCGTATCTCCAGGCTTCTGAGAACATTCACATTGGCTGAAACCTCTTCTTTTTCTTTATTTAAGGTTAGTAGGTCATAAATAAACCAAAACACTTTTCCTTGCTCTGAGCAATTTGCTCATAAGAGTACATGAAATATCACTTCTAAAAACCAAGAAACCTAACATGACTTGACAGGAGAACACGACAAAGTAGTTCATTGTGTTGCTTTAAAGGCCATGGGGATTTCAGCTGTAGAAGTTGTCTGTCTTAGGAATAGATTAAATATCTTGTCTGATGACCTGAGCTTAATTTAAGTGGTTGCCTTTGCCAGCCCTTCCAGAGGGCGTATATGTGAAATAGAGCATCTCATCTTCCCTCTTCGATTCTTTTCATCATCCTGATAGTTTGACCTAAATTGAAAACAGGAATGCTGTACGGTACAGAATATTTAACAGTTATGCCGAGTGGCATATTTAAGCCTGTTAATTAGAAACAATCTGTATTTTTACATAGGAGGCTGAAGGTCAGAATGAATATTGTTAGTTTATTTAAATGTGTTTTCATTATTTTAATATAATAAATAGTTTGCTAATGTTACATAATCAGAGCAGAATAATGATGTCATAAATCACTACCGGTATCAGGACATTATCTGATTTGTTTTTTTGTTATTTAATACAATATGCGCATTAGGTGAGAATAATTTGTTCTAGCCAAAATTAAGTCCAACTGATTTCAGCAGAATTGAAAGCTTTTTAGGATTCTCGTACTGAAATTAGTCTATCTGCTGGATCAATCGTGTTTTAGCAGAACTTTAGGCAAACTCATAACCGCAGTAAAATTACAAAAAACATGAAACAGAAATTGGAACTTAATCAAATTACATCCACTTGACTCCATAAGTATGAATAAACCTGTGCTTGCAAAACTTCCAATGTACCTCTCATGACGTTTCTAACCAATGTTTCATCAGAGTTACAGCCATACATCTGTTGGTAGAAACTCCTTCTCATTTTTGCGAAGTATCTGCAAGGGGTTAAAATGAAAATCAGAAGTAATGCAATTATGAATTTGGAATAGTTCGAAGAAACGCTTTATCATTAAGTCTCATAAATGACCAGCCACAAAGACATTTTGAAATATTTCTTGGGAGTCGTGCATGGCTTAGATTCTATTCAAACATGACAACACAAAATGTCAAAACTGTAAATTTACCTTAATAAAGTTTGCATGAAAGAACAAGGTGCATATATGATAAGCAAAAGAAGTATGGTTCCAATACGAAGTGGCATCCCAGGGACCGTTAAGATACGATGGTGTCTGCCTTTGTGGCCAGAAAGAAAATACTATCCTTGGAGGAAGAAACCTGATCAGATCCTTCTTCCTTGTCAGTGATGAGATTAGCTTTTTCTCTGAGGTCAGGAAATTCCAGTGGCCAGAAAGCTTCCAGACATATGCCTAGGGGCGAGTCTGGCTAAAATAGCTTAGAATCTAATGCATTTTCTCCATCTCAGCAAGTTTAAAATGTATGAATGTCAACTCCCAGGATTCTTCAGCCGGGAATTTTGGGGACCTGAAATCCATAAACCTTAAAGGTGCTGATATTGAGAAACACTGATCTAATGGATCCAAAGTTCCCTCTGGTTAGCTACCGTGTCCATGAACTGAGCTGGAATGTACATCAGCTGCTTGCTCCCTATCCCTCCTCACTCCTTGCACCAGGGAGTAGCTTTGTCCAGAAGTACACAAAGAAACAGTTTCACAGAACGTGGAGAGGACAAATGTCTCTTTGTCCTCATTTTTGTTATGCAGGCCAGCAGTGTAATTGTACATGTCAGAGTAACCTAAACTTAACTTGCTCTGTTAGGTACCAAAATATTAAAGTAATTGTTATTATTTCTGGGTTGCTGCACCATTTTGCGAATGGGCTACATTTTGATATTTGAAAAAAGTGTGGAGGAAGGAAACAGGTTTATGTGTGAACAGAAGGAAAAGCATCTTTGAGTAAAAACAGTGCAAGTTATCTAGATTTTTAAGTGGTTTCCTTTGCCTTTATAGCCCCAATAAATAGGATGATTCACAGCAAGAGAATTAATTAACATGCATTATTTCACATCATTTATTTAACTGTGCAAAAATTAGAAAGCATAGCAATTTTACAACTGAGGTTATTCATTGCAACAAACTCAAGAAATGCCAGCAACAGTTCACCTAGTTATACAAGCTCATATAAAAAAAATAGAAATTGGGAAAATATAAAATAGTAGCTACTGCACTTATAATCGATATGCTTAAAAGTATCAATAGATCCTAAGAACGATGTCTTAATCAGATGAAGTTTGTTAGATTTGTCAATCTAAACTCTAATCTGATATTGTGTTATAGGTTTTCTTTTTAATTGAACTATATCTTTTTAACTATTTCTATAACAGACTCATTATGGCTAAGTCCTAACATAAACTTTTTTTTTAAACAGTTGTCAGCAATTTATCACAAAACATTATTCTGATCACCACAGGTTTCGGCATCTCTGTTCAGACTGTCCATAAAATGAGATGGGTTATTCTTTTACAAAAACTGTACTGATAGCTATATGTTCCTTGTGTAGTTTTTAACTACTAGATATGCTGAACTAATTTTCTTAATGATATATAGACAACCAGGTTTACTCCAGATGAACTGCGTCACATTTTTTTACAAGTATTATCTCAAAAAATAACTGTGAAAAGGTTATGATCAATATGTACAGTGTCAATCTTTCTGACAAATGTCATGTTGCATCAGGAACACATGAAGAAATGACTCATTTAAAGTCCCACCCTTACAGTTACTTGAGAAAAGTGATGAGGAATCTTGGTTTTGATATTGTATTTCTCACTATTTTATTATTGCAGCAAGATTTCCACTGAACAGCTGCAGATTTGGTACGGCCAAGACCTTTAGACACAGATGTTGGAAATATTGCTATTAAACTTGGTGAGAAGTCAAAAGTAATTCTATTCTTTCATGAATTCACAGCTTGTGGTACTATGTTACCATATGCAGGAAGCCAGAAATCACAGCATGGGACATGTAGTCAGCTTCCAAGACTTTTAGCACATTCGACTTACTTTCAATGTCAAAAGATAAGAAGCCGAAAAGGAAAATTTAAGAATAACTGCACTGTGCTGATAAACAACTACAACTGTGGATGAAAAGAGTAACTTTGTTTTTCATAAGGTAGTTTACATTAAGAACGTGCAACCTATGACGGAAATCTTGTAAGAGCATACATGCTATTTTTCAGCTTTTTCCCCAGTGAGAATGAAGAAACAATTACTGTACTTTTCAGAGTATAAGACACACCAGAGTATAAGACGCACCAAGGTTTTGAAGAGGCAAATTTGGTATGGCCAAGACCTTTAGACCACAGCCCATTTCTTTGCTCATTTCTGCCCTCCCTAGCCCCCAGGAGCTCTGAAAGCGTCCTACAAGCCATGCACGGCCATTTTGATGAAGGGGGCGGTAAAAAATGCTGTATTCAATGTATAAGAAGCACCCAGATTTTCAGCTTCTTTTTTGAGGGAAAAAGGTGCGTCTTATACTCCGAGAATACGGTATTTACATTTTCATAGGATTAGAAATTAGTATAGCAGGAGGTAAAATCCACATTAGATTGCACATTATGTTTTTTACTATGGACTGATAACTTGGGAACAAGTGGAGCGCGGTGACTTATGTGGTTAGGATGCTAGGTTGGAGGTTAGCAAGCACCCAAGATCTGGATGCTTGTATGGGGCAGGGCTGAGCGCCTGTCCTCCGCTCCAGCTCCTTCCAGGGACATGAAAGAGCCCAGGCAACAGTGATGTCACTGCTAATCCTTTCAACCTGGAAGTGAACCTTGGTGTCTCTGACAAGTTCAAAAGAAAAACCCTTGGGAATATAAAACAGGTTGCTCTTGAAAATGTCTAGTTGGAACAGGAGTCCCCAAACTGGGCAACTTTAGACTTGCGGACTTCAATTCCCAGAATTCTCCAGACTGCAATAATTTTCTTAATAACTGTGGCAAGAAAGGTCGTAAAACGGGGCAAAATTCAGTGAACAAAGGACTCACTTAACAACAGAAATTTTGGGCTCAATTGCGGTCATACGTTAGAGGACTATCTGCATACATATTATCCTACCTGTAAATATTTCATTTGTTAAGATTTTTAATATCTGAGAATAGATTATTTTTTTCCTCACATTTTTCACAATTTCTATCATCTGTGGGATGATTTAGGAAACAGGACACTATTGCCAAGCGAGGCTGATTTGGGGTTGAACTACTGAAGAAATATGTACAATGAGGTACATGTTTCCTGTCAAAAATAATTAAGAAATGGAAACTAATTTTAAAATGTTTGTGGACCAACAAATGTATCTAGTGCCCCCATTTAAATTCTAAATGGAGCAGTTTTACTCTCCATACCTACATCTGGTTGCTACATCTAGTCCTTCAAAATTTAATGATAATTTTAAGAAAGGATGTAGAAAGGGGGAGGAGAGAGGGGGAAGAAAGTGTCGGATAAGGTATAAATATGGTGTACGGAGAGCAATAGCAATAGCAGTTAGACTTATATACCGCTTCATAGGGCTTTCAGCCCTCTCTAAGCGGTTTACAGAGTCAGCATATTGCCCCCACAGTCCGGGTCCTCATTTCACCCACCTCGGAAGGATGGAAGGCTGAGTCAACCTTGAACCGGTGAGATTAGAACCGCTGAACTGCAGATAACAGTCAGCTGAGGTGGCCTGCAGTACTGCACCCTAACCACTGCGCCACCTCGGCTCTTAGCAGAAGAGCCAATAACTGGTTTTTTGTATGGTAAGATGAATTGATGTAATTACTTAATAATACAACATGATATTGACTGTGTAATAGTATACATGTGATTATACGCTATGAAAATGGAAAATAAAAAAAAATTCTATGTGAAAAAAAAACAACAATCTTGTTTGCTACTTAAACAACAACAAATGACAATCAATAAAACCATTGAATTTCAATAAAAAAAATTAATGATAGTTTTGAACACAATGGAGGTAATGCAACATTTAAAACAAGAGTGGGACCATTTTTTTTTTAAAAAACCCCACACATTTAATTCTTTCATTTTTTTTCAAGAAATGTTCTGATGCTTTAGTCAAAATGTTTGTATACTTGACCATTGTTGATATGCTGACTCCAGATAGCCAAGTATTTTTAATAGATATTTTATTCTTAAGAGGGCCTTGAACATAGGATACCTTTAGTTTGGCCTTAAATATAAAGCCAGCTGGGCGACTTTGTGCCAATCACTTTCTCTTGGCCCTGGGAAATGGACAACAGCAAACCACGTTCTAAAAGCTTTTTTTTAAAAATGCAGATACTTGTCCAAGCAGTCAACTATGACTTGAAGGCATTGTCTGCCTGCCTCCCTGCCTGTCTATCAGTCATCCAAACATCCATCCATCCATCCATCCATCCATCCATCCATCCATCCATCCATCCATCCATCCATCCCTATCTATCATCTACCATGGTTCTTATACAGGAAACCATCGTAATACCTACTGAATTTGCAGAGTGGTGAGAATTTCATTCGGTTTGATTTTAATAAGGGTACATCTAAATCTCCATTTCTTTAACTTAAATGAATAAGAAAAACGAGCCTGAAAAAAGTAGTAGTTTTTTTGGGGGGGGCTCTGTTTATTTGTTTTTATTCAGTGCAGCAGAAAATAAACTAATCTACAATTTATGGCATTTACAAATAGAGATGGGGAAAATGTTTAGTCAGATACATATTTTTAAACTAATTTATGTTAATTGGAAGAGTTTTGTGTTATAGTTTTCTAGTTCAAAATCCACACACAACAACATGCATATTAGAGAAATTCAAATAAAGCGTGTGCCAAGGTTATATGAATACTTCTGTACACAGAATTAACTTATATTTTATTCAAAGGCTTATGGAAATTGGAAAAAAAATGTTACAAATATTTCTACAAATATAAAAAAGTCCTGAATAAAGAAAAAATCATTTAAGAATGATCACAGAAGGGGAAGCAGACTGCAGCTAGTTTGCAAACAAGTATTTTTGTACTAGTTCTATCTTTGAAAATAGGTAAAGATAAATCTACACTACCTTCTGATTATTTTTTAAATATTTACCATTCTCCCTTTTTTCAGCTTCTTTTCCAGCTCTGTAGATCGTTCTCTTGTACCTCCCCAAAATATTATAGCTTGACAGGGCAATCTGTGGAAATAAAAATATCGTGTTACAAGCCTAGTACTAACAACCATTGACTGTTAAACTTTTCACTAGTTACATACTTTGTTCGACGATGTTTGAATCAGAGCATCTTTTTGGTTCAAATAAGAAAGAAGCCTAGCGCAATTTCTTCTTCACTTCATTTCTTTAGTACGACAATTGATTTATTTTCATTTTATTCTCCCCCTCCTTGCAGATGAACTCAAATTTGTGAATGGTGTAAAGGGCACTGCAATGAAAGTCCAAAGATAGGAAGCCTACTAGAAGTTCTAGTCAAGATAAAGTTGGAGCGGCCCATAACTGGAATGAATAACCTTTTTGACGGCTGGGTGTTTCTATCTGTGAGGTAAATGGCAGCACCTGTAGTGTGATGGTGACAGGAGGTTGGGACCTTCCATAGGTGTGCCTAATGTTCGGTATCTTCTATTTCTGTGATGGCGAACCAGGTAGAGTGGAGCCATCTCTGCGGGCACACGAGCCGTCGCCCAGGTCAGCTTCACTGCGCATGCATGCGCGCCTCCTGTTGGCCAGCTGATTTTGGGGTCTCTGGTGGGAGACATGTGAGCATGTGTTTATGCGGGGGGGGGGGTCCGCACATGCATGCGTGGGGTTGGGGGGATGCGGTGCTTCCGGCACCCCATTTTTGGTCCTAGGAGGCTTCAGGGAGGCCTGCTAGCACCAAACTGGGGGTTGCACGGCATGCGCGGGGTGGGGAGGACGCGAGGGTGGCATGCACGAATTCCCGGGGGGGGGGCAGGGCCTGTGGGGGGATTCCATTATGGGTGTCAGCACGCACACACTATTGCGTGTGCATGGGCACTTTCGGTACCCGAGGAAAAAAAAGGTTTGCCATCACTGTTCTATTCCTTGGTTCAGGGTTTGCTTCACCTGTCCATGTATTGTAACAAGTAGGAGGGGAAGAAGCCCAGATGGAGAAGTTTAGATACAACAAATGTAATCCAGATAGGCTGAAAATTGTCCTGAAAATTAATGGCACCAGGGCTTGAGGACAGAAGTTAAGCTTTAACCCAAGATTTGTGAAGCAAGACACACTCTTGTCTCAACTCTTATCATAAGTAATTTTGAGACACCGTGAGTTATCTGGAGAGGTGCTCTGATGAATTCTGATTATACCCCTTCCAAGGTGGGAAACTAAGTACTATAGGATCAAGCATTAATCAATGATGCCTCTACCTTCTCCGAAACTGGCCTGCTCTTCTGCTATTAGATTTTCCCTATTCAGCTACTGTCAGCCTCTGCTTTGCTGCTGCTTCGGCTGCCATTGCAACGGGGAGGGGGGGGCATGGTATTTGGGATGGGAATGAATGATGTGCTGGAGGAAGATTCTAGACGCTGACCTGACCATCTTATTCCCCATGTGGAGGAAGGGAGTTTCCCGCCAAGGTTAACTGTCCGGCATTCCATCCTGATGATGGGTTTTGAAGTTACCTCCCACCTGACACTTGGGTGAAATATAATTGGACTATGGACTGGGGTGCCAAGGGGAGGGGATTGAATTATACATGATATTCTTTGCTTTCATGCCTAATTAACCAGATTCAGCTTAGCTTCGCTACTGTTCATTTATAATTAGTAAAAGTACACTTGATTTCAAACAAATGGAGTAGAGTGGTTTCGTTCCTGATTATCAAATGAAGTCGCAGATGACAGCTACTCCTTAAGTTTATCATGGGGTCCTTAGCATGATTATGCTGAGCAGCTAATTGGCCTGCAGCTAGCAGAGTCATCTCTCTCTTTCCCTTCTTGAAGATTAGAACTATAATCGCCAGGCCCCAATCCTCACAGATACATCCAGTGGTGCAGAATATAGTTAAAGGGTAATGGCAGAGTTTGAGTCCAGCCTTCAATATTATTCCTCATTAGTTTTGGTGGAATAAGGTCACCTCCGGGGGGGGGGGGGAGGCTTCCTTTCCTGAGCTGACCAACAAGAAATGTAATTTCAGGTACAGATACTGAGAGTGGGGAGGGGAAGACTAGGACACATATATAAACCAATCCTGTAAAATGGATCACAGATCAATTATTCTAATTTCGGAGCAAGCATTTGCATGTTAGCAATTGCTAACCGAACTGTTTAGCAAAATGTTGTTGGAAGGATTATGATCTGAGATTCCGTTTCTCTAACTGGGTTACCTGAAAAACTTTGCTTACAATGATAGCTCTGAATGGACACCACAAGCTCAGATGCATTCTCTGGGTTTTGCCATTGCAACGTCTTCATTTATTCCGATGGAAATCGTGAATCTCTTAATTTATTATTTTCTTCCAGAAAATGAATTGAGTTCCCCAATGTGTGCAACTAAGCACCCATACCGGATGGCTGCACCTGTATTTATTAGCATATGTTCTACACTAATTAGTTCCAAAGATGAAGCTAGGCTGACATATTAATCATAGTCAAATCTCAGCACTCACAGCTGGATTGCATTCCATTGAGGATGGTGGATGTGTGAAATTCCCCACTTCCAAAAACAGGAGACAGGAGGCAAGAACTCACAAAGGAACCCACCAAAGCAAAAGATTAACATGCACATTCCTCTCCAATCTAAGATAATTGAAGCTCTCCGTGGAATGCCGTCTGAATGGGGCCGAATATCAAGCTCTTTTTTTTTTTTGTCAGAGAAAAGCACCTGTAGGGATTTATACTACTGGATTTGGATTTTATTCAATTTGTAGGCTGCCCTATTCCCCGAAGGGACTCAGGGCGGCTGAACAAAAGCCAAGGGAGGGGAAATTACAAAAAGTGAGACAAAGACAGACAAACAAACAATACAAACAGTTTAAAAGCACAATAGACACAGCAAATTCGAGTTGGGGGGGGAACTCAACCCCAGGCTTGCTGGGACAGCCGGGTCTTCACGGCCGTCCGGAAGGCCTGAAGGGTGGAGAGGGTCCGAATCTCCACGGGGAGCTCGTTCCAAAGGGCCGGGGCAGCCACAGAGAAGGCCCTCCTCTGAGTAGTCGCCAGCCAACATTGGCTGGCAGATGGGATACGGAGGAGGCCTAATCTGTGGGATCGAATGGGTCTGTGGGAGGTAATCGGCAGAAGGCGGTCTCTCAAGTACTGGATATTAATAATGATGTTTCCGGTATATTTACAATGTGAACGACTAACATTCCACATTGGTGTACAGAGTATATAACAGAATATAAATAGATGCTAAGTGTGAAACAGAGAACAATGGGTTACTTTAGAATATTCTTCTGCATTTCTTGGATGATTAGACCTCGACAAACTTTGCTAATGAAATACCGCAAGTACAAAATCTGCTTTTCTCATTATTACCGTAGAAGCAAATTTTCTCAAACTGACTTCATAGTTAGGTCCCAATGACTTAACAAATTATCTTGGCAATCTTGTTTTCAAGACATGGGAACTGGAATCGGATTCTGGCACAGAATACATACTAAGTCCCAAAAGCAACCCAAAGGAAATAATTCCATAGGAAGCCTGACAAAAGCTTGAAAAATACTTAGTGACGAGTAACTCTCGCCCTCCAGACTTCTGTGTATAGATTCCCATACGGATTCTTTCTTCTTGGATGCTAACAAGAGCTGTCCTGATTTGGCTTGGAAAAACATTCCCAGTTTCTCAATTACAAAAACTGTATGTGGGAAAGAGTGTATTGGGAAAATTAAATGTTTATAACAAATATTTTTATCACTTGATGGACAACCAAAATCAAACTGAGTATCTGTTGTCTAAGCAACAATCAATAGCAATAGCAGTTAGACTTATATACCGCTTCATAAGGCTTTCAGCCCTCTCTAAGCGGTTTACAGAGTCAGCATATTGCCCCCAACAACAATCCGGGTCCTCATTTCACCCACCTCGGAAGGATGGAAGGCTGAGTCAACCCTGAGCCGGTGAGATTTGAACCGCTGAACTGCTGATCTAGCAGTCAGCTGAAGTGGCCTGCAGTACTGCACTCTACCCACTGCTCCACCTCGGCTCATCAAGAAGCTATATTGAATAAGCAAAAACATGTGCTGTTGCTGACTAGAGCTCAGATAATAAACTCCATGAAAAATTACGACTTAAGCTAAATAAAACAGTATCCTCAAATCAAGAAGGAACAACCTCTGAAATGTTCCGCGTGATTATATGGTGAAAATGAAGAATATATTTCTAATAGATTAGACCCGCTGATCAAAATTTTCTGAAGAGGTTCAGACTGAAATTCATGACATCTTAAAAGATGGAGGAAAACAAAATTATCCTTAGAATGTAAAAAATAAAATAAAATAAAATAAAATGGCTGTCTGTTGAATTGCTTAGCAGAAGCAGGAAGGAAGAGACAACGGATAGAGAAGGAAATATGTAAATGCCGATTTTCACAAAAAAGCAGTAAGAAATAATTTCATAACTAATCAAGCAAGTTAGTAGTAGCAGTAGTAGTAGCAGTTAGACTTATATACCGCTTCATAGGGCTTTCAGCCCTCTCTAAGCGGTTTACAGAGTCAGCATATCACCCCCAACAACAATCCGGCTCAGAAGGATGAAAGGCTGAGTCAACCTTGAGCCGGTGAGATTTGAACCGCTGAACTGCAGATAACAGTCAGCTGAAGTGGCCTGCAGTACTGCACCCTAATCACTGTGCCACCTCGGCTCTTTGAAGAAGTTGAATATAATTGTGAAAGATAAGGTATTTATTTTAGGAATCAAAGTAAACTAGTGAAAAAAATGGGCACAAGAGAAGGCAGAAATCTACAGGAGAAAAAGAGAGGTTGCTCAAATACATGGAAAGTTGAAAAAATATTAATAATCCCAAAATCAATTTTAATGAAATAACCACCAAATGTTTACAAAAAAAGATGCAGATTAAAGTGCAACTTGCATTTTTAAGTAGATGGGCAAGGGACTGGAAAAAGATATATTCAAATGCCAAAAAAGAACTAAAAACGCTCGTACAATTGAACATACACGTACATGCTAGTAAGAGAATATCCAAGATTTTGCAATGGGGACTTCAAGAATAGAGGGACTGAAAACTGCTAGATATACAAGTTACAGATGCACCTGGATTCATTTGCCTAGGATCGTGATGGTGAAGCAGAGGTGGCACTCAGAGCCCACACCTACAGAAGAGGTTCCAACATTTTTTGAAACCCACCACTGGTCCTTGGATACGATTATTCTACACTATCATGCTCCTATTTATAAAACTCAGTGCCTCTGTGAAAGGTAAGGATGACTGCTGCGTTTGTGGTGCAATCAGAACATTGCGTGTGTTGAAGTTCTTTTAACGCAAACCAAAGATGCCTTTTAAAAAACAAGTTTACATCCTATTCTTATGCATGCCAGTGCTGTGTGTGAGGTAATTTAAGGTGGTTCTGACAAATGTCGTCGGCATCTTCATATCCGTCACATGGGCGGCAAGCCACTCCCATCCGGTCGCATGGGTGGCAAGCCACTCCCACAAAGGAGGCCACACCCACAGAGTAGGTTCGAACAATTTTTGAAACCCACCACTGAGATGAGTATATTCATAGTTATTTCATCTTTTTTCTTTTGTGATTAATTTTTTTTTATAGCAGAATGCACACTCAAATCAGCATAATGCGTGCAACTCACAGGTTAAGTCTGGGATCTTTTGTTCAAGGAGACAACAAAGAAAAACGAAAGCCACACTTCCTCCTATCTTCTCTTACCCTATAACAGATGATCGGTGATAACTGCACACCGGATTAATCCAACTCATTTGTCAGGCTTCTCCTCCCTTCCCAAAGGCAATGCATTTACTCCTCTTCCTATCAGATCAAACTGAACGGCAGCATTGAGAGAGTTCTCAATATAAACTTCAAATCTAGCAACCCCATTATTGCTTTGGAAAAGGAATTATTGCCAAATCTGATGAAATGTCAAAGGGTCAGCAAATACCTATCAAATTTTCAGCTTCTGCTCTCCTGATATAGTAAATTTACATGAAGAGGAAGAACAGAGTTAATTTTTCTCAAATCCAACTCCTGCTTTAATGTTTTGTTTTGTATAAAGTGATCTTATAAACAATTCTTTTCGAATCAATAGAGAAACTAGTTAAACTCTTAACATGCTAGGAAAGGTGTCATTGCTCTGACAAACTTGAGCCTTTCTCGGACTATGCGCATTTTACACATAAATCTATCAATTATACCCTTTTTTTTAAAAAAAAATGCAAACTTTCTTAGCATTCATTATTACATAACTTTCTTCCATGCAATTTTAAAACATAAATTGTCCTGATGTGAACCAGCTTTTAAAGTAATTATTTCTGGTTTCCTTTAAAAAAATAATAATTCCCCATGTATATTTTTTAAATCCAACGTTCAGAAATATAAATTCTTTTCTCCATGTGCATTTTGGAAAATATTTTTATATGGATGTTTGACAAGAAAAAAGAGGAATACTAACGAAGTTTGGTTAACACTGTTTTCTATGCCACAGTGGTATTTGTTTGACGGGACTGAACAAATAAACTCCTGTAAAATCCATGGAGGATTCACAACCTGATCCCACATCCAACTCTTGAGAAGTGGGATCGCTAATAGTAATCCGAACAAGCATTTACGTAACCATTCTGGTAAGTGTGAATTTACGCATGTTCAGCTCAATGTTTCTGGTACTGTTATTTACAAAAAAACTGAACTGCAGCCAGTGTAACAAGTGACTTTTCACAATCATTACAAATAAATGATGCTTTTATCTCTTCAGGTGATGATTATCTGTAATTGTCTACTATAAAATATATTGGCATTCACTATAAATACATTTTTGGAATGCATTCTAGGAAAGATAAATAATTAATTCTGTTATAAGTGAAAAATACATCTTTTTTAAACATACGTTCAGAAAGGACAAATCTATGTGTCCCTATTTAATTTGCATCATTGGACATTTAAGCTCTATCTTATCAGGAGAAGTCAGCAGAGTTTACAGCATCTCTGAATGTTCTTCATCTCTGAATGTTCTTCTATGAACTTTCTGGAGTTCAAAAACCACATCAATTTCTCAGGGTCTTCAGTTAGAATTCTTCCTCCCCCACACTGAATCATATACACACTTTTTCACTGGAAACCCTGATTTGTAGATTTATGCTTTTTCAAGATAATAAAAAGATAGTATATGGTGGATGTTGTTTTATTTTGGCCCGTTTTGAGCAGTACTACAATATACATAAGCTTGGTTTTTAATTTCTTGCAGACAAGAAATAGATTTATTGTTCCTTCACCCACTGTTACTCCATTCTTTTGAGTAAAGAGTGAGTGTCAACTCTGAAGCAAATCTGGCTAAGGCCATTTTTAAGGCTTCAGGGTTGTCACAAGGCAGAAGAAGAGACAGGGAGGGGAGGAAATAAGACAGCTGGGGTTTGTAGTCAAAACAAAACGTTTTCCTGTGGGAACCAAGGACATTCCAACAAGTGCTGGGGAGAGGAGGAATGGAGTAACCAAGTAACAGGCCAGCACCTCTATTGGACAACGTGACTGATGATTTAAGGGAAGGGGGGAACTTTCACTTTTTATTTAGGTGAAAACCGTAGGAACTTTCAGAGTCGTTTTCACTAGTCGTGCCAATATGATGTATCCATTGAATTGTTCTTTGAGGAATCCACCTGCCTCAGAGTTCTGTTTTCTATGGGTAGATTATTTGGAGCGCTGGCAGTGAGCTTTTAATGGTGTTCTGGTTACTTTTATAGCCATGGCTACTTGATCCACTTATTTCTTTCTCTAATGCTTAGCACAAGTTCCTACTTTGTAAAGGGTACTATCCTACTAGAGTAATTTTGTTCCTGAGCATTAGGGACAATATTCTTCATGACTGATTCTTTATTCTCATCTGGAAAAAAAGTTTACTAAGATGCCCTTCCAGAGAACACTTTTCAGATTATGATATATGTGCTTGTAAAATGTGTGGACATTATTATTTATTATTATTTAATCACTATTATTCATGGTTAAGCTTTATATTAGCAAGGATGAGAATGAGAGTTGGGATTTTCAGTATTTCTTCAGCCCAACAAACTATTCTTCTAACACTGGCACTAATACTCCAACTAAAATCTCAACAGAAAATGAGTTGACTTTTAAAACAAAAGTTGAATTATTTGCTTTTAAAAAAAATAAATGAATTGTCCTCCAGCAGACTGAATCTGTTTGTCAGAATTACAATACTGCAAATATGAAACAGCAATATAATTAGTATGGATTATGGAAAACCTTGTCAGGGTGACGTGTTCGTAGCAATCTAGAGCATTTTTTCCTATTTCCTTGCATGCTAAGCCAACATTGGGGAGCCCCTTGCAATGTTTTCTCAAGTCTTAAACAGAATGTGCTGTAATATTCCAAGCATTAGATCTGGAAGACTTCGCACAATCTTAGTAATTAGATGTTTGCAGTAAGGGCAAGGGAGCAAAAATTAGCAATTAGGCAAACAACATAAAAGTATGCAATGCTTCCCCCCCCCCCAACTATTATTACTCATTGATGCAATAGGGTAAAAGAAACATTCAATAGGTTGGTGACTGGCACTGTGCCACACTATTTCATAGTATTTGTTCCTCTCAGACATGGCAAACCACTAGTAAATCCAAAATGCATTTTTAAATCCAGGAATAGGTTATCCAGAGATATGACAGATTTGGATTTTAACTGAAGCATCCTTAAATAACCATAGTCATTCTCTGGGATATGGATGCACTCACTGGTGGGATTCAACCGGTGCTCTGCCCGCGCATAGTCCATGTGAAAGTACTGCAGCCCTGGTGCAAAACCGCTCAGGCACAGTAATCCACTCTGCTGCGCCTATCGGCTGGGCTATAGAAAAGGGAATATAGGTCAGTATAGCGTAGGGGCGGGCAGGCGGGTCCAGTTGGTCATCAGAGCCAACCGGTTCGCTCCCAGCTGATCGTCAGAACTACCGGCTCGCCCAAACAGGTCTGAACCTGTAGAATCCCCCCCCCCCCCAAGATGCACTTGTGGGTAAGTAGAAGTCATGCTTTGAATTTGGACTGGCTTGTTCACCTTCCTTTTCTGAATACATCCTTCAATCACTTGAGAAATAAGAGCTGCTGAAATAAAGATCACCAGTCAAAACTCCCCTTCTCGGACATTTTTTTTTTAAGGTAATTTGTGGTAAGCAGTACTTTCAAGCACAAGAGAATGCTAAAGTTTGGAGGAAAGCATACAAGAGACTTAAATTTCATGGCAAGAAGTAGTAGAAAGTATATTTTAATTCTTCAAAGCCGAAAAGAAGGGGGTAAAATAGTTTTTATCTTTGCTTCAAGTACAATATTTAAGCAATATTTTTCCCCAAGTTGAATTCTTCAAAGGGAATGATGCAGAAGTGATGACCTCAGGAATATTGGTAGGGACAAAAGGAAGAAGAAGAAGAAGAAGAAGAAGAAGAAGAAGAAGAAGAAGAAGAAGAAGAAGAAGAAGAAGAAGAAGAAGAAGAAGAAGAAGAAGAAGAAGAAGAAGAAGAAGAAGAAGAAGAAGAAGATGATGATGCACTGGCTGCCTATTGGTCTTCGGATACGCTTCAAGGCGCTAGTCGTCACTTATAAAGCCCTTCATGGTATTGGACCTGGGTACTTGAGAGACCGCCTGCTGCCAATTACCTCCACTAGACCCATTAGATCCCATAGATTAGGCCTCCTCCGAATCCCATCCGCCGGCCAATGCCGACTGGCGACCACTTGGAGGAGAGCCTTCTCTGTGGCTGCTCCGACCCTCTGGAACGAACTCCCCGTGGAGATTCGAACCCTCACCACCCTCCAGGCCTTCCGCATAGCCCTTAAAACCTGGCTATTCCGACAGGCCTGGGGCTAAAGAGCTTCTGCCCCCCCCCAAATGGTATGGTTGTTGTGTGTTTTAAATTGTGTACTGTTATGTTTGTCTTTTTTATCCCTTGACTGTATCCCTTTCCCTGACTGAATTGTGAGCCGCCCTGAGTCCCCTTCGGGGAAAAGGGCGGCATATAAATGTAATAAATCCTAAATCCGAAGAAGAAGAAGAAGGAGAAGGAGAAGAAAGCAAGCAAGCAAGCAAGCAAGAAAGAATATGACTAGACCAAAGTCACCCCAATAAATTCTATGATTAAATTGTGTCTCATCAGTCCTAGGCATATATCCCCATTATTTCTCTATTTTTCTCTGTCTCTGTATGTGTGTGTCCATCTTCCTCCATTAATACATCTTAAGTGTCTTACGTGTCTATCCTTGCCCTCAGATATTTTGACAAAATACTACTAAATATTCTGCTTCAACCCAGTTCCAGAAAAAGGGCATTATGAGAATTTAATCAATTTCACTTTGGAAAAATATAGTATGGAGTTAAGGCACAACCCCAATCAATAACCCTTTCCTTTTAAACACAATTCTCAAAGGTCCCTGGGGTATTTTCAGACAAACTTTCTAAAATAAGGAATAGTCTAAAATTAAAGATTTTTTTCCCCTTAGAAAACGAGTAAAGTCCGTGGTACTAAAGATGTTGTTGCCGAGGAGAAGCTGGAAGCGCCACAACAAGACCTGTTGGGAAATAGCGGAGTTCCAACAGGCTCCGTGAAAACCCAAATGGACAAACACCTGCCAAGGACCTTCAGGTCGGAACAGTTCTGGAGGAACAGGGAAAAAGGAGAAACATCTCGAATGGTCAAAGAGGAACCAGCAGTTCCTCGATAGGTCGGAGATAAAGTTCTCCAAACTAACAGCGGAGGTGTATACGCAGATGATTGTATTGGGATTTACAGTGACACACTAAAAGGAGACAAGGGGAAAGTTTAATTCTCCCAAAAAAGGGAAAATTAAACAGTAAAGGTGGGAATAATGGACAAAGACTGGGAAAAAAACCTGGGGAAAGTTACCAAAACAATAGAATGAAAAGGGAGAAAAAAGATTGGGCAGAAAAAATATAGAAACTACAAAAACAAGAAAAAGAAAAAGCTAGGTGAATGAGTGGAAAGAAGAGAATGTAAGAGAAGTGAAGTGAAGAGAAAATGGTTAGGAAAGGAAGAAAGAACGAAAAAGATTTACTAGTAAAAAAATATGTTAATGTTACCAATGGTACATAGTTAATATGATGTGACGGAAATAGATTAATACTATTAATTGTGGATAATTAACTAAGTGAAATGTTTATTATACAAAATTAAATTTGAGGATATATGTTATTGATAGTAACATGGAATAATAGACGGAAATGAAATGTTAAATTTGATTAACTTGAAGGGGCAAATAATGATATTGTTTATATATTAAGAAGAAATTAAACTTAAGTTGGAAAATATGGAAAGAAAATAAGATAGCTGAAATTTGAAATGGATATATGATGCAAAATGAACTATGCGTGCGAGAAGATGTTGAGGGGGGAAATCCGGGCAACGCTTTGTTTATAAAAGAAGTTAAAATATGTAACAAAAAAATAAAAAAAAATGTTTCAAAAAAAGACGTTGCCAAAAAGGTCCAACATATAAGAATGCTCTACAGTTTTTTTTTGTTATAGAATATGACTTTAATTCAAAACATGGTTTTAGAAACTGCACAGCTTTATTGTAAATATTTACTCTATGTATACAACTTAAAACCAGGACCTATGTTTGACTTTCACTTGAAATATCCTTCAGAATGTCTTTGGGTTACATTCAGTGAAATGTAGTCAGGAAATTTACCTAGTTCCTAACGTCAGTGGCTGTGGAAGTTTCTTATTGTCAGCACTCCTCCATTGAATAATTAGGAAAGAAAACCACGAGACTCCATTGATAGAAATCAAGTGTACTTTTACTAATTATAAATGATCAGAAGCGTAGCAAAGCGAAGACTGATTGTTTAGGCGCGAAAGCAAATGATATATAGAATAACCCATTCCCCCTCCCCTTGGCATCCCAGTTACAGTCCAATCATAATTCTCCCAAGTGTCAGGTGCGAGATAACTTCGAAAGGCATCACCAAGATGGAATGTCGGTGCCGTTGGCCTTGGCGGGAAACCTCCTCCGCATGCGCAGTAAGACAGGCAGCAGAAACTCCAGAATCTTCCTCCAGCACAATTAGTATTCCCCTCCCAAATACCATGCCCCCCCCTCCCCGTTTCAATGGCAGCCGAAGCAGCAGCAAAGCAGAGGCTGACACTTATATTATCCAGAAACCCCTTCCTGAAGCCTTAATTCTTTTCTTAAGGTCCCAATTGTAAATCTTTCTCCTCTATTAGGGGTCTTAATTTTCTTTCCAAGATTCCCAGTCCCACAGCATCTTAAAGGAAGAAGACAAGACTTTTTTTTCCCTTTTGTTTCTTGGCTTTAAAATAGCATCCGTTTATACCAATGGAAGCCATTTTAAAGTTGCACTGGTATAATGGAAGGGAAAGTAAAGAATTGTCTCTTTCCCTTTTGATGAATTACTTCAACGATGGAGGCATTTTGCCTGTGGGACTGTGATGTAGATTTGTAATGTAAATGGAATACGAAGGAAGAATGTCGTAGGGTATAACGTGTATATTAGTTTGTAAGACAACTGCCTGTTTGTTGCAAGTGGGATGTCTTCGTGAATAGGGGTAGTCATCAAGCCTAAGTACAATGCTTCTAACAAACTTGTGCAGTTGTTCTACCTATGGCTGAAATATCGTCCCAATATCACTTTAATATTTCAGTCAAAATAATTTTAATGTTTGTGGTATCAAGGGATTTTCAATCATTCATACATAATGACCCTTAGAAGAACATAAGCTCTAAAACTGTGTTTCTCAACCTTGGCAACTTGAAGATGTCCGGACTTCAACTCCCAGAATTCCCCAGCCAGCATTCGCTGGCTGGGGAATTCTGGGAGTTGCAGTCCAGACATCTTCAAGTTGCCAAGGTTGAGAAACACTGCTCTAAAACCTAGTGGCGCTAGAAAAAGTATGATTCCACCCCATTGCCTCACATGGCAGAAAAATGTTCCTGGGACAGATGGGAGAAGAATTCTCGGGGTGTATTCCCAGGAATACAGAATCCCAGCAGGATATCCCAAGGTACCCCCGTTGCCTGCTTGAAACAAGCAGGTATCTACACTAAAGAGCAGCAATATAGGAAGATATTGGAGACAGATTAATTATTTTAGGGACAATAGCAGAGGCTTATTTCACACCGAAAAGGGAAAGGCAATAGTAAACCATTCCTGGGCTCCAAGACCACGGCAGATGGGGACTGCAGCCATGAAATTAAAAGACGCTCGCTCCTGGGGAAGAAAGCTATGGCAAATCTAAACAGTATATTAAAAAGCAGAGACATCACCCTGTCAACAAAAGTGTGTATAGTCAAGGCTCTGGTTTTCCCAGTTGCATTGTATAGTTGTAAAAGTTGGACCATAAGAAAGGTTGAGAGCCAAAGAATGGAGGCCTTTGAAGTCTGGTGCTGGAGAAGACTCCTGCATTGAGTCCCTTGGACTGCAAAACAATCAAACCGGTCAGTCCTAGAGGAGATCAACCCTGATTGCTCTTTAGAAGGCCAGATCCTGAAGAGGAAACTCAAAGACTTTGCCCCACTAATGAGAAGGAAGAACTCACTGGAGAAGAGCCTAATGCTGGGAAAGATTCAGGGCAGAAGAAGAAAGGGATGACAGAGAATGAGGTGGCTGGACAGAGTCATTGAAGCAGTAGGCATAAGCTTGAATGGACTCTAGAGGATGGGAGAGGACAGGAAGGCCTGGAGGAATGTTGTCCATGGGATCGCGATGGCTCAGACACGACTTCACAACAAAACCATTCCTGAATTTTATCAAAACAAACCACCTGGATAATCAAGATAAAGTTATTGATGATTCAGTGCTGAATGATGGGCTCGTTTTTTTAAGAATTAAAGGGAGAGAAACAGATTACTTAGTTGAGAAAGAACAAAAAAGTTAAAAGAAAGAAACGTTAAAAAAAACCCTGCCTTGATTTTGCTTGGTGCAGATGTGTGGAAAGAAACTCTGAGAAGCTTTCAAGATAAATGTCAGCCCTTCAAGGTAGGCAAGGTCAAGAAAACAAGAACCAGAAGCAGCAGGGATTTCAAGAATGCTCTGTATTATTGTGGAGTATAATCACATTGTCTTGAAGAATGGCATAGTTAGCCAAGAAAACAGGCAAATGTGTTATAGAACAAATGATTCCAATTTATTCAAGAACAAAGGACCAGACTCAAAATTACTCCATTCTGGACACATTATGTGAAGACACAGCTCCCTTGAGAAGTCCCTAATGCTGGGGACGGCAGAAATAAAGAAGATAAACAACAGCAGGGTGGAGAGACTCAATTAGAAGAGCAATGGATCAACCAAGAAGATATGAAGGGTAGGTTGGGGACAAAACTTCTGAGAGAAAGTCTAGCTGTGTGACTGCAGATCATCAACACCAACTTGACGGCCCATAACCAGTTAAGGTGTACAGGCCTAAGAAAAACAATACTCAGGAATGGCAATCAATTTTTCAGCAGAGCAGTGCAAATGAACTGAAGCTGAGCTACGCCCTTCTCCCCTCTCCCCACCTCCTTCTCCAGATTGTTTCTGCATTTGTGATGAAATGCTAATGCAATTTTGCGTTCCCATTGGGTGCCATTAGCTAGAGATGAACGATTGAAGAGAGGTTTACAATAGGCAGCCAGGGATGGAAGTGGGCTTCTGATGTTTTGTTAGCATCAGACGGAATCCTTTATGGTTCTATAAGGTTATTAGAACAGTGTATTCTGGAAGCTATATGTATTTCAACATGCTATCTGGCGGCTTTGGGGGTGATGAAATAGTCTTTCTCTTTTCAGAGTAGAATATTGATGACCTTATACTATATTGCAGTGGTTCCCAAACTTGGCAACTTTAAGACTTGTGGACTTCAACTCCCAGATCTTCTAGTCCAGTGGTTCCCAAACTTGGCAACTTTAAGACTTGTGGACTTCAACTCCCAGATCTTCTAGTCCAGTGGTTCCCAAACTTGGCAACTTTAAGACTTGTGGACTTCAACTCCCAGATCTTCGAGTCCAGTGGTTCCCAAACTTGGCAACTTTAGGACTTGTGGACTTCAACTCCCAGATCTTCTAGTCCAGTGGTTCCCAAACTTGGCAACTTTAAGACTTGTGGACTTCAACTCCCAGAATTCTCCAGCCAGCAGAGCTGGCTGGAGAATTCTGGGAGTTGAAGTCCACAAGTCTTAAAGTTGCCAAGTTTGGGAACCACTGGCTGTACTGTGAGACTTAGTTGACGGAAAATTATGGCCCTTGATTGCCAACAGATGTAACCTTGTCAAACCAGGACAGGAAAAGGGGGCCTCAAGATGAAAAACCATGATGTAGAGAAATGCCAAAGCTGCCTGTCACCTGTTCTGCCCAAACTTTTCTTAGCCTCCCTTGTCTTTAAGCAATGAAGCAAACTCCTTTGAGTTGGGCGCGCTGCCATTTTGACAGATGGCTACAAAAATGTAGGCAGCCAAGAGACCATGTCTGTGTTTGCAGGCAGCGCAGAGAAGATCTTCGTGTGACAGCTAGTCAGGAAGAGGATGTGCTGTAGAGGAGGAGAGATAGCTGACTGAAAGGATCACTCCTAAAAAAAATTGTACCTAAGTAATAATTTTAATTAAATATGTTGATTTAAAAAAAGAAGTGAAACCAAGACAGCAATGCTAAACTCCCAGGCTCCCTAATGGGACACCTATAGCAGCCATTCTGTTATTTGCTTCTTTGTTTAATCAAGTGTAATTGTTCTTTAATCTTTGCATTTAATTTATTAATTACATTTATGAATTTATAGAGCTGAGGTGGCGCAGTGGTTAGAGTGCAGCACTGCAGGCTACTTCAGCTGACAGTTCGGCTGTTCAAATCTCACCAGCTCAAGGTTGACTCAGCCTTCCATCCTTCCAAGGTGGGTAAAATGAGGACCTGGATTGTTGTTGGGGGTGATATGCTGACTCTGTAAACCGCTTAGAGAGGGCTGAAAGCCCTATGAAGCGGTAGATAAGTCTAACTGCTGTTGCTATAGAGCCGAGGTGGCGCAGTGGTTAGAGTGCAGCACTGCAGGCTACTTCAGCTGACTGCTAGTTCTGGAGTTCGGCTGTTCAAATCTCACCGGCTCAGGGTTGACTCAGCCTTCCATCCTTCCGAGGTGGGTAAAATGAGGACCCGGATTGTTGTTGGGGGCGATATGCTGACTCTGTAAACCGCTTAGAGAGGGCTGAAAGCCCTTTGAAGCGGTATGTAAGTCTAACTGCTATTGCTATTGCTACAAGATTGAGTGAACAACATTCATTTTAATTCCAAAGGATACCTTTGATTAAACATAGCAGCAGGAATGATCTGCTGGTGTGAAGGGTTGGAGGGCCCAATCTATCCTCTTTCACGTTTCCACCCTAGTTTTACTCTGAACATGTAGTAGTTTTTATTAGCACTGGCACGCTATTACTTGTTGTCTCCTTAACACTGGTAAGTGAAAATCCTACAGCCTGTATTCTTTATTGAAAGGTTGTTACAAATAACAAGTAAAAATGAAATTAATTATATGGTAGAACTGTCATATCACATTTATTAAAAAAAACTAAACTTAATAATCTTCTAGTTACATTGCCTTGAGAAAGACTTTACCGTAAGTTGTTTCATGCATCCATAGATTGGATACGTTGTCCACTTATGAAGTTTAAATACAGTAATATGACTGAGATGTGACAATGCTGACTCTGTAAACCGCTTAGAGAGGGCTGAAAGCCCTATGAAGCGGTATATAAGTCTAGCTGCTATTGCTATTGCTATTAATAATATTTAATCCCCCAAATGCTTTTGTGGCACCCATGGGGTCGATGAACATACTTAACAGGAAAAAGGAAAGGGAAAAAAAGTGTCTGTAAGCCAAAACTCTGTTTATTTGATTTGATTTATGCTCAAAAACCAAAAAAAAAAAGTGAGTCAATATTTATACTTGAACCAAACATAATACATTAAAAGAGTACATTGAAAATGCAAAAATATGGTTGTCAAAGTTACTGCACTATTAAGCATAAAGCATTAATGACTAAAGAAAATTTGGAAACCATTCTGGACCTCTCAGTGAAGACAAACAGAGTCCTTTATTCCAGTGTTTCCCAACCTTGGCAACGTGAAGATGTCTGGACTTCAACTCCCAGAATTCCCCAGCCAGCATTCGCTGGCTGGGGAATTCTGGGAGTTGAAGTCCAGACATCTTCACGTTGCCAAGGTTGGGAAACACTGCTTTATTCATTGGGTGTTAACATGATGATGGGTTAGTATTTGAATGATCAGGTCAGCTCGCCAAACCATCCAAATAAGAACGGTTGTGCAAAAACACAAGTGGGGCCAGTTCTGTTTTCCACATGTGCATGGGCTCTTGCACTGAAATTTTTTTTACCATCCCATCATACCTCAAATAGCAAAAAAACGTTACACTGGCCAAGTGAAAAAGAATCCCCTTCATGTTGAAAATGTAATAAGCAAGTAAAAAGGGTATTGCAAACCGATTCACTCCAAATCAGAGATTATGTTTAGATCATGATCTCTGGTGTCAGGGAGTCAAACTATTATGCAAAGCACCTGACGGCGGGACGAGAAGCAATGGGTGGAAACTAATCAAGGAGAGAAGCAATCTAGAACTAAGGAGAAATTAGAACAATTAATCAGTGGGACAACTTGCCTCCAGAAGTTGTGAGTGCCCCAACGCTGGATGTTTTAAAGAAGATATTGGATAACCATGTGCCTGAAATGGTATAGAGTTTCCTGCCTAAGCAGGGGGCTGGGCTAGAAGACCTCCGAGGTCCCTTCCAACTCTTCTCTCTTCCCATTCCCATTCTACATATCACTGTCAAGAGCCCATTGACAGGCTCTCTTAAGGTGATCAAGACTCTCTCAGAGTAATCATGGTGAAATCTTTTCAGTCCAAATCAACAACTAATTTCTATGTTCATACAACCTTGTTGTGTAATGTCAGATTACACAAAATTTAAAGTGGCAAAATGTCAGGAGATTAGACCAGATTGTGATTAAGCACATCATCAATTTAGAGTTGTTGCGTTCCCATAAATCCAATCCCTCTTGAATTCTGTTGACTTTTATCTGGTGTCAATTTAGAGTTATTAGTTGACCAAGTTCTGTGTATAGGTTTGAATAAATCTTCTATGCTGCAATCTTACAAATGATCCTCCTTCTTTACACCAGACACCTGAAAATCTATTTGCTTAACAATCCTGGGATTGCTTAATGACCACAGCTGACAGTGCTTGGATTGTAGTTGTTGAGCATTACAACCTGCTTAAAGACTGCTCCACTCAAGAATACAATCCCAAGGGGGAGGGGAGAGACACATAAATCAAGGCCTATCTATATTTATCTCTAGGAATAAAACCAAAAACTGTCTTTAAATCAATGCAAGCAACATTAAAAAAATTTCCAGGATTAGATGATGGAGAACGAAATATTAATCATGCGTTCATTCGTATAAATCTTTTGCTTTTCTACTCAGTTTTTCAGAAGAAGAAAAAAGGTAATTAGAATTGTAGAATCTATTTCTTTTGGAGCAATTATCCTTTAACCAGTGATGCACAACCTCTCTGCCTTAATGTAGAATTGCAAATAGTTAATTTGTCTTTCACCTAAAGGATGAATCCTAAATATGCTTTGAAGTTCTCACTAGATGAAAATTTATGACTCTCTACTCTAGACCAGAAGTTCCCAGATTTTCTCAGTTCACAGTCTGCTTAGTATCTCAATAATTTTTTTTCATGGTATCCCTCTAAACTCCAATCAGCCTAACTTCAATACCTGGGAAGGTACCGGAAATGATAATCAAAAAAACAGATATGTGAATATCTAGAAACAAATAAAGCAGGAGGGAAGTAAGCAGAGGGGTACCACAAGATTCCTTCCGTCTTATAGTTTATAGTTTATTTATTTGTATGCCGCCCTTTTCCCTGGGGGGGACTCAGGGCGGCTCACAATCAAAAGGAAGGGGGGGGACAGACTTTTACATATAAGACAGTACATGATTAAAGCGCAACATTCATACCATTCGGGCGGGTCACAATCTTTAGCCCCAGGCCTGACGGGATAGCCAGATTCTAAGGGCTGTGCGGAAGGTCTGAAGGGTGGTGAAGGTACGAATCTCCACGGGGAGATTGTTCCATTGGGTCGGGGCTACCACCGAGAAGGCTCTCCTCCGCGTGGTGGCCAGTCAGCATTGGCCAGCGGATGGAACTCGGAGGAGGCCTAAATGATGAGATCTAATGGGTCGTGTGGAGGTAATCGGCAGTAGGCGGTCTCTCAAGTACCCATTACTCTTCAATATCTTCATCAGTGGCTTGGATGAGAGAATAGAAGGGGAAGTCATCAAATTTGCAGATGACACTAAGCTGGCAGGAATAGCTAACATCTTGGATGATAGGCTCAAGATCTCGACAGACTTTAACATTGGGTCCTATATAACAAAATGAAACATAGAAAAAAATAAAGTCTTACACTTGGGCAAGAAAATCCTTTTTTTTTTTTACAGATTAGGTGAAACCCAGCTTAATAGCAGTAACTGTGAGAGGAATCTTGGGAGTCCTAGTGGACAATCAATTAAATATGAGTGAGCACTCTGCAGCAGCCGCCAAAAAGGCAATCCTAAATTGCATTAACAGAGAGATTGAATCAAGATCACATGTAGTAGTAGCATAGTTCACTCCGTAAAGCCTTAGTACTAGAATTCTACATCCAGTGTTGGTCACACCATAAAAAGATGTTGAGACTCTAGGGGTGTCAAACATGTGTTGTCAAAATGTCATCACGTGATGTATCACGATTTTCCCCCTTTGCTAAAATGGGGGTGGGCATGGCCAGTGCATGATGCAAATTTGACACCCCTGCTGTAGAAAGAATGCAGAGAAGAAGAACAAATATGATTCAGGGCCTGGAGGCTAAAACATTAAAATTGGCTACGAAAACTGGCCATGGCTAGTCCTGAAGAGAAGAACCAGGGATGACATGATAGCAGATTTCCAATATTTGAGGGGCTGTCACAGAGAAGATGGGGACAACCCCAAATTTTGCAAAGCACCTGAAGGCCAGACAAGGAAGAATGATGGAAACTATTCAAGGAGAGATTTAATAAGGAGAAAAAAATCTGACAGTGAGAAGAACAATCAACCCATGGAACAGAAGTTGCCTTCAGAACTTCTGGGTGCTTCATCACTGGAGGCTTTCAAGAAGAGACTGGGCTGCCATCTGTCAGAAATGGTTTAGGGTCTCCGGCTTGAGCAGGGGGTTGGACTAGATGAACTGCAAGATCCATTCCAACTCTGTTATTCTAAGTTCCAAGTCTAAACTGTGCACAGTGGCCTCCTAGGAACAGCTCTAATATCTCCTTTTCTTGAGTAGTAAAATATCCTGCAGCATTCGCATGAGTAACCCAGGGCATTGCCATGCAGAGTTTGGGAACCATGGCTGTAGGCATATGAGGAACTGAATCCTCTTAAATCCTTGCAGACGACTACAAAACATCATGCATATTTCTGTATTCTTATGATGCTTCTGGAGAGTTGAAACTTTTTATTAGATGAATAATGATTACTGTATTTTCCAGAGTATAAGACGCACCGGAGTATAAGATGCACCAAGATTTTGAAGAGGCAAATTTTAAAAAAAAGTTTTTGCACTCTGCAAACCTCCCCAAAACGGCCCATTTTTCGTGAAAACGGGGCCGTCCCCCCCAAAAAAAGACATGAATAGCCTTTAGGGGGCTTGCAGAGTGCTCCGGGGGGGGGGGGGGGGACAAGAAAAAAACCAGCCCATTTTTTGCAAAAAAATGGGCATGGATAGCCTTTAGGAAGCTTATAGAGTGCTGCCAAAAAATGGGGCGTTTTTTGCTCATTTCTGCCTTCCCTAGTCCCCAGCTCTCTGAAAGCCTCCATAAGAGTATGCATGGCCATTTTGGTAAGAGCCAAGGTGGCGCAGTGGTTAAATGCAGCACTGCAGGCTACTGCTAGATCAGCAGGTCAGCGGTTCAAATCTCACCGGCTCAGGGTTGACTCAGCCTTCCATCCTTCCGAGGTGGGTAAAATGAGGACCCAGATTGTTGGGGGCAATATGCTGACTCTCTGTAAACCGCTTAGAGAGGCCTGAAAGGCCTATGAAGCGGTATATAAGTCTACTGCTATTGCTATTGCTATTGGTAAGGGGGTGGGGCTTCAGGAGGCAAAAAATGCTGCATTCAGTGTATAAGACGCACCCAGATTTTCAGCCTCTTTTTTGAGGGAAAAAGGTGCATCTTATACTCCGAAAAATACAGTGTTTTTAGAGAAAATATGTTAGTGGTCTCTCTTAATATCCTTCATGTTATTCATCTTAGGGGGAGCTCTTCTGTTTTTATTAAATAGCCCTATCAAAACTCTTACAAAAACGCCCAACACTAGTAGCTTTACAGACAGAAGTTTATGTTATTTAGGAAGTAAAAAAAAAGAAGATGAAATACAAACCAAGGTTCAGATTGATTACATGATAAAGAGGCAATTCTCCAGTTTAATCTTTCCCATTTTGTTTTGTACCCCCAATTTGCACTATTGTAGTATTGAAGCACAGCTATTGCGAATAATTTAATACGATCAATCTTGTATCTTTTGTTGTATAACATGCAAAACAAATGATTTTTTTTCCCAGGCAATTAAATTGAAGATATCATTATGGCAATTTTAGTCATTCAATTTCATAAGAGCCTTGTTGGTTTTGCAGCAGGCTAAGCCTCCTGCTTCAGGAAGGACCCCAAGAGAAAAAGCGAATTAGAAGATTAGTTATAAATATGACACAGATGACCACTGCTTCAGGCAGAACACGGTTTGGGTTGCCGGGCTAGTGCTCAATCCAATCTCCTGATGAAAAATCTTAGTTACTTGGCTAAAAAGATTTATTGAGATGTCTTCATTAAAAAAATCAAAGCCAACAGGGAACTTGATGGATTAAATTGATCTTTCCACTGCTTCAACATTCCTGATATATCTTACTGTCAGATTATACTAAAGGCAATCTGCTTCTGAATATCAGTGACTGACATTTAAAAGGGCTGCAATAGATCCGAAGCTCTACATGTACATGTGGTGGTTTTTCTACTTTTGTGAAACAATGAAGATGAAAATTTAGTGAATTTAGATTCGTGTCCAACTCTAGAAGTTTGATAGTTTTCAGAATAGACCACTGGCAAATATTGTGATGCTATCCGTGACCCATCAAAACCGCGGAGGACAAAATCGCGCATGTGACATCATCACAGCGCAACGAAAAAAATTAAAAATTGAAATAAAATTAAAATTAAAGCAAGCCGATTCACATAAAGATAAGGGTTATGTTTAGGGTTAGGGTTAGGTTAAGGGTTAGTGTTAGGTTTAGAGCGTTAGGGTTACGTTTAGCGTTAGGTTTAGCGTTACGTTAACGGTTAGGTTTAGGGTTAGGTTTAGGGTTAGGTTTGGGGGGGTTAGGGTAAGGTTTTCGCTTTATTTTTACATTTTTCAATCACAGCACGATGTTTTCGTCGCGCTGTGATGACGTCAAATGCACGCTTTCGTCGAGCGCGATTTTGTCCTCCGCGGTTTTGTGGTGGAACCATGCTATCAATTTTCAGGAGCATAATGCCTGGTGGCTGCTCGTGAGCATGGTCACTTCACGGCTGCTGTGTTGCGTTGCTGCGACAGCTCAAGACAGCCATTCGCCCATGAGGCTGTGCCCAGCTCTTTGGGAGCCCGCTTGCAAGAGAAGAGAGCTGCCCTCCTCTTCAGCTGGGCACAGAGCCGCTCACCTACCTAGTGGTATCCTGAAGGCTCCAAGCAACACGATCACCTTTGTCTTCCCTTCCCCGGTTCCCGCAGCTTGGCATCTTTGGGATACTGCTAGGTCGATGAGCAGTGTTCTGTCTGGCCAGAGGGGGAGGGTGTCCAGAGGGCTTATTTTCAGGGGGGGCTTATAGCAATAGCAGTAGACTTATATACCGCTTCATAGGGCTTTCAGCCCTCTCTAAGCGGTTTACAGAGAGTCAGCATATTGCCCCCAACAATCTGGGTCCTCATTTACCCACCTCGGAAGGATGGAAGGCTGAGTCAACCCTGAGCCGGGGAGATTTGAACCGCTGAACTGCTGATCTAGCAGTAGCCTGCAGTGCTGCATTTAACCACTGCGCCACCTTTTTACCCACCCCAAAAATGTGGCAAGGCTTTAGTTCCAGGACAGGTTGTATTTTGGGGGAAACACGGTAGCTGTAACTTTACATTGTATATCAAAGTTATAGCTCTCTTTCAGGTAAAGGCATAGTTTGATAGTTTAAAGGCTTAATACCATTCAATTCTCACATTAAATCAATGGATGTGCTTTTAACTATGAAAATATGAGAGTTGCTTAAAATGAATGAATGATTATTTCTTTTGATTTACAGGCAAAATAGGTTGAAACTGCTGATCAAGGAGAATGCAGGAAGAATCCCAGAGGGGGAAAAAAAATGGACGATTGGTTTTATTTAAACTTTCCTTTAACAATTTATCTTAATTCCTTCTATCAGAAATGGAGAGATTCGACTGCGATTTTTGTTGATGAGGCGTTTGAGTAACTGACCCCACATTAACTGTGATGCCTTTGCACAATTAATGCTCGCCTAACGAATATAATTTCAAAAGACATTTTTTGTGCCCACCAGGAATGGCCGCATGTGATTTTTCTATTGGATTTATGGAATCAAAGGTACAGGTCATGGGATTCTAGGAGACCAAAAAAGAAACAGACAGACAGACAATTAAGCAGAAATCTACACACAAAGTCTAAATAGCAATAGCAGTAGACTTATATACCGCTTCATAGGCCTTTCAGGCCTCTCTAAGCGGTTTACAGAGAGTCAGCATATTGCCCCCAACAACAATCTGGGTCCTCATTTTACCCACCTCGGAAGGATGGAAGGCTGAGTCAACCCTGAGCCGGTGAGATTTGAACCGCTGACCTGCTGATCTAGCAGTAGCCTGCAGTGCTGCATTTAACCACTGCGCCACCTTGGCTAAAGCAAATGCATCATCTAGATCAGGTGGGTCTTATCTACAGTCCATGGGTCACATGCAGCCCTGGACCGCTAGTAATGCAGCCCCACAAAATAATAAAACGTATTTTAAAAATTAAAGGAACGTTGTCCTTTATAAAGATTAATTTGTATTATATATTTTATATACAGCCCAGAGCAATTTCTCTTCACTCAAGGCAGCCCAGGTAAGCCAAAAGATTGGAAAACCATGGTCTACGTCACACCGGGTAATTTTGCAGCCCCTGAGCCACAGCCAACCCTTTGACTCTCCCTCCCCAGCAGTCACGAGTTCAATCGGAAATTAAAAATCAAATGTAAATAAACACATTGCAAGGAGAAGAAAAAGCAGCCTAGCCAACTCCAGCTCTGTGCAGTCGTCATGCGCTCCTTCAGAGCCGAGGTGGCGCAGTGGTTAAATGCAGCACTGCAGGCTACTTCAGCTGACTGCAGTTCAGCAGTTCGGCTGTTCAAATCTCACCGGCTCAAGGTTGACTCAGCCTTCCATCCTTCCGAGGTGGGTAAAATGAGGACCCGGATTGTTGTTGGGGGCGATATGCTGACTCTGTAAACCGCTTAGAGAGGGCTGAAAGCCCTATGAAGCGGTATATAAGTCTAACTGCTATTGCTATTGCTTCAGCCAGCTGGCAGGCATGGAAGGGCAAGGAGAGAAAGCTCTTTTTTTGTGCCTCTGCAAAGATTGTCCCCTTGCCTGGAGCAGCTTGAGGAGTTGAGAGTTTGAGGACATCAAATCAGGTTGCACTGGTTTTGCCCCTCCATAACAATCCTAGTTTCTTCTCCGACTCCTTGGGAAAACCAATTCCCCATCTCATACACTGTACCTTTAAAATATAATTAACCGGGGGGCAAAGATCTCTATCCTACACTGGACACTCTTCTATGACTGCTGCAAATCTTAATTAGTATCTACTCTGGATAGACACAGAGTTAATCAAGCGTTACCCGTTTCCTGCTACTTTTTCTAACAAAATCTTAAGATACCCATGGGATTCTTGTCCTGCTTCTATCTTTCCTCCAGAACTAAATGGCCAGGTAGAGTAAAAAATGAAAGGAGGGAGAATACTGATTTTCTAATGGTTAAATGGAGAGTTAAATTGTGGACTGTCCACAATTCTATTCCAACACTGTAATCTAGCCTTTCTAAAATAACGATCCTCAGCTTTGAAGGACTCCAATTACTAACAACCTTAACTGGTCCTTCCGTGGCATTGTGGCATACACTTTGATAAAGGTAGACAATGACAGAATTAAATTTTCAGAATTAAATATGGTTCTCTATTATGATAATTTAAAAAAAGTTGGGATAGTACATTGTTGTCACATAACTCCTTGTGTAGGTGTGGTGGTCACCCATGGCCCAGTGCATAACAGGGCATGCACAGCCACGCTGAACCACACAGGAAACAAACTCCATAACATCCTAATATCCTGATAGTGCATAACATAACATCCTGATAGTTCACTCTAGACGTGCCTTACCCAATGACGCCCAGGATTTGACCATATATAGACAGAACTTCCCTGAGCAGTAGATTAGCAATTGTAGTTTTACAGGCTGTTTTTTTTTTGTTTGTTTTTATTTTATTTTATTTTTTATTTTTTATTACACAGACAACAATGGGAAAGGGAGAGGATGGAAAAAAAAGGGGTGGGAAGGGAGGGAAAACCCATCTTCACATACAATATGTCGTTTAATCACAGGTGCATCCCTACTAAGTTTATACATCCCGTATCTCTCTGTTGTATATTTAATAAGCACAATAAGCTAGGGTTTAAAAAACAAAAAACAACAAAATAAAACAAGAGGAAAAAAAAGGTAGGGGGAGGGGGGGGAGGCCAAAAAGGACAAAAAAAAGTCCAAAAAGGAAAAAGGCTGTTTTTAATCACATGCTGATTGCTCCTCCTGTCTTTGTCCTATCTCAATAAAAGGGGCTACCAGACTCCATTCTGGGTCGCCTCATCCCGAGAAAGCTCGTGTCCGTGTCTTTTCTCAACATTGGCCTCATGAGACGAACTACGGGTACTTCGCAGTACATAACATCTTTCCCCCAATGGCATTAAAACGAATGTCAGTAATTAAAATATTGAAAATAAATAATAATATTTTAGGGAAAATTATGGAATGCTAGGATTGAATCCATTAATATGTTTAACAAATAAAAACGTTGTTAATCTCAGTAAAATGGTCAAGATTCATTTACAAGTGAAATTTATTTAAGCATAAATATTCAAAATTATAAGCAAAGAAGAAAAGAACAAAGACGACATTTAAAGACGTTTTCTGTAACATCATTGTAGTTAGACAGGAAAAAAAAACAGTTCAGCGATGCGCAGATTAGTTCTTCATGGGCATATGGAAACAATCGTTGATTGCTTTAATAACAAGCTGTATGTGCAAATAAAAGAGTCATAGATAGAATTTGTGGGTTTGAATGTAGTTAAATAAACTGCTGCCTTCATTGACATCAATCCACCATGAATATTCTGGTCCAGATTTCCATTTCCATTAAAGGGATCAGACAAGGTTTCACAAAAGCCATGATTGCAAGGACACGCACAGGCACAGCCCTTTGGCTTTCATAGGTCTCTGCATTTTATAAAAGGGCTGAGAATGTGCATCAAGATTCCAAAATTACCAATACAAACGGAAATAAAGGCTATCGAGAAAAGGGATCACCGAGAAGAGAAGTTCAAATGGTTTTGGCTGCAAATCAGAGAAATCATATTTTCTTTCCAATTGCTGAAGCTCGGCATGATGGTGCTGGGTTACCAAGCCCATATCAGGTCCACAGGCAGTTGTAACCTGATCTGTTCATCTGTGGCATCTCAGGATTGAGGTCCAGATGTTAGATCAGAAAAGTTATTATGATCATGCACAAGTAGATTCATTAATGGTTGCAGCTGCAGGGTATTCTCTGAGAGGAATCTTCATGTGAACACAAGAAATGCCTTCCTGCCTCAGATCAAAAGCCCATTTATTTCAGCATTCTGTTTTCATCAGAGACCGGCCAGATGTTTGGGATCTCCAAAGCATCTGGCATCTACTGACTATCTTTTTAAGACTGCACTGTTCTATCACTATATATTAGCATTTTTGAACTTCCTTGATGATTGATTTTGATGGTCACATCCCATATTACAAAATGTAGTAACTATTGTGTAATAGATGACTCTTATCCATACCATGAAATGTTTCTGAACATTCCCTCATCTTCAAAAATCATTTCTACGTGGCAAGAGTATTTGTGCTTGGAAACTCCAAGCAGTTTCTAGACAGAACCTGTTTTATGCAATGTTCTTTTGATCTGGATTAAATAAATGTAAATCGAAATAAATTAAATGTATCTCTTGATGATGCATTTGATGCCCCTGATATGATTCAAGGAACTAATACCCAATAAACAAGAGCTCCTTATCAAACTGAGGTGGAGTCACCCACGTCACACCTATCCTCCGCGAGCTGCACTGGCTACCCATTAATCTCCGAATCCGCTTCAAGGTGCTGGTCGCTACCTATAAAGCCCTACAAGGCATCGGACCTGGGTACCTGAGAGACCGCCTCCTGCCGATTACCTCCCTCAGACCGATAAGATCTCACAGGTTAGGTCTCCTCCGGATTCCATCTGCCAGCCAATGTCGGCTGGCGACTTCCCGGGGGAGAGCCTTCTCTGTTGCAGCTCCAGCCCTCTGGAATGATCTCCCTGTCGAGATCTGGACCCTTACTACCCTCCCGGCCTTCCGCAAAGCCACCAAGTCCTGGCTGCTCCAGCAGGCCGGGGGGCTTGTGAAACACCCAGCCCCACGGAAATTGTGAATGTTGCGCCTTTTTTTAAAGTGTTGTCTTGTCTATTTATCCCCTTTCCCTTGTCTGTTGTGAGCCACCCGGAGTCCTCCGGGAGTGGGGGGCATACAAGACAAATAAAATGAAAATGAAATGAATGGAGTAAAATCCAACTTTCTTTTAAGAAAAAAACTAAAGAAAATCCTCATAGAATACCAATGTAACCTTCATCAGGCTAAGGAGGAGAAACAAATTTTATCTGAGTGGCCTCCGGTAACTGTATGTTGTCTCTTTCTTTTCATTATTCAGCTGGGGTGAATCTTCGTAGATGTTGTTCAGGAGTCCTACTGTACTACACTATAGTCAGTGGTGGGTTTCAAAAATTGTTCGAACCTACTCTGTGGGTGTGGCCTCCTTTGTGGGAGTGGCTTGCCGCAGCACTGGCATGCATAAGAATATGATGTCAACTTGTTTGTGAAAAGGCATCTTTGGTTTACGTTAAAACAACTTCAACACACGCCATGTTCTGATTGCACCACAAACGCAGTAGTCATCCTTACCTTTCACAGAGGCACTGAGTTTTATAAATAGGAGCATGATAGTGTAGAATAATCATATCCAAGGACCAGTGGTGGGTTTCAAAAAGGTTTGGAACCTCTTCTGTAGGTGTGGCCTGCTTTCCGGGTCCACTGGTGGAGCCTCTTCTAACCGGTTCGGTAGATTTGACGAACCGGTTCTACTGAATAGGTGCAAACTGGTAGGAACCCACCTCTGACTATAGTATACACTTGCATAAAGATTATGTCCATGGTACTTTAAAAAACAAATACGTTTGGTGCTACATAGGCAAGAGCACTCATTATCAGGTGCATGAAGTGGATAGTCAAAGTGCTGAATGAATTAGCATTTAGAGAAAACATTCAACAACCCAAAATAAAACATGAGAGAACATGAACTTCTAAAAACAGAAAGCTAGTGTGGTGCAGTGATTGAAGTGTTGAGATTAGATCTTAGGCTAAAGCCCACCTTCAGCTGTGGAAATACACTGAATTACCATCCTTTGGGTTAGTCACTTTTCCTTAGCCAATCTCCCAAAGTAATTGCGTAAACAAATGTTGCTTTGAGCTCCTCAAAAATAACAGAATACTGGTAATCCTCATGAGCAATCACAACTGGCAAAGTTTTCAAAGCAGCAACTTGGTCATTAAGTAAAGCAGTTGCTAAATCAAACAGTCTGAGGGACTATCTATCTCTGATGGTTTCTATCTTTGTCTGAATGGACTCTATATTGGTTATGGGACAATTAATAAACTACCTGAAGGGAAATCATTGTCTTGACATCTTTCTCTCTATTTTAGCTCTCAAAATGTGGCAAATATATATATATTTTTCATGTGACCTCAATTTTGCCTTTGCTAGCTTAAGCCAGTAGATAAGGGATTTCATGATCCTTACCCAGACTGTGGTTCAGATGATCCAACAATCCCTTGCAAAATCTTCTGAAATGAAAGGAGAGTAGGGTTTAAATTTTCTTGATTAAAATAGCCCACATGATTTCTTAAGTTAAACAAATGGTTTATAACAGAACCAGGCAGAAAACTCAACTGGTTTCTTATTTAGCGCAGGAACCACAGCTGCTATTTATACATTACATTTTCCAGAAGTCTGTCTGTTATGTGGAATAGTAATATAATTTCAGAAAGGAAGGGATGCAATTATGCTATCAAATGATGTTGTCAAACATTGCATTTCATTGCATCATGTGGATGTAGGCTATGTTGCATGTCTGTTAACAGTGCATTAAATACTTGGTTGAAAACTGCCTACCTTCATTAACATTGTGTATATCACATTAAAAACAAGAGTCCATCTCAAATCATTTCTCGAATATATTGACTAGTGGGGAGGCCCAGATTTGTATACCCAGCACTTGTCAGGGACCTGTTAAGATAGCTACATCTTCTCCTATGCTTGCATATCTGGCCTATGCTGTGGCACACGATCCCAGGAAAAGATATTTTTGATTCAAATTGGCCCTGACAGATGCTCTGATTTACATTTTACCTATTTTCCTGCACAGGCCTAATGAATATATTCAGAAATGCCGTAAACATTTAGTAAATACTGCAGAAGAACAATAGAGATATAAACCTTTGAATAACAGTGACCGGCTTATCTGCATATAATAGTGTGCACGCACATGTGCACACACATTCTCAAATGCTTTTGTACATACGTGCAACATCTGTATAAAATGTGCAGGTGTGTACTACAATGCAGCTTTCATAACATTGCACAGGTTTTATAAGGCTGCACTCCCTCCCCCCCAATGCCATTTATGACATAACTATTTACAATACTAATTTTAAAATACAATGAATCTCTGGAAAATTTGACAGCGTATAAACAATATAAATAATAAAATAGGTGGAATAAAGTTAGTTAGATGACAAATCATGGAATTGATATGGAAGTTAAATAAGCATGGATTCATCTTCTAATATCAAATCAGAGTGGAACTGCTACGTTGCATCTTATTTAAAGTAAGTATTTTGTATACCTTATTGATAAGAATAAGCAGGTGGTAATTTGATGTCATACTTCTAAGCCTTTCCTATACTTTCTTCCAAGAGCTTTTTCCATCCTTTTCTCACAGAGACACAATCAAATGCCTGCTTAGACTTAATAAATGCAGCATCTAGGGCAAAGCTTATTTTTCTGTATATTTTTTTTCCATTTAAAATCCCCTGCTCTATTCCACTTCAACAGATTTGATCCCATCCTCAAGTGTATTTTCTAACTCCATCCAATTTAAAAGTGTCTTGCATACATTTGGCTAATGGCATTTTAATAGACTAATTAGACAATGATAACTATCATAAAAATCTTCCCTTCCTTCTCTTCCCCAAGACTGGCAAATACCAGTCTTTGTGTAAATAAATAATAAGAGCAGAACGGCACCCACTTAATCACCTCTGGGGAGAATAAAGACCATTCCTTTCCAGATTTCAGATGACTAATCGATTTGGAGACTTTTGACACTGAAAACTATGCCTAATTTCAGAAAGATTGACAATTATTCTCTAAGGAAGATTACTGGACCAGATTCCTCCATATATACTTCATACAAAAATGCTCCTCATCTTTTTTTGAGGATATACAAGATTTGAGGGCTCTGTATATGGATATACAGGTAGTTCTGCTTAATGACCTCAATTGGAATTAGCAACTCCATCGATGAGGAAGAGGTCGCTTAGTCACATGACCATACGTGTGTTTTCTGGCTAGAAAGGGACAACCTAGTCTGTTCCCCACCTTCGACTTCTGTTTGCTACCTAACTATTCCCCTCCACCCACCTCTTTGGAATCCCTGATTGACAGTTTACTGTCTTGTATACATCAAAAGCAATGCAATCAAATCGCATCCTGGGGTTAGAAGCCATGGGTGTGCTATGCAAACAGGTTACTCTCTTAAAATCCCTTTGTCTCCAATCTCTTCACTCTACGGGTAAGATGGGGGATGAAAAAAAGCAATCGATTTCTGCAAGTAATTTCTCCTTTGTCTGACTCTTTTCATCGCCAGCACGATCATACGGCTCTTGTATAGAACAACAAACAGCTTACAACAATGAGCCGAGGTGGCGCAGTGGTTAGGGTGCAGTACTGCAGGCCACTTCAGCTGACTGCTATCTGCAGTTCAGCGGTTCTAATCTCACCAGCTCAAGGTTGACTCAGCCTTCCATCCTTCCGAGGTGGGTGAAATGAGGACCCAGACTGTGGGGGCGATATGCTGACTCTGTAAACCGCAAGCCCTATGAAGCGGTATATAAGTCTAACTGCTATTGCTATTGCTACTCTCTTGAGATCTCTTTCTCTCCAATTTCTCTGCTCTATGGATGGAAGGGACAGGCAAAGGAGATGTTGCCTATAGCAATCAATTGTTCCCCCCAACCCCACCCCACTGCCCTATCTTAAAGCGGAGAGAGATTGGAAAGAAAGAAATTCAAGAGAGAACTGTAAAGTGTCTTTGTGGTGCGTATAATTTCAGTACTTTCAATGTGTGTAAGAGTATACAATTTGCTTTCTTCAAATCTTCTCTCCAATCTCTCTACTCTGGAAGTGGGCAAAGTAAAAAAAAACGAAGACCAGGCATAGGACAATGAGAGCTGAGGTGGCGCAGTGGGTAGAGTGCAGCACCGCAGGCTACTTCAGCTGACTGCAGTTCAGCAGTTCGGCTGTTCAAATCTCAGCCTTCCATCCTTCCGAGGTGGGTAAAATGAGGACCCAGATTGTTGTTGGGGACGATATGCTGACTCTGTAAACCGCTTAGAGAGGGCTGAAAGCCCTATGAAGCGGTATATAGGTCTAACTGCTATTGCTATTACTAATGCATACTGATTGAGGATCACATGATTGAGGTATGCTGCAAAGGTTGCAAATGGGCTGTGAAGTTATTTTTTTTCGGCACCATTACAACTTCAAACTGCTGCTTGAATGAATGATCGGTGAGTATTATCTGTGTACAAAAGGTGGAACTATTATTCATTTATTTGCATCTAGTAGTTGTTTATACTGAATTATTATGGTTTTCTTGATGTTATCGGTTGTTTACATTTTTAACACCATAGCCCCAACCATGTAGGCATTAGTTTAGGTCTTACTTTGGAACATGGCAACATGTTGCCTATGTATATTGGCTTTAATAGCAATAGCAGTTAGACTTATATACCGCTTCATAGGGCTTTCAGCCCTCTCTAAGCGGTTTACAGAGTCAGCATATCGCCCCCAACAACAATCTGGGTCCTCATTTTACCCACCTCGGAAGGATGGAAGGCTGAGTCAACCCTGAGCCGGTGAGATTTGAACAGCCGAACTGCTGAACTGCAGTCAGCTGAAGTAGCCTGCAGTGCTGCATTTAACCACTGCGCCACCTCGGCTCTTAACATGTTCAGGTTACTCTTTTGTATTACGTACATGTTTCTTACTTTATCAAAGTTCCTACTAACTATGAGTTAATTGAATTGAATACATTATTTGGTCAAGAATGATTAGACCCACAAAGAATTTATCTTTAATATTTTCAATCCACAAGGAAACAAGCAATGACAACTAAAATCAATCTCTAGGCTTCTTTCCAGGTCTTCTATTCAGCATGGGATATGATCAGGCCACAGTTCTCATTCAACTATGTGTAGCAGATATTAAGAGCCAACTAGATCTAGCAGGCATCCCAACTTTTATTGCCGGTGAATCCAACAGGTACTCTGCCTCCTCTTTAACTTACCTAACTAAATCTGAAATAACGAATTGGTGGAGTGCGTTTACCCTGGCACAATGTCATGTTGTCCCCTTAGCGGTCCTTGAAGGACAATACAAGAAGATTCCTTACTGGGAGAAACAATGCCCCCTATGACTCTAAACACAATAACAACAGAGCATGTGCTTCTCTGGTGCCTACACTAAGGAGATGCTTATACTAGCTTCCTCTCCTACATCCAGGGCACACAGGACAAATTCAACAACTCCCTGATGCTTTCAGATACCAACCCCGCTATAACACACAATGTTGCTAGGCATTCCAAATTTTTCAGACGATGAATTGTGCAATAAACAAGACTTAATAACCACCTAATTTGCCATATTAGATGGCTCCGTGATTTCATATAGTCTTTATGTCCCCTACACCTATCAAAATAAACCTACACCTTCTTTTACATTCTTAAAGACTTTTTATGTATACTTCCTGTCTTAATGTCTTCTCACTTTTCTTTTTTTAGACTCTGATGTGCCTTCTACGCTTTTTAATTGACTGTTCACCATCCACCCCTATGATGCTGTGTGAGCATAATAAAAATGTGATTTGATTACCATAGTAACTACACTACTAGGTTTTGGAGATAAAGTCACAAGTTCCTGAAAATATCAACTAGGTCAAAATATTTGCCCAAGGCTGGTTATCTGTTAATGAAATAAATGGCAAAAACATAACTTTTGGTTTCTCCTTTATAGAAGCGTTCAGTTTCCAACTCCATTTCAGGCCTTATTGTCTGTTGAGAAATTGCAGAATATATAGGAGGTAGCCAGACGGTCTAAAGCACTCATAGTGGTGCATGGCTATCCCACAGGGTAATCCCCTCTTATTTCCTATTTAAGGCTGATAAATAGAAGCAGATTTAGGCCAGCCTAATGACTTTTGAAGTTATTACTACAGAGGATCCACAGACAGAGACACATCCTCTGAATTGGGTGGAGATTGATGGAAACTTGGGTAGAATGCTAAAACACTGAACCACTAAACCAGAGCCGAGGTGGCGCAGTGGTTAAATGCAGCACTGCAGGCTACTTCAGCTGACTGCAGTTCTGCAGTTCGGCTGTTCAAATCTCACCGGCTCAGGGTTGACTCAGCCTTCCATCCTTCCGAGGTGGGTGAAATGAGGACCCGGATTGTTGTTGGGGGCGATATGCTGACTCTGTAAACCGCTTAGAGAGGGCTGAAAGCCCTATGAAGCGGTATATAAGTCTACTGCTATTGCTATTGCTATTTATGGTAACAAATAATCACACACTATACACTTGTATTGGTTCATTATAAATTATCCAAATATTTTGTTAGGCAACGTTGTGTGTCTCTCTGCCCATCCATCCATCCTGCAATTTAGTAGGAGGAGGTTGGAAATATGGCAAACAAACTAGGTTTGCAGAGATTAAACTTAAAATTTCTGAGGAATGTATCTCCACGAAAAATAATGTAATACTCCGTCCCTTTGAAATAATATTTCACATTCAGCTTTATGTACATCTACTCAGAGGTTAATCCCACTTGTTGAGCATAGCTTATATGAAGATGAATGTGCTCTGTGTGATTTTTCACAGTTAAGCTAAATGCTAGATGGGTAGGGCAGTGGATGAGAATAATCCAGAATTCTGGCAATGTAGAGAATGTGGTGCTGCAATGTTATTATCTTTCAAAAAATATAAACTCTCTGCCCCCATCTGCACTAGGGGCAGTTACTAATGACTGCAATTAGCCAACACGTATTAGAATGCGTAAGAGTTTGTTCTGATATTAAGCAACTTCCCATAGTTGTATGTGAAAGGATGATAACTAATACAGATTTTCTAATAAAATCCGTCTCTCTTCCTGCACAACTATGGGTTATTTCAAAGTTAGCTTGCTGAATTTCTAGTCTCACAATTAATCTTCTTTATGTCTGATCTCTTAAATCAGCCATAATGGGTGAGAATTTGGGGAGTTCTGGTACCAAGGGATCTGGAAATACCAGTTTGGGAAAAGCTGGTATAACCTCAAGGGAATAACTGATGTCTCTTAAGCTGTAAAGACAGAAAGCAACTGTCATTGGCGCTATTTCTTGTTTTCTGCTTTATAGTCATAATCCTACATCTGAAAATATGTGCAATTAATCTTCCCCAGAACAGCTGCTTCCATAGGATAAGGCAACAATGCTTGGCATGTTGCACAAGTAGGTTCCTTCCCTCCAGGCCTACGAAAATGCTTAAGGTCAAACTTTTTAAGTTGATGAAAACCAACTGAGGTTTAAAAAAAAAAAAAGATATTTCTGAGCTTCATGTAATTGCTAAAGGGAAATAGGCCATATAGAAAAAGCTTACACAACTGGCCGGTATTTCAGAAGCCCTGAAATTCAACAGACTGGAGATTGTAATGGCAGATGTAGCATTCAATGTCCTTTCGCTGTATATTATTTCAGTAGAGAAATAGGTCATCATTGGATGATCCGATTAACCCCTATTCAAATTCCTCACATACATATTGCTACTACTTTACAAGGATTTTTTTTTTTAAAATGTCCAGTTCATTCTAGTAATCGTTAAATTAATGCAAATTACACGTTTTTAAAAATTGGTATTAAAAAATTGGAAGTACTGCTGAAAGTGAAGTTGATATATCTATGGATCTCGCCTCTCAATTCCAATTATAAATGTCATTACTTATAAACCATAGTTTCATATTTTCTATCACTCTTAAAATAGTTGAGTATGATGGGGAAACTAAAGACCAATCCTCATTTAACATTGGCAAATGAGGCCACAATTTATGCTCTGCCCATAGATTACTACTCCAAATGCAGCTCCTTGGCTCAATCATCTCCATGAAATTTTAAAAAAAATGCAAAGTGACTACTACACATTTCTTTTAAAAAGAGTGGATTTTTAGTAAGTTGTAGCTATTTCAAAAGGGGAATAATTCCATTGCTACATACCAAGCAGTAACCACGATGCAGCATTGTGTATGAAAGGGACCACTCTCATTACTATATTCATAGCGCATAATAGAATATTTTCTGTATTTTGCACAACCAGCCATTAATCGAACACTGTACTTCTAAATTACATTAACGACCATAGTAGCCAATGCCACCTGGCTACTACCCGGGGGAGGGCCTTCTCTGTGGCTGCTCCGGCCCTTTGGAACGAACTCCCCGCCGAGACTCGGACCCTCACCTCTCTCCAGGCCTTCCGAAAAGCCGTTAAAACCTGGCTGTGTCGGCAGGCCTGGGGTTGATGAGTTCCCTTCCCCTCTCGATTGTGTGTCTGTTGGTTATTTTAAATGCTTGTATTTGTAGTTCTTGTGTTTCCCTTCCCCTCTTGGGTTTGTGAGCCGCCCTGAGTCCCGCTGGGAATAGGGCGGCATATAAATAAAATGAAACCTGAAACTTGAAACCTTATTTATCACAATAAACCAGAATGTGAATGGGTTCAATATCTTCTATAAGATTCCTCTTGTGAATGCAAATGGCTAAACAACCCATCAAAGTTCCTTTCATGGCTGTTTTTTCAAGCCAGGCTTGGAAGGAAGCAATATAGTTCCCAATTCAAATTTGCTAAGAAATATGAGAAATATCCAAATTGGCCAATGGTATCCTTTGTGGGTAAGTGATGACACATATGAAATGGCATTATGAAAATACCACAAGCTGCGTCAGTCTTTGGATGCAACTACATAATGGCAGCATTGATATAATGACATCATCTCACATAGGTTGTCATTTTGGGATTGGGGTTTGCCTGTAGGAAACTCCCTACACACCTGGGGACTTCCATGCTGGTCAAAGGTGTTACAGACTTTTCAAATACTTGGCTAAGAGATAACCCAGTTCCAATAAATGATGGAGAAGAAAGACATATATTGTACTTCTAACAGAACGGTGCAGTAAATTAGGATTTGAGGGTGGAGGAAAACCTTCTTCATTTAGTAATGGAAAACCCCCTTTGCTATGACTGAGATTGCATAACTGTAGGAAAAGTTGAACATCAGAATTTCTCTTAAGGAAACAGACTAGCTCATTAGTGTCCCTAGGAATAAACAGAGTGATTTGTGTATACCTCTATTCATACAGATTTTGGTGCCATTTGAAATATATATTATATTAATCTAAAGCAAATTCATTCCTCCATTATAACCCCCTCCAATTTAGATTAAATTAAGCTTATGGGGACTACACTTCTATGGTTTGGACATATACTTTTATATTTTTTAATCTTTGTACAGTTTTTAATTTTCATGACTGTGAGCTGACCAGGGTTATTCTGAGTTAAGATGGGCAGCCAATTGATTTTATAAATAAATGAATACTTCACTGCATATTGTTATTGCTTTTTTTAAAAAAAGCATGAGCATTCCTGAACAATGAGATTAAAAAACAATTTTGATTTTTTTTTTTTTGAAAAATGAAGAATTCAGGAAATGTATCATTCAGTGTTTGAGCAGATGTGCTTGGCTGAGCCAAGAGGTTCAATTTCCAGGATTCTTTTCTTTCAGACATTTGCTCCCTAGGAATTCTGACAATTAAAGAATTAAAGGAATCCTGATAATTCAAGTATACGGAGGGCATCAAATAGGAAATATATTTTTGAAAATTGAATTACATAATGCAAATATACATTTAATTTATCTTGCAAAAATGTATCATTAAGATTTCCCAAATAATATTCCAAAACCTTAATCATGATATTGTGAGTCAGTGAAGTGATTATTAACTTCTGAAAAAGCCGATACATAACGAGAACAGTGTTTTGACAGATGAACCAAAAATTTCATCTCATGATTTTTGAAAATGTTTAGAATGTTCATGAATCAGTAAATCCAGTGGATCTATATCAAAAATAGGAGGCATGAATACAGGCATAGAGTTTTGATTTTCAACCATTATTTATTAAATAACATTCAAATATCAGCAAATCAATGTTTATTACTATTATAGACCAGCCTATATTAAGAAACATCAATGGACAAAGCAATATCAAAGAGATAAGATTAAAGAATGGAATAGGGTTTAACAGGGTTAAAAGTGATAACCTTTGTGTAATAAAGATAAGAGAATAATGGAATTGGAAGGGATCTAGTTTCTTAGTCCAACCCCTTCCCAGACTGGAAACCATCTACCATTTCATACAAATAAGTTGTCTGAAACTCTCTTCTTAAAATTCTCCTGGGTTGGAGCACCCACAACCTCTGAAGGGTAATTGTTGCACTGATGAATTGTTCTAACTAAATTTATTTTAATTAACAGTCTAATTTAGCTTAATTTAGCTATTAGCCATTAAATGGTTTTGGAAAACTTTGTATTCTTATGTTTCTCCGTTCTTGCATTCACACATATGTCACCCCACGTCTAACACACAAATACATCTAACAATTAACAGTACATGTAACAGGATAGGTCTTCCTATTGTGGCACTGCTTTCATTATTCTGATGGGAGCAGTAAGTTCTTACAAAATGCCTCCCATCTTGCATACTGAACAAAAGAGCTTTGTGCTAGAGTTAATAAATCCTAAAGGATTGGTGGAAATCTAAATGAAGTAGGTTTCAGTATATAAGCACAAAAAGGGATATTTGGATAGTGTTTCAAATGTGTATACTAGGTAAAACTCCATATATGCCAATGAAAAATTGAGCAATGTGCACATAAAATTCATTCAGAATATAAACAACACCCCCAAAATGATAATGAAAGATGTGTTCATTCCTGAGCAATAAGTATTATGAAAGGTCTGAATCACCTCTTACAAAATATATAACTACGTAGAGTTTCTCTTTGCAAACTGCATGTCACACACATGTATGACATTAGTAATGTGCCAATCCATCTAGATGTAAAATCTCTCCCATTTACATTGGAACACCCCCCACCCCATTTAAATAAAATTGCCCTTGTGCAATGGCATAATGCATACATTTGAGAAAAGCAAGGGGGGGGGGGCTGTCTGGAAGTCGGAAAGGCATTTAACAGCCTCCGGAGCTCTTAACAAGCTCTCCGACAAAGATTTGGGGCCCTCCTAGCTTCCTACCTGGCCCCAGGCTCGATAGCAGCCGCGGAACGAGCCCCCCGCAGTGAAGCCTCAACTGCGTGGTTGCGGAAGGCAGGCTCGTTCCGAGTGGCCTGCTCCACGCAAAGAAGCTGAGGAAAAAAACTCTGTCCTTTTGAACTTGTTCTAATCAACACTACAACAAAAATAATAAAAGACTGCACTAATTTCACTGCTTGGCGAGTCCAACCTGATCAGAGGTGGGTTCCTACCACTTCGCACCTATTCGGTAGAACCGGTTCGTCAAATCTACCGAACCGGTTAGAAGAGGTTCCACCAGTGGACCCGGAAAGCAGGCCACACCTACAGAAGAGGTTCCAAAAAATTTTGAAACCCACCACTGGTCCTTGGATATGATTATCCTACACTATCAAGCTCCTATTTATAAAACTCAGTGCCTCTGTGAAAGGTAAGGATGGCTACTGCGTTTGTGGTGCAATCAGAACATGGCGTGTGTTGAAGTTGTTTTAATGCAAACCAAAGATGCCTTTTAAAAAACAAGTTTACATCATATTCTGATGCATGCCAGTGCTGTGTGGGAGGTAATTTAAGGTGGTTCTGATAAGTGTCGTTGGCATCTTCATATCCGGTCACATGGGCGGCAAGCCACTCCCATCCGGTCACATGGGCGGCAAGCCACTCCCACAAAGGAGGCCACACCCACAGAGTAGGTTCGCACAATTTTTGAAACCCACCACTGAACCTGATGGTCAAGGACTGGAGCTCCCCAACTGCGTCCTTTTAGGGGGACTGGGTTTTTTAAACTGAGCCTCTAAAGGGAGCAGGAGGCATGGCTACACAAACTTTGAACTCAGTCCTTGGGCAGCGCCTAGGAGAAAGTGAGTTTCTAAGAGAGAAAGACAAAGGGATATTATGAAAATGCCAGGACAACCATTAATCTTATCCAATGGAAATGGCATCTCAATCAGATGAAATGGGAGCAGATATATGCCCTGAAAGACTTAAGACATCAGCTATTATAATTAATTATTGGATTCTGTTGTTGGGTCCACCAAAGAATGTTACATCCACACATGTAACTCTTTTCAAATGCAATTCTTCTAAAAAAACATTTCATTCTTCTCCAGATGGATACTGTGCAATATAAAGTGGCAGATTTTGCAATTGGGGGGCTGATTCAAAACAAACAACTAGATTTCCCCCCCCCCTTGATATTTAGTATGAAGATGATTTTTAAAGATAAAAATACAGAATGAGTATCATTAAGGTTATTTTTCAGACTACCTTCTCAAAAGTTGGTGTAGATCTGATCCTATCTATAGGAACCATAAATCTGTGCTTTATGAAAAGTCTCCCTTTTGGGCTGTGGACATGGGGAGAAGGAACATAATTCAGAATTCAAACAATAAAACAAGAAGAAGCCATTGTGTCTCTCCCCCTCCCACCATTAAAAACTGAGTCCCGTGTTGTAATCCTGGCTCCCAAGGCAACGTTCCCGCGGCAAATCTGAGATGACGGATTTGTTTTGACTGCAGAACCATGCAGACAAATGGAACAGGCAGATGGCATGGTGTGTATTCATGATACATGTCCCCTTACCAGAGTCTAGTCCATACTGCCGTTTTAATATAAAAAAATTAGGACAGAGCTAAAATCCCAGCAGCGTGAAGAGCTTCCAACTAACCCAACCAGAGTGGGGGTGGCCCTTTTTTTTTAAAAAAAATCTGAATTAATTCACAGGCAGGAGGGATATACTAGCATTTCCCCCCCCCTCCAATGGTACTTTCTTTGTAACGATGGAGCCCTGTGTCTTTAATAAATGTATATTAAAAGAGGGAAAGAGAAAGAGATATCGAGAGAGAAATCAATGTTGATTATAGAAGGCTAAGATTAGAATTATTCTCCCACTGGCATAAAAAGCGGATATGAGAATGCCAGATATAAGCAATGTAACATTGATGATATTTAGTTCTATCGTATTAAGCAAAGAACGCGGTGAAAATCCTGTGGTGGTTTGTCTCTCTTCTCCGCGTGATGAAGAAAGCCACCCCCCTCTTCTTCCCAAACTTCTTTTATCTGGAAGCCTGGCTGATTAAACACAAAGAAAGCAAATGCTTGTCAGCAAATGCAGGGAGCATTGTTCAACATAAAAGAAGCTATTTAATCTCCAACGTAGAATCAGCTGGGATATGATTGGAGGGGGGGGGGGCTTTCTCGCTCTCCTCTTGATAAAATTTCTTTTTGTTTTATTGTCTCGGCTTTGTCAAATATTCCTCATTATATGCTACCAGGTTCAAAGAGGCTTGCAGGTATGATTTCTATGCTGAATGTTGACTTATTTCAGAGAATCTGCGAGAACAATTAACCGGGAAACTCTCCTATTCAAATCTCGCCTCGCCTCTGAATTTACAAGGCAATCATAAGATATATCTTAATCTGATTATTTCTGCAGTTGCCAGATTGGGAATAATAACAGCGATCTTCCATTGGAAAATGCTGTAACGTTGGTTGAAAACTGAGCAAGTTCTTGCACTGATCATGACGCACATTTCAACACCAGGCTTTTTTCAAATACTTTTATCACATGGTTTCATTTAGTCATCACATGAACTAGCCGAGGTGGCGCAGTGGTTAGGGTGCAGTACTGCAGGCCACTTCAGCTGACTGTTATCTGCAGTTCAGCGGTTCTAATCTCACCAGCTCAGGGTTGACTCAGCCTTCCATCCTTCCGAGGTGGGTGAAGTGAGGACCCGGATTGTTGTTGGGGGCGATATGCTGACTCTGTAAACCGCTTAGAGAGGGCTGAAAGCCCTATGAAGCGGTATATAAGTCTAACTGCTATTGCTATTGCTAGCCACAACAGTAAAGATATAGCAACCAAGGACTCCCCATCTATTTTTGGACTTTAAGTTAGTTAGTTAGTTATAGTTTATAGTTATAGTTTATTAATCTTGTATGCCGCCCACTCCCGAAGGACTCCGGGCGGCTTACAATACAAAGGGGAAGGGAATAAATAAGTTCTATCGGCCTAGTCTGAATGAGAAATTGCAAGGAAGTTAAGAGTTATTGTATAAATCTATGAACTGCATAGGATACTATCAGTGACATAATGTGTTGTACTGGTGGTCAGTAACCCATTATTCCCATTGACAATGGGAAATGCAATATTATACAACCTCAAAGTTATACAATCCGTTTTAGCAAATACCCGAATAGAGGCAAGAAATGCAAAGAAAACATGCCACACGAATTCAACCTAGTTTGTATATTTTTGAAATACATGGAACATTTTTCAGATTTCAAGCATTAATTTGAATTGCTAATACTACAGACAGAAGGAGTTCAATGGGATCAATGTATGTTTTAGGAAGAGTGCTATGCCCCATACAATAGTTTTGTAGGACTAATGTAAAGGATATTAATGCCCCATCTTGAACATATTTTCAGTAGAATCCAATGGATTTTAAAGGGATTTGTTGTGTAAAGAGGTCTTTAGAATTTCAGCTTTGTTTTAAATTCTGTTTAAAATACTCTTACAAATTGTATTAATAAAGGATTTTTATTTCAACTACCCACCAAAGTCCAGTAAGAAAAGAGGCAAATTACTTCTATGGAACATTATGCTTGTTCTCTACCATTCCTCACCTCTGACATAACCTATGGAAGGATAAATCCTTCCAACATATTTTGTGGAGAGAAGGATCTTATTTCTTGTTAGAACTTAGAAGAACTTTATAAGTAACTCAGCAAACATCAAAATGGTAGTTTGACATATTAGTTTCGGCTTCCCAGAGGACCAAGGATCAATCAACTCAGCAATATTTTATTCCCCCTTAAGTTGATTCGGATTCTTGATAATTATCTAGGCATATCCATAGAGTTTTCTTGGCAAAACCCAGACCCTTTTTCCGATTTGTTTTTTATTTTTAAAATCCCATGCACTAATCAAATTGACATTGCTTTTCTGCCATCTAAGAATATCAGGGGGTGTGCATAAGCGCACCAATGTGCCTACCATCCCTATCCTACTGTCCCCATTGATATGTACTCATTTTATGTGTTCAGGGCCATGTTATACTTATTTATAGCCATGTAATTTGCACCAATCCCATGTGAAAATGTCCATGTCTATACTAATACCTATTACCTTATACATGTTGACAAAAATAAATAAATAAAATAAAAAATAAAATAAATAAAGAGAAAAGCCACGTAAGGCTGCAATCTGTAGGCATTTCTCTCTGAAATATTTCTGTGAAAGGTGAGATAAAAAGAACCAATTAAATATTACATGGCTATAACGTTATTGTTCTTCTCCACAGTTTTCTACTCACACGTTAGTAGTCTAAGAAAGCTTAATTCGTCTGTCCCTAATAGCTGCTTTTGATATCGCCATAAATTAATTAATTACAATTTTCATACCCGCATTTCATTTTTCCTTCACCTATAATTCTTCAGTTGTCTGGCTCCCCAGTAAAGCCTTTGAAATCCAGTCGGGCTTTATTTCCTACCGTGCACGACAGGATGGGATGGGAAAGATGTGTTTTCTGTATGAAGAAGATGTCTACAAACTTTTAATCACACAAAACTATTCCACTGGGAATCTAAAGTGACAAAATATGTGTCATAATGATATATTTAGTTAATGGAATAAGGCTTGTTAAGAGAGTAATTTATGAGGGATACGTAGTTTTATATGGGTTTCCTTACACTGTTCATATTTTATTCTTATATAGTTATATATAGTTATTCAGATTTCTGATGTACAAGGACAAATGACGGTATGCCACTCATACCCATCAAGTGAGTTCTCTTGGCTCCTTATAGGGGATCCCCAGAGGTTCAAGCCAGGAAAAGAAGTAAAAATAATTTGTTTCTGTTCTAGAAGGCCCAAGACAGCTAGTTTGGCCTAACTGTTAATGCATCGTTCAGGTTAGAAACTGAGATATTATGAGTTCCAGTCACACCAATTTGGTGACCTTGAGCCTGTCACTCTCTCTCTCTCTCTGCCCTAGGAAGGAGGCAATGCAGTGGTAGGTTGCAGGCGGTATGCCCCAGTACCGGTGTACCGGAGCCTGCCCGGAGCACCGGATACTGTTCTGGTATGGTGCTCTGGAGGGCCCACCCACTCGCCCGAGCTTCGGTCTTTTAAGTCTTCGACGCTTCCGCACATGGGGCGTACAGCACCTGCGCGATGCTCCGCTAAGCAGCTGGAGAGTTGCAGAGGCTTGCAGAAGCGGTAAGATGCACACACACGCTGCGCGTGTATGCGCGTCCATGTGGATGCCGCCGGGCTTGTTCCAACCATACTGGTTGGAACAGGATCCGGAACCCACCCCTGAGACAATGACAAACTACTTCTGAAATCTTGCCAACAGAACTGCAGGGACATCTCCATATAATAGTCGGGGGTTACAACACTGACTCAAAGGCACAAAAATAAATAAGTAAATAAACAGTAAACCCACAGAGGTGCCGAACCACAAATTCTACTGCAGAATGCAAAACTCTTCGTACTTGGTTACAGGACTGTTTTGCAAAGGTGCTCAGAAAACCATTTTTTTAAAAGTACCTCTTGCCTAATGGAAAGTTGTCCACATTGGTTTAAATGCATGTTCTATAACTAAGCTTTGCTAACGATGCAATTACTTTTCTACTTACTAATTTCTGCTCTGATACCTTCAAGACACTGTTAATACTGAAAGCTCCTTTTGTTCCTGTACTTCTATACCTTCAGACAAACGACAACTGATTTCCACAGTCCTGACACACTAGCAAATTTATTATTTGTTTAAACCACCCCTGAAACCAAAACATTAAATTCCACATCGAACAGAAGTCACGGTGTCTCAAATGATAAGTACTTCCAGCAGTTTAAAGCAATTTTATTTATTTTTTTTTAAAAAAAATTCAAGAGTGCAGCTTGCTTGTACTTATTCTTGACATTTGGACACAATTCAGAAAAAAACAGATTACTTGAATAATTTTTACTAACATTATGATAAATCAGGCTACTGTACCTTGGAATTCTGCTAACATGCCTCATCTGTTTTCCTTGGGTAGATACAGAAGATGCTGATCCCAGAAGATGCCTTGAGTTAATTTAGTTATTCATCTGGTTCTCTCCATTCAACTGGAAAAAGAAAGCAAGGGGAAATTTCAGTTTTGTGTGTGTACGGGGTGTGGGTGTCTTTGTGTAAAACATTTTATTTTATTTTTAAGTCCTACATTTTCTCATGATTTGGTCATATATAATTTGATAAAATGAATGGTGATATCATAGAAATAGGGACCGACTTTCATGAGTAGCAACTAGCGTGGGAAAAAGGCACACATTCCATTGAATCCATGTAACATGAAAATTCTTTTTCTCTTGCAATACTATTTTTAGGTCAATGAACAAATAAAACTGCCTCACATGATAGATGCAATAATGGGTTGGAGAATATAGATAAATGTACTGTATCAGTAATTCTGTCACCCTGAAGTCTGTCACCCCGAAGAGCCGAGGTGGCGCAGTGGTTAAATGCAGCACTGCAGGCTACTTCAGCTGACTGCAGTTCTGCAGTTCGGCTGTTCAAATCTCACCGGCTCAGGGTTGACTCAGCCTTCCATCCTTCCGAGGTGCGTAAAATGAGGACCCGGATTGTTGTTGGGGGCGATATGCTGACTCTGTAAACCGCTTAGAGAGGGCTGAAAGCCCTATGAAGCGGTATATAAGTCTAACGGCTATTGCTATTGCTATTTCCTCAAATACAGTACTATCTGCACTAGGTAAGAATATAGTATTGATCTGAACGGCAGTTGTGCAAGAAGCAGGAGGGAAGGGCCTTCTTCCTTTGGATCTCAAAAGGAAGCCAAGTTGGGTCTTCCATAAGGATAGTTTTCTTTGAGTCACTGAAAGAGCAGAAAAGAATGCAGTTCAGTATCCATATCAGTTGAAATATATTGCTTCCTCCAGCACAGGGATGTCAAACCTGTGGGCCGGGGAGGTATCACAGACTGGCCATGCCCACCCCCCGGTTTAGCAAAAGGGAAAAAAGTTGTGATACATCACATGATGACCAACGTTGAGAGTTTGACACCTGTGCTCCAGCAGATTCTGCAAATGTTCGAAACGACTTTTGTTCAAGTCCTAATATACTAATATACTTTAGCATAAGACAGGACAGATGACACGATCCATTTACATGTAGCAGGGGTATTTATTTTATTTATTTAATTTATATGCCCCCCATCTCAAAACAAGTGATTCTGACACTATACATACATAGATCCATTTCCCATGCCTTCCATGTAGACGAGAGGTCAGGTAAACATTTCATTTTCATCCCACAACCTTCCATATGTTCCTTCAGTGTAGTATTTACTGTGTACCATATTTCTTATCTCACAACCATTTGAGGTTGTGTATAAGATGGCATGGCTGCCTCTTACGGATGCACCTCAATAGTCCACAGAAATACAAAGAGGGCATGGATTGCAACACCATGCCAGTCATCTTCCAAATGTTGGCATACAGGGGTCTACAAACTCTCATGAAATGTCAGATTAAAACCAATCAATTAAAATCAATAACATAGAATGTCACAGCAAACCTGTTAGGTTATTTTATTTGTAGAAACACGCCCTGAAGGCTTTACCTAATAAATTTTAACACATCTGATCCATACCATCAAATTAAAAGAATGTATAAATATGTATGTATCTCCTTATATACTGTCTTCTTTTTAAATGCAATTTTAAGCAGTTTGAATAATGAGAATGTTAGTCACGTGTAGTAGTCAGTTGCTTATGCACAATGAGTCTTCTCTTAGCGCTTTTATATGAGAGTTTTATTAAAACTGTGCTGATGGTTCAGCTGAATCTGTGGCTTCACTGCACCTTCTACAATGATATCCAAAGAAGAGGATCATCTTCCCTTTCTTGTTACATCCACCAAATTATTCTGAGAACTTCATGTCAATTTTTTTCTTATCATACAAGGTAAGTGTTATTGCCCATAATGTAGCAAAGTTCTGGACAGTTGTTATGAATGTGTCAGAGGTGGGTTCCTACCAGTTCGCACCTATTCGGTAGAAGCGGTTCGTCAAATCTACCAAACTGGTTAGAAGAGGTTCCACCAGTGGACCCGGAAAGCAGGCCACACCTACAGAAGAGGTTCCAAAGTTTTTTGAAACCCACCACTGGTCCTTGGATATGATTATTCTACACTATCATGCTCATATTTATAAAACTCAGTGCCTCTGTGAAAGGTAAGGATGACTACTGCGTTTGTGGTGCAATCAGAACATTGCGTGTGTTGAAGTTGTTTTAACGCAAACCAAAGATGCCTTTCAAAAAACAAGTTTACATCCTATTCTTATGCATGCCAGGGCTGTGTGTGAGGTCATTTAAGGTGGTTCTGACAAGTGTCGTTGGCATCTTCATATCCGGCAAGCCACTCCCATCCAGTCACATGGGGTGGCAAGCCACTCCCAGCTGGTCACATGGGGTGGCAAGCCACTCCCACAAAGGAGGCCACACCCACAGAGTAGGTTCGAACAATTTTTGAAACCCACCACTGGAATGTGTGCAAACAACTATTCCACATGACTAACGTGGAATATCAGATTCAATTCTCCAGCAGAGCTGGCTGGAGAATTCTGGGAGTTGAAGTCCTCAAGTCTTAAAGTTGCCAAGTTTGGGAACCACCGTTTTAGACCAATAAGAAATGGACCCGTTGTGCTCTGTGTGTCTACAAATGCTGCTAATCATCCCAATACTACCATCTGCTCATATGGGACAGAGCTGATTGTTATTGAATAAAGTTGTTGACCTCATTTCCTCATCGCACACGGAATCCTTATTCCAGCCACAGCGGCAGATTTAGCTGGATGTTAGGAAAAAAAGTTTCCTCACAATAGAACCAGCTGACAGTGGAATAAATCGCACCCCGTATGACGGGGACTTCCTCTTTTCTGGATGTGTACAAACAAAACCTGGGCAGCCACTGATTAGAGATATTTTAATTTGGATTTCTGCACTTTAAAAAGCTGTATCCTATGATGCTTTTTATTCTATAACCTAACACTATTTGCACATTTTTTTTAAAAAAAACAATGTGTTGGGAGGAAAAGTTTTATCAGCATTTATTTCAATTCACAGGATGACAGGAAGGGAAAATGATCAACTTTTTTTTTAAGTAGCCAAACTTTTTTCTATTTTTTTTCTTGTTTGCTTCATCACATTTTGTTCAAGCCATGCAGACACACATGATGTGTTATGAAACTGGAAGCCTAGTTGCAGTGCTACACCTTACATTTTGGTAGCCAACTACTGTAGATAGTGTTATTATAAGACATATTGCAGCTGCGTACAAAGCTAGAAAAGAATAAAAATCACAAGATGTTGGTTAAGATTTTCCTCTTGTTATAATTCCAGCTAGCGAATAATTTGTTCGGCCGACATCGTGATTCAACTACACTGCATTAATACGTTTCACCCAAAAGTAAAGTGATATTATTTAGAGCCGAGGTGGCGCAGTGGTTAGGGTGCAGTATTGCAGGCTACTTCAGCTGACTGTTATCTGCAGTTCAGCGGTTCAAATCTCACCGGCTCAGGGTTGACTCAGCCTTCCATCCTTCCAAGGTGGGTAAAATGAGGACCCAGATTCTTGTTGGGGGCAACATGCTGACTCTGTAAACCACTTAGAGAGGGCTGAAAGCCCTATGAAGCGGTATATAAGTCTAACTGCTATTGCTATTATTTTCTCTTTGAACAAGACTATCTAAAAAACACTGCAACATTTGTAATCATTTCATGCTTTAACCTAGTACTAATTTCCCCACAGAAATCCTTTTTTTCCTAATAGAATGTATGGAAAGCAAGGTACAAGAATGACTTTCTTCTTCGTACACTATTCCTCCAGCTGCCTACCATATATGAAGAAGCTTTGACGTGAACTTGACACAAACGCCTGCAATTTGCAAGATTAGTGTACCAAGCATACTGTGACTCTATAAAAAGAATAAGACTTTCTCCAAAACATTTCTGCATGCATCTTGGCAACTGCGACTCTTCCTTGAAGTTGCGGCTGTCCCAACAACCCCCGCAGTCATGCGATCTTGATTTGCAACCTAAGCTTTTGACAAGCAAAGTCAATGGGGAAGTTGGCAGGAATGTGCAAGTTTCAGTTATAGGAGGTCTTTGCTTAATCTGTGGTGATTAGCTTAATGCGGCTAACTGGGGACCTTCTGGAGTTGTTGTCACATATTTATGACCAGATCACTTTAGGGATGAAAATTCCTGCATATAGTAGATAGGGCATTTTCTTAATTTATTCTCATAAAATCTACATAGGAATCAGAGGTGCGTTGCTTCCGTTTCGGCTGAACTGGTAGTGGTATTTTGGTCTGGGTCGCAGTAACGGCAGCGACCCAGGCTGGCCACGCCCCTGAACCAGTTCCCCAGTTGCCGCTGCCGTCATATTGTTTAGTAGAATGCACAGTTCACTGTAACTTGTTCTGCGCATCAGTGAAGAACAATTTACATTGAATTGCGCACACGCAAAGCAAACCAGTAGTAAAACCAGGAGGGACCCACCTCTGATATGAGTATATTACAATTATTATTTCTTATGCTTTGATATCCAATTCTCACCTGAACCGTTTTCACAATTTTTCACAAGCAAAAGTTTTCCTCAAGTTTTCTCTTCCTAAGCATTATATTTTAAAAGCTATCCTGTAAAAGCTCTCTGAACAATTTATCTATCGCTTCTTTCACATTACATACAAATGGAAATAAAATATCGGATGTGTTTTATGTCTTTAGGAAGAAAATTTCTGCAACATTTCACGGGTAGAAAAACAATGCATTTTTCCAACAGTTATAAAGAAATAAATAACATCAGATTTAGAAGTAATATATATAGTATGAGTTGAAATAGTTGAATTGATAGAAATATGACAAATACAACTGGCAAGCACAATGTTTGTGCATTTCTATAAAGCATCATCAAAGTGGAACAGTTGGTGTATCCTTCATTCTCCTATTTTCTATTCGTGGGGCAAAATGATACTTATTCTATCTTTATCCTTTGAAATCTCTCTAAAACCTTATCACATTTAATTTCTATTGAAATAAATTCCAAACTCCGGGGATATTAAATTAGAAGAGTTATTGATGTTGTTTCTATAAAAAATATCTGAAACCAATCAAATATGGATAATGTACCCTGCAGAACTTTATGTAAAGCTTTTAATTATTGTTAATGTATTTGGATGTACCAAGGTGTAGAAACTATGTTCTACGACAATTAAAAATCCAATATTTTGGATTCACAATTTTTTTAGTGTGAAAAATGAAATCCCATCTTCTTCTTATCAATTATTGATATGACATCTTTTTCATTTAGTAGGTATCTTCTAAATCTCAAAAATTAAGTTAACCATTCAAATGATTCAATTCATTCCATGGTAAGAAGCCAACCAGTATTCAGATAAAGTCAAATACCGCTATTTCCACTTGTAGATATATTATACTTAATATATCTTATTAAAAAACAAATGTACCATAAAATTTCAGTATGCCTCATCTTTTTAAATCTACCTGCCTCTTTCATGGCTTTTTCTTTTTTTTGAAATATACTTTTTTTATTTTCCATTTTCATAACATATAATCACATGTATACTATTACATAGCCAATATCCTATTGTATTAAGTGGTAATTACATCAGTTCCTCTTGACGTCAATGCCCAGAAAGATAAAAACCCATTATTAGCTCTTCTGCTCTCCATACACCTCTTTCTTCTACCTCTTTCCTACCTCCTTTCTTCCCTCCATCATCCTTTCCTACTTCCCCTTCCTTTCTCCTTCTCCTCTCTCTTCCTTCCACTCCTCCTTCTCCTCCTCATCTTCCCCCCTTACCCTCTCTCCTATCCCCCTCTTCCTATCTTTCTTCTCTCCTGTTTCCCACTCTTCTACATCCTTTCTTCCCTCCATCATCCTTTCCTACTCTACTTCCCTTTCCTTTCTCCTTCTCCTCTCTCTTCATTCCACTCCTCCTTATCCTCCTCATCTTCCCCCCTTACCCTCTCTCCTATCCCCCTCTTCCTATCTTTCTTCTCTCCTCTGTTTCCCACTCTTCTACATCCTTTCTTCCCTCCATCATCCTTTTCTACTCTACTTCCCCTTCCTTTCTCCTTCTCCTCTCTCTTCATTCCACTCCTCCTTATCCTCCTCATCTTCCCTCCTTACCCTCTCTCCTATCCCCCTCTTCCTATCTTTCTTCTCTCCTGTTTCCCACTCTTCTACATCCTTTCTTCCCTCCATCATGCTTTTCTGCTCTACTTCCCCTTCCTTTCTCCTTTTCCTCTCTCTTCATTCCACTCCTCCTCATCTTCCCCCCTTACCCTCTCTCCTATCCCTCATTTACATGGCTTCTTCTTGTCAACTATAACAGCTGACATTTTAGCTTAAATGCAGACTAAACCCAACTGAGCAGAGAATGCCAGCCAAGCAGATCTAATAAACTCCAAAGTAACCAATATATTACCATTTTGAGGTTGTAAAGACTGATTTTCCAAGAATCGTAACTTTGCTGCTACAGCTTTTATGGTATATACTGTGTGCGCACCACCATATAGTATATTGCTTATATACTGTTGTTGTTTTTTTAATGTACCCATCAACAGATGGCTAAGCTCCACAAGAATGTTCAAATATCCTTACGTCAGTGTTTCTCAACCTTGGCGACTTTCAGTCCTGGGGATTTCAACTCCCAGAATCCCCCAGCCAGCTGTGCTGGCTGGGGAATTCTGGGAGTTGAAGTCCCCAGGACTGAAAGTCGCCAAGGTTGAGAAACACTGCCTTAAGTAGTCAACAACAGATACACTGGAATTTCAGACAGTAATTGTCAGTGACAGAATTGTCTTGTGAAATCCACACAGCAACATGCTGGTAACTAAGGGTATCAGCTCTTTGTTTCTCCTTTTACCAGCCTTCAGAAATCCTAATAAATTCTGAGTGCTTGAATCTCAAAGATTACATTATTCAAAACTTGGCAAATATATGAATAAGTGGTTTATCTACATCACTTATTGACGCAAAGGTATTGAATTTCTTTCTTTTTCAATAGCTGGAGAAAAAAAACTTGGCAGAGAGCATAAATACCTTGAAGTAGACGATTAGTTTCTGTTCTACAATTCAGTACTTTATATTCATTCTTCTCAACAAGTCATTTTGCCTCCGTATTGTCTCACTGTAATTATTTTGCTGAGCTTGACATGCAGTTTTAATCTTTCTGGAAATATTCTTCCCTGCATTTTGTCTCTGAAGCCAGGAACTTCTTGCCAGCTTTCTATTCTTCCTATTGGTGTTTTACACATGAAGTCTATTTTCCTTTAGCAAATGGGGTCTTGGTGTCTTTGTCTTTTCTTTGCTAGCTTTCAGGCATGTTTTGGCAGAAGTTTGACTGCCGAGGCATCAGAAAGCAGAGAAAAGGGAGGGACTGTGCAGTCATTTGTCAGCTTTTCCCGCATCTGTAATTTTTTGTCCACTCAGCACTACTAGAGGGGCTTAAAAGGGGGCAATTCTCAGAGCTGAAGAGAGTCAAAAGCTCTTTAAACAACCACCAGACAGTAGCAGTCAAAGTCGGGAAGAGAAAGGGTTGGCTTTAAACTGTCTGCTGGGTGCAAGGCACGTTTATCTAATTTTTGGTGAACAAAACTGCTCTATATATGAGTTAAAACTGCTCTATATATGAGTTAAGAGGCAATATCTCAGATGACTAAACCAAAGAAAACACTTTAGGGACATTGAACGGGAACTTGACTGTCCTACATTATTCCTCTAAAGGCAAAAGCCACTGCACAGGTCACTGCTATGAAACTTTTGATTTCTGCGCTTTCTGAAATCTATCCGCTTTCAGAAAAGAAAACACGACTTTGAAATATCTCAGGAAAACAGCAAGATATCACAATTTTGGTCTTTTCACCTCCTATCACATAATGATTGATGACCCAGTATGCTTGATTTTTATGAACCAGAAATGCTGTTCTGTTACCATTTCTGTAGGCTGTTGTTATCTGAACTCCTACTGTGACTGTTAATTAATCAATCTGACAAACCACGGAAAGACCCAGCGATCTAAGAAATTATTACTTCCAATTCCAGTGATTAATAACAGATTGTAAGATATTTATCCATCCATCCATCTATCTACACCGGTATCTATCTATCTATCTATCTATCTATCTATCTATCTATCTATCTATCTATCATCTATCTATCTATCTATCTATCTATCTATCTATCTATCTATCTATCTATCATCTATCTATCTATCATCTATCTATCTATCATCTATCTATCTATCTATCTATCTATCTATCTATCTATCTATCATCTATCTATCTATCATCTATCTATCTATCATCTATCTATCTATCTATCTATCTATCTATCTATCTATCTATCAATCATATCTATCTATCATCTATTTGGAACGAACTCCCCGCGGAGATTCGGACCCTCACCTCTCTCCCTGCTTTCTGAAAAGCTGTTAAAACCTGGCTGTGTCGGCAGGCCTGGGGTTGATGAGCTCCCTTCCCCTCTCGACAGGTGTGGTTGTTGGTCATTTTAATATGTTTATTTTGTACTTGTATGTTTCCCCTTCCCGTTTAAGTTGTTTGCCGCCCTGAGTCCCTTTCAGGGAATAGGGCGGCATATAAATAAAATAAAACTTAAAACTTAAACTATCTATCATCTATCTATCTATCTATCTATCTATCTATCTATCTATCTATCTATCTATCTATCTATCTATCTATCTATCATCCATCCATATCATCTACCTACCTACCTCTCTATCTCTCTATCATCTATCATCTATCTATCTATCTATCTATCTATCTATCTATCTATCTATCTATCTATCTATCATCTATCTATCTATCATGTATCATCTATCTATCTATTTATCTATCTATCTATCTATCTATCTATCATCTATCTATGTATCTATCTATCTATCTATCTATTATCTATCTATCTATCAATCATCCATCCATCCATATCATCTACCTACCTACCTCTCTATCATCTATCATCTATCATCTATCATCTATCTATCTATCTATCTATCTATCTATCTATCTATCTATCTATCTATCTATCTATCTATCTATCTATCATCTATCTATCTATCATGTATCATCTATCTATCTATTTATCTATCTATCTATCTATCTATCTATCATCTATCTATCATCTATCTATGTATCTATCTATCTATCTATCTATCTATCTATCTATCTATCTGCAGAGGGAATGAAAAATAACTAATCACATTGTGCTAAAATGTGTTATTATTTCAAAGTTAAAGTTTTGAAAAAGATAGACAGAAACAAAACAAAAAACCCATATTCCTGAATTAATAACAAAAAACAAGCAAACAAATGAAATGACAACACTGGTAACTTGCGTTGAAATGTTAGAGAGACGGAGTGAAGCATTAGATGTCCAGGAAAACATGATTATGCAGTCATAGTGAAGAGCCTTTTTAGTGCCTTCTCCTATAAAAGTTTGGCAATCATGAGGGTGTTTTTTTTTTAAAAAAATGTTAAGGGTTCAACACAACAGGGACGCTGCAATTTTGCCAATTCTTTTAGACAGATTTTTCTATTAATCACCTGAGTGACCTTGGGCCACTCTTCTTCAACCCATCTGAGAGGGTTGTTATTTTGAGGAAAATAGGAGGAAGAAGGAATATTATATATGTTGGCCTTATTAGAGAGATTGTCAGGGAGGGCAGACCATTTTTATCTAGGCTTCTTCCTCCAGAGACTAACCCGGTTACCATGTATGCAGTGGCAAAGTTCTGTGCTGCTGCAATATCCATAAGAAAAAAATTGGCTACAGTATAGTACCAGCTTGTACCAATTAGCAATAGCAATAGCAGTTAGACTTATATACCGCTTCATAGGGCTTTCAGCCCTTTCTAAGCGGTTTACAGAGTCAGCATATTGCCCCCAACAACAATCCGGGTCCTCATTTCACCCACCTCGGAAGGATGGAAGGCTGAGTCAACCCTGAGCCGGTGAGATTAGAACCGCTGAACTACAGATAACAGTCAGCTGAATGGCCTGCAGTGCTGCACTCTAACCACTGCGCCACCTCGGCTCTTTATCTCGACATACCTTTAACAATCTTTGGACCATAATGTTATTATCCACTTTTAATGTCAATACTTTTTAATTATATTTTAATGTTAGTGTTTTTTAATATAGTGTAAAAACAAATGTATATTGCTGGTCTTTGACCGTAATAAAGATCTTACTTACTATATATGTTGGCCACCTTGAGACATTTATAAATATAATAAAAGTGGCACATAAATAAATAAATAAATAAATAAATAAGAACTGGCTTACTTCACATACCTAGTACATACATACAGTATAAGATGTTTGACCTTCTCAGAACTTAGAACTCTTATAAGCAGTCTGAGTACATTTCCCCTTTATCATTTTTGAAATACACCGATTTAAAACAGGGAGGCCTTCTTGTTTATTTAAAAGCAATTGAAGAACACTCTAGACATTTCCTGGAATGAATATGTAGAGATAAGTAGCAAGAACAACTTGGAAAGAGGAAAAAGACCATTATTATTTGCTTAAGCAGTTAAACCCCAAAATGGCAAAGCCATTGGATTTTTTAAATACCCAGAGGAAGGGGAAGTTCAACAAACTTTTTTTGTTTGTGTGTGGAATGAATGCCAGGTGAGTTAGTAAAATGATGTAGTGAGTTTGATCTTTCAATCAGAGTTTGAAAGATTGTCTAATTTTCTTCTGCCATCTTCCTATGCAAAACCAAGCTGGGATCCACACTCAAAAAGATAACACAAATAAAGGGTTATCCATAACCTTTTTTTCCTTTAAACATGGGAGATAAACAACAACAATGTACATCATAAGGAGTTTCAATTATTTATGTAGCATGTTACCTGCTGGTTTCAGTAATATAAATAATCTAATTAAAGGACATAAGAGAACATGATAAAATAATATATTTTCTATACACTGCTTATTTTACATGAGCTATGTAGTTCCCTCTCATTTTTATTCATATTGGTAACAACTTATAAAAAAGAAATCGCTGCCGAGCGTTTTATTTCATTTTAAAATGAATCACACAATGAATGCGGTTTATTCAAAGGAATTGTCTGTCATTTCTTTTGACGCTGGGAAATTTTCATCTGGACTACTACTACTAAAAGGGTGAGCCCATGTATGAAATCCTTCCTCTCATCATCTAGTGCAGTGGTTCCCAACCTTGGCAACTTGAAGATGTCTGGACTTCAACTCCCAGAATTCCCCAGCCAGCATCCATCAGGTGGCAACGTTTAGGGGAAGTGTCTAGGACAGTGTTTCTCAACCTTGGCAACTTGAAGATGTCCGGACTCCAACTCCCAGAATTCCCCAGCCAGCGAATGCTGGCTGGGGAATTCTGGGAGTTGAAGTCCGGACATCTTCAAGTTGCCAAGGTTGGGAAACACTGATCTAGTGTAATCACAGAGTGCCAAGGATAATAAATGCTGGTGGGAGCCTGATGTACTCTGGACTTAATGGCCTTGCACTGAGATCTTAATCACTGTACCAGATAATGCTCTAGAAAAGGAAATGACAAAAAGTTCAGATATTGCTCTCCTGGTGGGAATAACCAGTCCAATTCTTTTTTCCCAGCAGTAATTTAAATTATGATCCCAGAAGATGTACTGCCAGCAAACATTTGCAGTAGTAGCTACTGGCAATTTAAATACATATTTGAACCTCTGGGAGGTTTGGTCATTACAAGTGAACCAGACTGCTTAAAATGTATGTTCAAACACTTAAGGACATTGCTGAATGGGAAACTGATTGCTTTGAAAGGTTTACATTATATTTGGTTAGAAATCATGTCAGCCTGGTGGCAAAAGTAACAAAAGCATTCTTTCCTTACTATATAATGTGATTGCCCCCTACCTTGTCATCCCATTTTCCACCAATATAAATGATATGTAGGATTTTTTGATATGTAGAACTTTTTGGATTAGTCTGCCACAAATGTTTGCCACTATTGTTTTCTGAATTTAGACTTCCTCCCATATTTGGGCATACCAGGGGTTGTGACACTAAATACATACCTATTTCCCTGGCTCAGCTGATAAAGGAGGAGAACCTTGTGGCTTAGTGGTTAACACATCTGCCTAATATGTAATACAGCCCAGGTTCGAATCCCAGTAAGGGTATGGCTAGCTGATGAGAGCTAAATAGCTTGAAATAGATCTATACTAGTCTCCCTTTATTTATTTATCAGCACAAATACAACATATATGTATGTATGTATGTATGTATGTATGTATGTATGTATGTATGTATATATGTGTATATGTATGTGTGTGTGTGTATGTATGTATGTATGTGTGTATATATATATATATATATATGTGTGTGTGTGTGTGTGTGTGTGTGTGTGTTATATTTGTGCTGATAAATATGGAATGGAAGTGTGATCTTCCTCCCATATTTGGGCATACCAGGGGTTGTGACACTAAATACATACCTATTTCCCTGGCTCAGCTGATAAAGGAGGAGAACCTTGTGGCTCAGTGGTTAACACATCTGCCTAATATGCAATTTAGCCCAGGTTCAAATCCCAGTAAGGGTATGGCTAGCTGATGAGAGCTAAATAGCTTGAAATAGATCTATACTAGTCTCCCTTTATTTATTTATCAGCACAAATACAACACAAATGTAACAAAGGCAACAGTAAAAAATGTTGGGTTTCTGTCTGGATGGTCTCTTGTGACGAGCCGATAGACAGAGAATGTTTGGGCATACCAGGAGTTGTGACACTAAATATATATATTGTTGAAGAAATAGTATTTTAAAGTAAATTTTGGGAGTTGGAAGGGACTTTTGCAGTCTTCTAGTCCAATCTCTTCTCAGGCAGGAAGTCCTATACCAGTGATGGCAAACCTTTTAGGCACAGAGTGGGATTCAAATAATTTAACAACTGGTTCACTGCCCTAATGACCAGCTGGGTAGGCGTGGCTTGGTGGTCATGTGACTGGCTGGGCGTGGCCAACTCAACATCACTCAGGTCGATGGGCACTTCACCTTAGCTGTGACATTGTAGCAAGGGTTAAACGGAGAGGCAGTTTCTGTAAGCAGGGCAAATAAAGATGAGGCTAGAAACAACACCAGAGTGTTTCCTTCCTGCCTTTCTTACAGGATTAGCCCTGTAAAGTGGGGAAAAACAAAAGGAGATTTCTTCCAACAACCGGTTCTCCGAACTGCTTAGAAAGTTAACAACCGGTTCTCCTGAATAGGTGCGAACCAGCTGAATCCCACCACTGGTCCAAACCCAGAGCACCAGAAACCCAATGACCAACTGGCTGGCCCCCATGCACGCCTTGGAAACTTGATGATGGGATGGCCGGAGCCCATGTGCGCCTCGGAAACCTGACAACCAGCTGGGTGAGGTGGGGCGACGGCACGCGTGCCCACAGAGAGGGCTCTGTGTGTCATCTTTGGCGCACAGCCATAGGTTCGCCATCATGGTCCTATAACATTTCAGACAAATGGTTGTCCAATCTCGTCTTAAAAACTTCCAGTGTTGGAGCATTCACACCTTTTGGAGGCAAGTTGTTTCACTGATTAATTGTTCCAACTGTCAGGAAATTTCTTAGTTCTAGATTGGTTTTCTCCTGATTAGTTTCCATCTATTGCTTTTTGTTCTACCTTCAGGTGCTTTGGAGAATATGTTGACTAGAGGCTAGTACTAATAGGTTGACTGAAGGCTAGTAATTCATACCTTGTTTTCCCAAAAATAAGACCTCCCCGGATAAAAAGCCCAATCGGGCTTTAGAAGAGCATGCGCTAAAATAAGCCCTCACCCTAAAATAAGCCCTCCCTGAAAATATTGAAACACAGCAGCAGCCATGAGGTAACCATGCTCACTGCCTCCTGCACCTCAAAAATAATAAGACCTCCTCGAAAATAAGGCTAAGTGCTTATTTTGGAGGGGGGGTTTCAAAAGAAAATACAACCCTGTTTTATTTTGGGGAAAATACGGTATTCCAATTGGATCATTAGCCTTCAGCATCATTAATATTTTCAAGAATTACATTTCCTTCGAAAAGGGATGTCTATTTTAATTAAATATGTGCTGTCTGGTTATTGTTGACACCCCAGCCCTGTATTCCCATCTATTAATTATATCTTGCATTCTCCCTTCTAAAGTTCTCATAATATTGGTCATTGCTGACAGAGATTGATTGACAAGAAGAAAAGAGCCACTGTTATGAATCTCCAGTAAAACTTGTTAAATGCATTTTGTTTGTACTTACAAGTATTTTATACTTGCTTTGTGCACTCTTAAATATTTCCTTACTCTTAGTAGGCACTTAGAGAAACTTGATGACTATCTACGCGTTCCTTGGCAATTTAGGGAATGAGGAACAAACATATTATTGTCATTTGATATGTTACAGAAATTCGGTCCCTTCATTAAACTTAGTCCTTGAAACTGGACTGACACAAAGATTCAGAGAACTGGACAATTAGAGGAAAATAGAGTGAGGAAAATAAATCTACCTAATGTGTGTGTGTGTGTGTGTGTGTTAATTTGTTTTGTTCTATTTGTTCATGATAGCTCCTTCACACCATTGACGCAGTTTCTCGTTCACAGATTTTCAAACTTCTTGGCTGGTGGTTACATTTAAAATTTGGAGAAAATATTGCAGATGCTATCACAGAAAAATATACTGTACAATTGATTATGGAGGTCACATTACAAAAATATCATTATATTTTCTGCCATATTTTCTAGTTCTTCATCAGGATACTCTCTACTACCTTGCTCTCTACTACCTACCTTCCTGGGGGCTGGGGGGGGGGGTCAGGGTGCAGTAGTCCTTTTTATTTCTTAAGAAAGGTGATCAGAAGCATTTTCTCTTCACAAAATGTGGCCGATTCTACATGGAAACACTCTTATCTGTTTCTTCTTCACAAGATTTTTTTTTCTGAACAGAACACACATAACTCATTATTTTGTGAATGTCTTTAATTTACATTTTCACTATATTTCCTTCTCTTCTTTTACTAGCCATCATGCTAGCTACTATTATGACTGCAAATCTATACCACTTTTCTCATCTTCAATTTCTTTTTGTGAATTTTACTATAATTCAGTAATTACCGGTTTTGTCACATTTCCCCTACAATTATCACAACTGAAATATTATTCTTTATCCACCATTGTACTTACTTACATCACCATTAAGAAACTCCTACATCCCAATAAGTGATGGCAAATTATTAATTTTCTGAAGTTTGCTTTTTGATAAGAGTATCTCTGGTAAAAAAAAATCCTTATTGGAATATGTTGAATCCACATATTACCTTCTTGAATTAATGAGAACCATTAGTCCACTCACATGTTCATTAGCAAAAATCAAAAAAATAAAAAGTCCAGGGAGAATGCAAAGAGCTTTAGCCCTTGGTCGTCATTCTCCAGCGCTACTTCCTTAATGACATACACAAACGCACATCCACGCACAGACACATGCTGGAAAGATTCTGCAGTTGGCGTATTATTGGGTCTTTATGAAGGCTATCTGTAGGGTGATCCAGGCAAATTGGGGGTTCTATAAAGAAAACTTTATGCATATATTCCTTCAAATTTTGCGGAAGATAGAGGTATATTATGCGCTATTATATATGTCATTTAATATATTTAATGGGTATAGTTCATATATATTTACAGGTAGATCTATAATTTTGTGTGTGTGTGTGTGTATATATATATATGTGTGTATATATATATATATATATATATATATATATATATATATATATATATATATATATATATATATATATATATATATATATATATATATATATATATATATATATATATATATATATATATATATATATATATATATATATATATATATATATATATATATATATATATATATATATATATATATATATATATATATATATATATATATATATATATATATCACTGTATATTCTCCCACTGAAAATATTTCTGCCCATGCCAAAGATTCTACCTTATTCAACGCACAAGTAGAGAAAAACATTAATTTTATAATTGCTACAACATGGGTAGACTTGGGTATTAAGCCTTCTCAAGATGTATTAAGAGAAAGTAGAATCAATCCTGACAAAAATAAATAGCTTTAAAATTTGCATCTATTTAAATAAATTCATATGGCTACGAGGTGGCGCAGTGGTTAGGTTGCAGTACTGCAGGCCACTTCAGCTGACTGCTAGCTGCAGTTCGGCGGTTCAAATCTCACCGGCTCAAGGTTGACTCAGCCTTCCATCCTTCCGAGGTGGGTGAAATGAGGACCCGGATTGTTGTTGGGGGCAATATGCTGACTCTGTAAACCGCTTAGAGAGGGCTGGAAGCCCTATGAAGCGGTAGATAAGTCTAACTGCTATTGCTATTGCTATTTCTCGAAACATAACTCTAGATAGCTAACAAAAATGAAAAAAAACATACAATTAATAAGGAAAAACAAGAGCAATAACATAAAATGACTGCCAAAAAACCATACAACTTACAGATTCAGTTCAACTAATCAGATTCCATACTCAGGAAAAGAACCAGGTCTTAAGAGCTTTTTAAAAGGGCAGAAGAGTTGGGGCCAACTTAACTTCTTACAGCATGGGGTTCCAAATAACAGACACTATAACAGAAAAACCACCTGAATTTCCATACACACTGTCTACAATCTGATTGTCCAAATTCGTGAAGCAGAGATTGAAGATCTGCAGATTTTAGTCCACTAGTCATTACTGACTATATATTATTGCTGTATTCATGGGACACAAACATGGGTCAGGACTACATTTCTGAAAGGTAACCTTAATTCATATAGTTCCGTCCCTGAACCAACAACTTCTAAAGATTGGATACTAGGTTAGATACGATGTGCTAGATTTCAATGTAATGCGACTTCACATGTATACTGTTTTTCTTTAATTTCTCTATAAAAATAGGATAAGTTAAGTACATTGACATATAGTGGAAATACACCAAGGGGAGGAGGAGCGGGATAGAAGAAAGATGTGTAGAGAGGGCGGGAGAGAAAATGGGAGGGAGGGTGAGAAGGAAGGGAGGGAGTGGATCGGGAGAGAGGAGTGGTAGAGGTGGAGGGGAAGTAGGGTGGAGGGGAATGACGGAGGGAGGATAGAAAGTTGGAGGGGGATGGAAGAAAGAGGTGTATGGAGAGTGGAAGAGGTATATTGGGTTTCTATTTTTTGGGGTATTGTTGACAAGAGGAATTGCTGTGATTATTGTTTAATGTTGTATGGCTCTGGCTATGCACAGTATATATGTGAGTGTATGAAAATGAAAAAATGGAAAATAAAAACCTTTTTCAACACTAAAGATTGGAACTGTTTATTGAAATATTTGTAAGATGGCAATAAACAAAAGGGAATTGTTTTCGGCTACAATGTGTAGCTAATTCTATACAGGCATTGCACAGCTAGCTAGCCTTGTTTCGGCTTGCAAGGTAAGCATGTCTGAACTTGGTAAGTAAATGAATGAGAAATCACTAAGAAAGCCCAATAACTTAGCCTGGGAAGTTTTAAAAAAACAACAACCGTCTCCAATCACTTTCTTGTAATATTATTGCAAGCAACAAAGCAGATAATCACCAGGAGTTCAACTCACCTTGAAGGAGTAATTAAGATGTTTATTTTTAATCAGGTTTTCAAGCCCTAACATATTTTGTTTGTCCCAAAGGTGCTTTTTCAAGAGGTAACTGGAATTCAAAGAAAAACCAGAAAGTCCAGTTGCCTCTTCAAAAACACCTTGGGGGCAACAATCATGACCTGGATCAGTGGTCTCCAACCTTGGCAACTTTAAGACTTGTGGACTTCAACTCCCAGAGTTCCTCAGCCAGCAAAGCTGGCTGAGGAACTCTGGGAGTTAAAGTCCACAAGTCTTAAAGTTGCCAAGGTTGAAGACCACTGACCTGGATGACTGAGAATCACCATAGACATATTTTGTTTGTGGCGAGTTCTGTCACTATTTCAAGAACATGCTGATTTGATTATAATAGAAAGAAAAATCACATCAATGACAACGGATTGAGTGTGTCTGTAAAACATTCCTCTCCTCCAGCACAAAAAATAAAGACTTAAAATTAGAAGATTCATTCGTGTAAGGGTAAGTTCTCTTGGAGAACATACTCTTGGAGCTGAGGAGCAACTGGAGTAAAGATACACAATTAATTGAGGACAGAGGTGGGACTTGAACTCATAATCTTAGGACTGAACTCCTAGTACCAAGGGCACTTTTCCTTTTGTGGCAAACAGAAAATTCAGACTGAGGCACATAAGATAAAAGATTAAATCACATACATGATATGCATTGAATTCTTCTCTAACTAAAGAGGCAATTTAATCGGAAACTGAATTACTCCACAATTAGTTTTGCTCTACTAAATGAAGCTGAGCTTTGCATATAAGCTGCAGTGCCTTAACATACTACAGTCTTAGTTACCATTTGACCTGGCAAAAGCATACTTATTCAGTGTTGTAACAATGAACACAGAATGGACTAAATAGTCTGAATAAATCATACTTGAATCACTACGAAGTAAAACTAGTTGCAATCTGGAGAAATAGTTTGTGTTGTGCAAGAATTCTGTTTCTTTAGAAGAAATGCTTGTAATAACTTTGCTACCGTCAGAAATGGATGGGAAGAAAGGTATTTCCCTTCCTTCAATTCTATGAAGAAGACATTTAACTTTTCCTATCTGCGAAATGTCATACTTAAGTTTGACATACCAGCATAATAGTGGAAAGACAGCTGCCCAATATGGGCAAGACAATTTGCCCAAGCTGTTGACTGAAGTCAGAAACTTGAGGAATGCAGATTTTGTGGGTCTTGAAAAGAATATCTTGACCTGTATTTTCTGACTAAAACACACAAAGGAATTTAGCCACTGCACTTCCCTAATCAGTAACAGTCTTTGGCATTTTAAACCATTTGAATTGAGGGGAAGAAGTCATTTAAATCCACATTTTTCAATAAGTACTCATTTAAGTACATTTTATTTATTATGTACACATTTAAATATATACTTGATAGAAATTTTCAACTACAAATTAATGTGGATACAGAAACTAGGACCGTAAGTAAAATATATAAAAATGGCAATTCAGAATAATATCTAGTTCCCTTAAGTTTCTTCATTTAAGTGGGGAGTGGGGGGATTTTGTTTTTCCTGTACTGGGCTCCATTTAATATAACCATCACACTTTGAAAATGTACTTCTCTGGAGATACGTGACAAACGTATGTAGTAAAGCTAAAGCACATTCTATGTCGTGTTTGCTTTTAATAATCATAAATAGGTGTCAAAATATCTTCAAATGCATTCCATAAGCTGAATTCTAAGCATTAAAAAAATGCTTAAACAGATCTGAAAACCTGTAGTGTTGTTTCTTAATGGTGAAGACTGAATAATGTTACTATGACATTGAATATTATTGCACAGTATTTCGTTGTTCACATTTTATATCGAAGTTCCTAGAAACAGCCACGCTATTCAAACATTTTGTTCAATTTTAACCAGATGCTGCACTTAGAGAAGTCGGAGACTGGGGAATCTGTTTTCATTGTCTTACTAACTTCTAAAGAAATGGAAAAATATTTTGATACTCCAGTTTGAGTAACAAACACATGCACAACTATTTGGCTGCCACTTATCTTCATTTGGTTTAAGTTCACTGTAATTGCAGCCCCCATGTCCAGCATGAACATAAATCATAAACTCATCATCCAGAATTCCAATAAGTGCATCCCTCTTGAGTTCACTATCCCTCTCTGGTCATTATGATCTAATTGTATGAGCATATAAAACATAAATCAAACTGGAAGCTAATTGATTGTACTACCAGGCATAGCGTGAAAAGGCAAAACAAAGGAAGTACTATGGACTTGACTCTGAAAGGCAGAAGAACGGAGAAATCAACACAACAAATGCTGCTTGTAAGTGACTGACTAGAAATGTTCAATTGTGAAAATGTTTGGTGGCATCAATGACAAGAAATAGAGACCATTTCTGGAAATTTGATATGCTTTTAGTTAATCTTGATTTTTTTTTTAGATATGGAAGATATTGTACACATTTCTAGAGCCGAGGTGGCGCAGTGGTTAAATGCAGCACTGCAGGCTACTTCAGCTGACTGCAGTTCTGCAGTTCGGCTGTTCAAATCTCACCGGCTCAAGGTTGACTCAGCCTTCCATCCTTCCGAGGTGGGTAAAATGAGGACCCAGATTGTTGTTGGGGGCGATATGCTGACTCTGTAAACCGCTTAGAGAGGGCTGAAAGCCCTATGAAGCGGTATATAAGTCTAACTGCTATTGCTAAAATACAAAAAAATACTTGTTGAGCCTACATTAGCTGTGAATAACAAAATCAAAAGCTCTTGAGAAGGGGATATTTGTAACTAATAATGGATAGCTCCATAAAGTAATTTAGAATCTTTTTAATCAAATGGCCTTTTATCTCTATAGGCAAATGGGTTAAATAGGAATCAAATGGGACTGATGGGCAAATGGGCGTGTATCCAACTATAACGTAAAAATAAAATTACAGATAGTGGCAGGGAAACATTAAATTGAGAACCAATAAGTTACAAATTCTAACTTCCCAGGCAAGATCGGAAATAAAATTAAAACACGAAGACTGAAAAGTGTAGTGAAGCCATGGACTCTGCATTTCATCACTATCTTAAAATGAAATATATGAAGAAACTGCGGTCATTTAAACTGTAATGTTGTAATGGGTTCAAAGTTGTTCCTAATACTCTTCCTATGATTGGGATGAAGAAATAAAAGAATAGCGAACTTCTAATGTTTACAAAGATAAATCTGTATTCGTAATCTCTCTCTTTTTTTTAAAACAACCATTGTTTGATTCTTCATTTGACACAGAATTTACAGCTTATAATTTACAACCTGAAACACAGTAGTATTTTATGCAGTATAAATTAATTTCTATAATATTACCAACATTTAATTTTAAGACTGTTCTGGAAGACTTGAAAGCTTGCAGGTGATTTTGACACCGTTGAATGCGCTGCCAAAACATGGAATTATTCTTATAACCAACGTGACTAATTTTGCTTTTTTGTCTTATCGGAGCGTTTTAGAGCTTCATGAGAAAGACCTCTGAAACAACAAAAGAAAATATAAAATATCTCACAGAGAAAAACAAGGCTATGAAACCCAGTCTATTATGGCAGCCCATGGCATTCAATTAGATTTAATTGGATTTATTTGGGAAGATACATGCTTTGACGTAGTTTTAAAAATACAGACTGCGCAGATGTTTTAATTCAAAATTAAAATATATTTAAGTAGTAGGGGTTTATTCTAAACTTAACCAGAGACTATACCGAGAAATGTATTACCACGATCTTTTTCTCTTTTGCATTTACCAGATCCTGGGTTTAGACCAATGTTTCTCAACATTGGTGACTTTTAAGTCATGTGGACTTCAACTCATAGCTGGCTGGGGGATTCTGGGAGTTGAAGTCTACAGGACCTAAAAGTCACCAAGGTTGAGAAACACTAGTTTAGACTTAACTTTTGACCTTAAAATGGGATTTCAATGCAGCAACATGGGGATGGAAGCACTAAGTGACTAAAAATAGGTTCGGACAGCTAGTACAGTCAGAGGATTTTATTGAAGAAACAGAATTCAAGCATGAAGGTCCTCATTTAGAGATGTGCTTGCTTAATGGGGTAAGGATGAATACAGGAAGTGCCACTGTCTTCATAATGTACCGTGTTTCCCTGAAAATAAGACAGGGTCTTATTTTCTTTTTACCCACAAAATATGGCTTGGGCCTTATTATGAGGGGAGGGTTTATTGTTTTGGGGTTGCCAGGTGGCTGCTCCCTTGCAAGCGGGCTCCCAAAGAGCCGGGCACAGCCTCATGGGCTAATGGCTGCGCAGCAGCGCAACACAATAGCCATGAAGCGACCATGCTCAGGAGCAGCCACCCGGCAAACCCCGTTTCCAGCTGGGCACAGCGCCATTCACTGACCTAGGGGTATCGCCAAGCCGCATGAGCGCCTGTTTGCCGCCACCCAGCACCCGCAGCTGGGCCCCTTCGAAATGCCAGTGAATGGCGCTCTGCACGGCTGGAGAGGGTGGTTGCGCGAGCGGCTGTTCTACTCCCGTGCCTCCCAGCCTCATGATGCCCTGGCCCAGCTCTCCCTGCAGAGCCACGGCATCTCCGATGCCGCCACCATCCCAGCATGGCTTTTTCAACGGCTTCCAAACCGAGCCTTCCAGCAGTGGCCACTCTGAGCGAACGCTCTATGGTTGGGGGCCAGCTGCCGGCAGAGTGTACAACCATAGAGTGTACGCCCAAAGCAGCCACTGCCGGAAAACTCAGGTTTGGAAACCGCTGACAAAGCCATGCTGGGATGGCGGCGGTGGCAGTGGAGGTGCCCTGGCTCTGCAGGGAGAGCTGGGCCATGCATCGTGAGGCTGGGAGGCGCGTGAGAGCGGACCAGCCGCTCGTGCAACCCCCCTCTTCAGCTGGGCACAGTGCTGCTCACCAACCTAGCGGTATCTCAAAGGCGCCAAGCAACGCAATCACCTTTGCCTCCCCCCCCCCCAGTATACCTTCAGGATACCGCTAGGTTGGTGAGTGGCGCTTTGCCTGGCTGGAGGTGGGGGTTGTCCAGGGGGCTTATTTGCAGGTGAGGGCTTATATTTTTGCCCACCAGAAAAATGTGGCATGACCTTATTTTCCGGACAATGTCGTATTTTCGGGGAAACACAGTAGGAAAACATTCTTGAGGAACTGCATGCAATAAAATAAAATATAGAAAAAGTCAATTCTATATTTTTAAACTCTGAAAGTGCAATCAGTAAATTAGCCATATTAATCATGACCATCTTCCTTGCTGTTTTTCCTTTTGTATTTTTAATACCTACTAATGTCCATACCTACCCCCCAAATTAAGCCTTGTCCTAGTGCCATCTCCACTAATGTTAGCAATCAAGGGTTCTATTTGTTACTTTGATGCTATTGTCTGGAACAACGATGTGTTTTGCCAAAACATTTTTACAGCTAACATGTAAGTTATTTTTCAGTACTATGCTTCTGATATTTTTCTCTGCGTAAGCATCTGTCCTAAATATTCCAATTTCCTATTCTTGATAGTATTCACAGTTCTATTTTCCCTATTCTCTGGGGGACATACTCCTTTTGTGTGTGTTAAACCTATGATATTTTGAGCAATTGTCACAGCCATATTAAAAGGATTCTATTTTGCCAATTATCATTTGGGGCACTGTCTTTGCTTGAGCTCCAAACAAAAAATAAAATCAAATAAAATCTAAAAACACAAAAGCATATAATTTGCCAACAACTTCCGATCCTTGCTCTGACATCAGGTAAGTTTACTTAAAAACTACTATCTGTTCATTTCTGCTTCTTATTTCAATGCTACAATCCCATCTATTATTCAAAACCCAGCCCAGGTATTAATATTGTGCATTTATTAGTAGTATAATTGGCTCTGAAATTTTATTTTTATTAATTACCATTGCTATTTGTTTGCTTCTGATTTTGTTTAGCTTCTAAAAGTTATTTGACACAATTGATTGATTAAAATCTATAAAATTTGCTTGTTATTGGCAATACAATAGTATTACAGTATTTGTATCTGCATAGCATAAATTCTTATCGGTTTATCAATGTATCTATAACTTCTTTACATTTTTAAAGATTTTTTTGAAAATAGCTTCAGACTATCAAGTATTCAAATCTAATGTTTGAAATTTTGTTTTTTTCTAAAACAAAAACAAGCTACAGCTTGTTTTCAGCATAAATTCACAATAATGTATACATAATCTAGATTTTCAATATATCTAGCAACTTTCTATATTCCACTTGGTCAAATGCCCTTTCATAAAGTCAGTGAAAGATGCCTAAATGCTAAAATTTATACTTTTGCAATGTTTTACTAAATTCTGTATGCCAAAAAGAACCTCAGGTTTCTAACCCATTCCTGAATTCAAACATTAAAAAAGTTTCACTCTTCCTATCAATCCTGTTGTGTGTAAGTAATAAACACAGTTTTTTGCCAATGAACTGAAATAATCTCTAAATTGAAGCTTATTAACATGTTTTGAAATATTTATGTCATTATAGCTTTAATCCATTAGTTTCAATATTTCTACAGGAATGCCTTCAACTCTAACTGCCTTGCCATTTTTAATATTTTGATTGCTTACTTTACTTCTTTCCTACATAAGATTTTGTATCTGTTTCAATAATTATGATATAATGCTCCGTGGCATATTGTATACACTGTTCCACATATATTTATTATGTATATTGTTTTCATTTATGTCTTCAAGGACTATTAATATGTTGGCATTTAGAGTTTCAAGTGCCTGTCATTTATTCCTGAATGCATGTTTAAATTATAGTGCTTTAATTTTACTATTCACTACATATTATTATGTATGACATTTACTTATTTATCATTGTATTCAACCAATTTATATAGCCACCGTATTCTGCACATGATTCAAGTTAAAATGCTCAATAATAGAATAAAATCCAGAAATCACATAATAAAGCAAAATATATCTCTAAATATATCTCTAAATCCCTGGACCTAGGATTCCCGTAAGAAGTTGAGCATGAACCTCTTTTATCTCATCTAAACTCTAACACAAGACACAGAGGGAGGATCTCAGTAGCATCACCCAGTAAGCCCAGAGTTGAAATGTACAAATAAGAGCCATCAGAATACTGATTATATTTAACCCTGTGCTGATGGTTGACCAAAACCAGTGGTCTCTTAGTATTTTACTTTGGGTGTAAAATACTGTGACTGAGTTTCAGGTATAAATGCAACTCAACCACTGTATCCTATTTTCAAGGTTTTCTCCTGCTGAATAAAGTACACCATAGTACACCACGAGCCAAGGTGGCGCAGTGGTTAAATGCAGCACTGCAGGCTACTGCTAGATCAGCAGGTCAGCGGTTCAAATCTCACCGGCTCAGGGTTGACTCAGCCTTCCATCCTTCCGAGGTGGGTAAAATGAGGACCCAGATTGTTGGGGGCAATATGCTGACTCTCTGTAAACCGCTTAGAGAGGCCTGAAAGCCCTATGAAGCGGTATATAAGTCCACTGCTATTGCTATTGCTATAGTAGAATGTGATATAGCATTTGAAAATGTCATCATGTGGGAGGCGGGGCTTGACGTCACTACGACACGACATGCAATCTTGGGGCTCCAGGATTGCTGTCGATAACTCTGTTGCAGGACGATCCTTTTTGGATCTAAACCGTTCTGAAGGAACGGTGATAGAGAAGGGCATGCCCTGCTGATCTCAGGGGCATCGCAAAGCCTCTGTTTGATCCAGGGAAAGCTCTTTTCGCCGGCTACAAGAGAAGCAGCCAAAATGGCTGCAGAATGTTGGGACAAGCCCCTCAAACGGAAGCAGAATAGGAGAGACAGTGTGTCAATATGGTGAGAAAAATCTTTATTATTAGGGAAGAGAAAACCCCAAAGACTTAAGAGTTAAAATAAAATTGAAGACAGAAGGAAGCAAGAGGCGAATTAAGCTTGATTTAAAACTATCATGTTATCTTTTCCACTTTAATTTTGGTTGTTTACTATGGATGGACTTTTTAAAAATGCCTCTTACTTTTAAACTGGACTGGTCATTTTTTTCCCTTCCTCCTCTGTACTTTTCCCATTTTTGTATTCGTGGATTAAAAGCCTATTTCCTCGCAAGGCTTGGCCGGATTGTAATCTTTAAACATTTTTTTTCTCTTCTGAAGTTCGGAGTTTAGAAAAGAGAGGCAAAAACAGAGGGGAAAGATGTAACACTGCTATCTAGAGGCTTGGCAATAGCAATAGCAATAGCAGTGGACTTATATACCGCTTCATAGGCCTTTCAGGCCTCTCTAAGCGGTTTACAGAGAGTCAGCATATTGCCCCCAACAATCTGGGTCCTCATTTTACCCACCTCGGAAGGATGGAAGGCTGAGTTAACCCTGAGCCAGTGAGATTTGAACCGCTGACCTGCTGATCTAGCAGTAGCCTGCAGTGCTGCATTTAACCACTGCGCCACCTTGGCTCTTAAACATCTGATATTACAAAGCTATTGGCTTTGTTTAAACCTAGCAAAAGCCTTGGATGTTTTAGTGGCAATGTTTATAACTTGGAAAAATGGCGCAATATAAAGAAAAAAAGGAACTAACACTGCAAAAAATTATGTTAGAAATTCAAAAAGTCTTAATAATCACAGAGAGAATTGAAAAGAGATTTGAAATTATAGAACAAAATGCAGACCACTGGTAGCATATCATATATTTGAAAATGGATAAGGAGTGCTATTCCTTGAGACACCAAGTATTTGGGGCTTTTAGTAAACCTAAATTTTTATGACTACTTGTTTTTTCTTAGTCCGCATTAAGTCCGCTCAAGTCCAATCAGGGTTCTCATCTTTATAAAGGACATCCCTTTCTTCTGAACCACACGAAGATAGGACACCCCAGGAAACTGCCTGCACCAGTTTGCCTAGAACAATTCATTGATATGGATTAACAGAACCTTCAAAGCCAGCACTTTCTCTCCCCTCCCTTATACCCCAAGGAATTAGGGTGGGGTGCCTGTGTGTCTACGTTTTCCATGTTAGCCGGCTTAAAACATGTTTTGTACATGTTCTTATAACCATTATTGCAGATTTCTCCAAGGTAATCTCTGCGGCTGTCCACAAATATAAACTGAATTACAACAAAATAGGAAAATATGGGAATTTTCCTTCATTACTTGAATTTGAGAGTTCAGAGTTACCTTGATAAAGTCTTGGCCAGCCTGACAATTTATCTGTTGCATTTCTATTTGAATGGCAATTATTATTTTTAATATAAATTAGTGGGATTTATACATTTATAGTTAGCCAATAAATCAGTATATATAAATGTTATATAAATTACCACTGATTTTTTCCCCCTTTTTGTGTTGCATGAGATGTTACCTTAGTTTTTTTACCAATGTCTCCCACATTACTGTAGGTATGAACATTTTTAATTCATCTTATCTTAATATTCTCTTGAGTTTTATTAAATAATCCAGGCTGCTGGTCAAAGAGTGCAACTTGAACAGATTCTTGATTGATGCTGAAATCAATTTTCTCTTTGTTATCTATGTTTTTCAACATGACACCATGAAGAAAACCATTATTATTCCTCAGGATATATGTAATTAATCAAAGCCAAGGTAAGAAGGAATACAGAACTCTAAGGAATTTTCATGATGATGATCCTGTAATGGAGAAAAATTCTTCTAGCTATTTACTTGGTTGATTGAGGCTAGAGCGGTGTTTCTCAACCTTGGCAACTTGAAGATGGCCGGACTTCAACTCCCAGAATTCCCCAGCCAGCATTCGCTGGCTGGGGAATTCTGGGAGTTGAAGTCCGGACATCTTCAAGTTACCAAGGTTGAGAAACACTAGGCTAGAGCTACCATTGAAATTTTGTCCAAAGAAAAATTTGAAGTAGTTTTGGGAATGGTGGAAGGTTTCAACTAGAGCTGCAAGTTTTTTCTGGGAATGAAGGTATCTTCAATTATCTTAAATTGTCACAGAATTTGACCTATAATGAACACAAATCAATCCCTTCTGAGCCAATCATTTGGAAATATCTGTCAGTAGGCATGTATCTTTACTCAAATATGTGTAGTTTTCATTTCCTATGAACATTTCTTTCTAAAAACACGTTTAAGTTGAGGTCCTAATAATTGAATGTGTTTTTCTGTGTGTTTAATTTTTAAAGCAGAAAGAATCAGGACTTATTTATGATCACATTTATTGGCCTGGGATGGAACAAACAGAGGCTATTATATTGGCATGAGCCGTAATCATGGGGGTGGGGTGGGGGTGTTGATGCTTCCATTCATCCGGTGAACAAATTAGCTTTGAGTGCTGATTCTCTTTGACAGTCTTTTAAAATAAACTCTTCTATGTTCTCCAGCACTTAGTAGTATTTCAGTTCAGAAGCTGAGTTGTTACCAATGTCCCTGTCCATCAGCAGCATTAACACTGAATTCATTATTAAACAGGATACTACTACAGCTCTCAACTAAATGCATCTTGAGCTCAGATTGGGTAATTTTTCAAGGCCTCAAAAGTAGAAAAAGCCTTTTGTTCCCATTATTATTTCATATTTCTACCTGGAGATGCTAAGGATTTCATCAAGGACGTCTGATTGCAAATATTTTCCATGCAACTGAGCTATAGAACAGTAACACGTATTAATTCTTCACAGCACGTAAAGAAACTGGGATGAAACTGGGACTCCAATAGGTCCGAGGCAAACCGAGCACTCTTAACTACCTGCACCAAGGACTATGTCCGAGCATTAAGAACTGCAAAAAGATCATATATTTCTTCCTTGGTTGCGTCCGCCGAGTCACGCCCAGCCGCCCTGTTCAGGATAACCCGCTCCCTCCTTAATAGGAGGGATGCGGGAGACCCCTTGCAGGGTAGGGCTGAGGATTATGCTCAATTCTTGGCGGACAAAGTAGCTCGGTTTCGATCGGACTTGGACTCCACCGCAGTAGATCCAGCTGAGACACAGGAGGATCATTTGCCACATCAGTTCTGGGTTGAGTTCCAGGAAGTTGCCTCTGGGGATGTGGACAAGGCCATCCGAGCTGTAAGTGCCTCCACTTGTATTCTGGACCCGTGTCCCTCCTGGCTGGTGGCTAACAGCAGGGAGGTGACACATGGCTGGATCCAGGCGGTTGTCACCGCCTCCCTTCGGGAGGGGCACTTCCCCGCCGTACTCAAAACGGCGGTGGTGAGACCCCTCCTAAAGAAACCATCGTTAGATCCAGCCATCTTAAACAACTTTCGTCCTGTCTCCAACCTTCCCTTTATCGGGAAGGTTGTTGAGAAGGTGGTGGCCTTTCAGCTTCGACGGGCCTTGGAGGAAGCTAGCTATCTTGACCCCTTCCAGTCCGGCTTCAGACCCGGTTACAGCACAGAAACCGCTTTGGTCGCATTGACCGATGATCTCTGGAGGGCCAGAGATGGAGGCTATGCGTCCATCCTGGTTCTCCTTGACCTCTCAGCGGCTTTCGATACCATCGACCATGGTATCCTTCTGCGACGACTGCGGGAGGTGGGAGTGGGAGGCACTGTTTTGCGGTGGTTCTCCTCCTACCTCTCGGACAGGTCGCAGTCGGTGTTAGTGGGGGGGCAGAGATCGTCCCTGAGGCCCCTAACATGTGGAGTACCTCAGGGTTCGGTCCTATCCCCCCTACTATTTAACATATACATGAAACCGCTGGGCGAGATCATTCGGAGGCACGGGATAAAATACCATCAATATGCGGACGATACACAATTGTATCTGTCCGCCCCGTGCCAACTCAATGAAGCGGTGGACGTGATGAACCGGGGTCTGGAGGCCGTTAAGGACTGGATGAGTGCTAACAAACTGGTGCTCAACCCGGATAAGACCGAGTGGCTGTTGTGTTTCCCCCCCAATAATTTGGCTAATACACCAACGCTTAGGCTGGGGGGTCAAATTCTACACCCCTCAGATAGGGTCCGCAACTTAGGAGTCCTCCTGGATCCACAGCTGACTTTTGATCACCAGCTGTCAGCTGTGACCAGGGGGGCATTTGCCCAGGTTCGCCTGGTCCGCCAGTTGCGGCCCTACCTAGATCGGGGGGCCCTCACAACAGTCACTCGAGCCCTTGTGATCTCTAGACTGGAATACTGCAATGGGCTCTACATGGGGTTGCCCCTGAAGTGCATCCGGCGACTACAGCTAGTCCAAAATGCAGCCGCGCGAGTGATAGTGGGCGCACCTCGGTTCGCCCACGTTACACCTGTCCTCCGCGAGCTGCACTGGCTGCCTGTTGGTCTCCGGGTGCGCTTCAGGATAATGATGACCATCTTTAAAGCACTCCATGGTAGTGGATCTGGGTACTTGAGAGACCGCCTTCTGCCGATTACCTCCCTAAATCGACCAATCAGATCGCACAGACTGGGCCTCCTCCGAATTCCATCTGCCAGTCAATGTCGACTGGCGACCACACGGAGGAGAGCCTTTTCTGTTGCTGCCCCGACCCTATGGAACGAGCTCCCCATGGAGATCCGCACCCTCACCACGATCCAGACCTTCCGCGCAGCCCTCAAGATCTGGCTCTCCCAGCAGGCCTGGGGATAGGCTTCCAATTACCCGCCCGAGTGTTTGATTGCTGAATGAAAGTTGTGTTTTATTATTTTTCTTTTGTTCACAAAGTGTTTGTTTTGACCTTGCACTTCCCCTCCCCTGTGGTTGTAAGCCGCCCTGAGTCCCCTCAGGGAAAAGGGCGGCATATAAATCCCAATAAACCTGAAACCTGAAACCTGAATGACTAATTACTGTTCATTTCAAAGTTTTGCTTTTTTAAAAGAATAATCTGGAGTGGGAATTCAAGGGACAGATTAGACATTCTTTGATAACTGCTGTACGCTTTTTCTGAACTAAACTGGGAAACTCCCTTCTTAAATTCAGAAGACTAACTAATGTCAGAAGACCACAAAAAATACATATAATTCATCTGCTGATTTGAATAATTTTGGCTAATTAACAATAAAAAATTATTTAATTACCTAGCAATAGCAACGAGATATGTTCAGCCCAGTGAACATTTAATACTCAAACAATGGTTTATGCTACATTTATGGGACAATTAATGCCTAGTAATATTGACCATCAGAGATATAAGGGAACTTCCTTTTTTCACTTCACTCAGTTCAGAGTTCATAAGACATGGCATAACTTTCTTTCTGCCTTGGTCCAATTCAAATCTAGGGAATGAAATGTTAGATTTGCTCATCAGAATCATCAATTATGAGTCTTACTTTGGACATCCACTCCCTTCTAAGGTTACTGGATATCACAGAATTACTGGAAGGATCAAAGGGAACATCTCTCTCCCTTCCCTCCCTCTTTCTCTCTCAATGAACATAATTAAATAATACTAAATCTCTCTTGTTTTCCTAAGAATAGAACTGCATTTTCCTAGAAACGAAGGGAAATAATTATATTTGGAATATGAGAAATATAACCCTTTTATTGCACTTGTAAAATATCCTTCCCACTCTAAAAATAAAATTCTTCCTGGCTGCATTACGTATCGTGATTCATAATCTTTCCCACATTGAGCTTTTTGGACCTCACTGGTTATGGAAAAGCATCTATTGGATCACTTAAGATTTTGCCTATCATTACACCTAGTTCGGAACCAAATTACTAAAGGCTCTTATGTGATTTTTATGATCTATTTACTAATGGGACTGTCACCTGATATTAACTTACCGTGTTAAAGTTCTTAAAGAAAGAAAATGTATTTTAGGGGCAGAATTCATTAACACAGCAAATATATTATATTGCTTTATTAAGAAGAAAGAGTTACTGTGCTAATTCTCCGACTCTTATACTCCCTCATTCAAAAGAATAACACTATCCATGATAGCTTTAATCATTTCCCCATTTTGAACATTAAGGAATCTCTATCCTTATATACCACTACTACAAAAAACAGATTTTAAACTAAGAGCATACCAAACAAGATTTCCCCCCCCAGTAATGATAGCCATGGAGATAGCCACAAGACTATGGCATTTATCCCTTAGGATGGAAATGTTTGTTTCCTAGAGAACTAGAAGCTTCTTTCTTAATGCAAATAGGGAACTATATTGTATATAGAGCCGAGGTGGCGCAGTGGTTAAATGCAGCACTACAGGCTATTTCAGCTGACTGCAGTTCTGCAGTTCGGCTGTTCAAATCTCACCGGCTCAGGGTTGACTCAGCCTTCCATCCTTCCGAGGTGGGTGAAATGAGGACCCGGATTGTTGTTGGGGGCAATATGCTGACTCTGTAAACCGCTTAGAGAGGGCTGAGAGCCCTATGAAGCGGTATATAAGTCTAACTGCTATTGCTATTGCTATTGTTATCACAGGTTATCAGCTCGTGATAAAGACACGAAAAGCCAGGAGATTACATTTCTGAAAGATCTGATTATATATTGATAATTCTTCCCTATTTTTGGCTTTGGTATAAAGAATATATCCCTGTTTTGTTTTATTTAGCATAATGAACAGAACTGAATTAACAGAATTAACCAAGTGAAAAAAAAACTTTTGGAATGGGGAACTAGTGTAATTCAAAATATCAATAAATTGTTGCAAGTATGACTATTCAGTCACGAACGATCCCTACTCTACACCCCCATTTTAGCTTTTAAGAAAGAAGGGGTCTTTATACAGTTAGTTCTCAACTTACAACCATTTGTTTTGTCACCGTTCCAAGTTACAATGGCACTGAAAAACCCGTGACCATTTTCCACACTTACGATTATTGCAGCAGCATCACGATGGTCATGTATTCAAAATGTGGATGCTTGGACAACTGGCAATGTATTCGTGATGGTTGCAGTGCCCTGGGGTCATGTGATCACCTTCTGCGACCTCCTAAAAAGCAAAAGTCAATGGGGAAGTCAGATTCACTTAATAACCATGTTACAATTGCAGTTTTTCACTTAACAACTATTGCAAGAAAGGTCATAAAATGGGGCAAAACTCACTTAACAACTGCCTTGCTCAGCTACGGAAATTTGAGCTCAAGTTGAGGACTACCTGTGGTGATGTATTTATTTGACTGAGAATTTAAATATGAGCATCTATGGATATATCGACACGGATACAGATGCATAGACGACTAAAGGCCATACCGTTGGGTTAAACTTACATCTCACACTGGCTGCCTATTGGTCTCCGGATACGCTTCAAGGCGCTAGTCGTCACTTATAAAGCCCTTCATGGTATTAGACCTGGGTACTTGAGAGACTCCCTACTGCCAATCACCTCCAATAGACCAATCAGATCCCACAGACTAGGCCTCCTCCGAATTCCATCCGCCAGCCAGTGTCGACTGGCGACTACCCGGAGGAGAGCCTTCTCTGTGGCTGCTCCGACCCTCTGGAACGATCTCCCCGTGGAGATTCGAACCCTCACCACCCTCCAGGCCTTCCGCAAAGCCCTTAAAACCTGGCTGTTCCGACAGGCCTGGGGCTAAAGATTCGTCGCCCCCTTTCGAATGGTATGATTGTCGCGTTTGTTAACTATGTATTGTTTTGTGTTGTTGTTAAACTGTCTGTATCCCCCTTTCCCTTCTTTGAGTTGTGAGCTGCCCTGAGTCACCTTAGGGAAAAGGGCAGCATACAAATGAAATAAAACGAAAACGAAACGAAATGTCATTCTGTACATTGCTCTCAGTTACCACAATAGCAATAGCAATAGCAGTTAGACTTATATACCGCTTCATAAGGCTTTCAGCCCTCTCTAAGCGGTTTACAGAGTCAGCATATCGCCCCCAACAACAATCCAGGTCCTCATTTTACCCACCTCGGAAGGATGGAAGGCTGAGTCAACCTTGAGCCGGTGAGATTTGAACCGCCGAGCTGCAGAACTGCAGTCAGCTGAAGTAGCCTGCAGCGCTGCATTTAACCACTGCGCCACCTCGGCTTTAACAAAAGGAATAATAGACTCTTATGGGCAAGACAAATAACACAGTATTGGACACAAATACAGCAAGTCAAGAAGCTGGTGGGAATTTGAACCGAAGCGGTTTGAGTTCTTGTGGAAATAAGGAAGGGAGTGGAAATCTTTAGCAAACGTATTGGACATGCACGAAAAGGTACACCTTGAGGTCATGTTTGTGGGGCAGAGTCTGTGCTGTAAAAACAGTCTGCACTTTGCGGAATGTGTGAGTAAAACAGGCCCAAACTAATTAGCAATGGGGGGAGTAGACAGATAGAATGCTGAACCTGGAGCAGAGAGGCGTGACAAGGGGAAAGGTTAGCGTTAGGCATGAAAGCACTGACTAAACAGACTTTACACTCAGTTGAAAGTCCAGGCAACCCCTGTTATTCCATCGCTCTGAGGGTGGGGGTTTTTTTCAGGGGGTGAGGGGTTGTCCTAAGCATAAGCATAAACATAACCAAAACTGCTAAAAGCTCAGCAATCCTTGAACAAAAGAAGAGCACAACATAAGAGCAAAATCTGGATTCCATCCCCACTCGATTTATTCATAAAAGAGCAGAGCATGCAATTTTAATTAAAGAAAATAAACTGCTTTATTTCCTCATGATTATTATATGCTGGCTTCATCTTCCTTCGTGAACAGTGGCCTATATAAATCTGACGGAGGGGGCAGAGGAAAGGAGGAATTATAATGCAGGAAGAGGAAGTTGGTCAGAAGCTAGATAATGGTATTAACAGCAAATGCTCATTTTGATTTTTTTTTTATTTGGGATTTCCCCTCCTAGCATAGAGATGTACTGACAGAATTTCCTCTTATAAAGTGATTAAAAGGTACAAAACAGTGCAAGGAAAAAAGAGTTTTGCTCCACCTGAAAAGCACACCCCCCCCCCCCCAATCTCATTTGGTCAGCCTAACTACTGATAGCACAAAACTTTTCAAAATTCCCCATTCTGACTGGGAACAACAGACTGTTTTGAGTCTCATGGAAGTGCAAAACAAAACATGATTTCAATAGGCTCAAAATAGCCTGTGTTTGAATTTGAATTTCCTTTCCTTTATTTGTATGCCGCCCTTTTCCCTGGGGGGACTCAGGGCGGCTCACAATTCAAAAAGGGAGGGGGGGGAAGACAAACAGTATTCCAATATGGAAACAATACAACATATTAAAAGAGAGCACAACAGTCACACAATTCGGGTGGGGTTGAAATCTTAACCCCAGGCCAGCCGGGACAGCCAGATCTTTAAAGCGGTGCGGAAGGATTGAAGGGTGGTGAGGGTCCGAATCTCCACGGGGAGTTCGTTCCAGAGGGTCGGAGCAGCCACCGAGAAGGCTCTCCTCCGGGTAGTTGCCAGTTTGCACTGGCTAGTAGATGGAATTCGGAGGAGGCCTAATCGATGTGTTTCAAGTTTCATGCTTGAAATGGCTTAAAATTAAGCCCCCCAACACTGGGAGGTTTGGACCCAAAGCATTTCCAAGATGATTAACTGATAAATTAAATAAATTTTAATATTTATGTACATGGTCTGATCACCTTATCTCAAGAGATTGGTTCAAATGCTAATAAAATCTGACCGACTGTCGTTAAAATAAACTAGAAAGGTAGTCCCATCACCACTGATTTTAGAAGCAAACTATATTCTTTTATCCCTAATGCTTTTTTTTTTTTTTTGCATTGAAGGTTGTTTATAACGCATCAGCCTATTTCCTTCCCCATTCATGTTTGAAGAGCCGAGGTGGTGCAGTGGTTAGGGTGCAGTACTGCAGGCCACTTCAGCTGACTGCTATCTGCAGTTCGGCTGTTCAAATCTCACCGGCTCAAGGTTGACTCAGCCTTCCATCCTTCCGAGGTGGGTGAAATGAGGACCCAGACTGTGGGGGCGATATGCTGACTCTGTAAACTGCTTAGAGAGGGCTGGAAGCCCTATGAAGCGGTATATAAGTCTAACTGCTATTGCTAACTGCTAAAGGGAAAGAGACAAGTTGAAAATCCTGTTCAGCCTCCTTAATGCATTTTATGCAATCTGGAGTCCAGGTAAAAGGTGTAAGGATGAAGGGTGGACATACTGGGGTTAATACAAACTACTCAATGTGGATAGCGAAAAGCCTTTCTCGCCTTACAGAGACCTTTGCACAGAAGTGGAAAAAGACAGCCAAAACCCAATTTTCTTTTAAACAGGGCTAGCCCCATGTATGTGAGTCACAAAGCAATTTTCTGCCACCACAAAATGGCCCACTGCAACACAAAGTGTTATTTCAGACTCTGGGCTCTGCTTGGCGGTTAAATGTGTGTCGTGAATCTGGATGTTTCCATTATTTGATCTGGAGTGAAAATAAGTTTTTTTTTTAAAAAAAAGAGGACCTCATGTTAGGCTTTCAGAAATAAAGTGCTAGCTTTTCCTTTAAAAAGTTAATAGCAATTGTTCTGATTTTGGTAAGGGGAGCGGGGGGGGGGACAACTTTGTGACTCTTATTAGAGCAAGATCTAAATGTCTTCTCTATCACAGTTCTCTCTGATGTGTGTTGAAAGGAAGCACTTTTCTTAACTAGATGCCAGCTAGTATTACCTAAAGCTAACCTTGAGGGCAGACAACCAGTAATAGAAACAACATATCCTCAGCAATGTGAGAGCTTAATTCCGTAACAATGCCAAGCAAGAAAACAAAATTCAATCAATCTCTGCACCACCATTTCTACTGCAAATTCCCATTTCCTTCTTCACGGGCTGATTTGAACCAAGTCAGTGTTTCTCAACCTTGGCAACTTGAAGATGTCCGGACTTCAACTCCCAGAATTCCCCAGCCAGCGAATGCTGGCTGGGGAATTCTGGGAGTTGAAGTCCGGACATCTTCAAGTTGTCAAGGTTGAGAAACATTGAACTAAGTCAATCGTAATTGGGAATCAGGCACCATTTTCAGGACCCTCTCAAAGCCCTTTAAAAGTGGGAAATAGCAGCAGTGGGGGCACAAAATGAAAAAAAATAAACTGAAAAGGAAGACTTCCAAGTTCTAAGCTATGTTCAAATTTGGTTGCAAATTTAGAGTTTAGGTTGCAATAAATGTTCTCATTCAAGTTGACTAACATATATACTCGTGACAAGTAGAAGACGATGAACATCAAGGCGGATAACTCAGCTACAATGGCAATTAGCTTTTATCGTTTGGAGATTTAAAAGGATTCGATAAGGACAGATCAATCATGGTGAAAATTAAATAGTCGCTGGGAGTCAAAACTGACTTGATGACACACAATCCATCAATACATGCGATTACAATGCAGGTATTTACTATACCTGGCCCAACAATGTAGAGCAATATGTATTGGAGCCATGGTGGGGGAGTGTTCAAGAGCCGAGGTGGCGCAGTGTTTAGGGTGCAGTACTGCAGGCCACTTCAGCTGACCGCTATCTGCAGTTCGGCGGTTCAAATCTCACCAGCTCAAGGTTGACTCAGCCTTCCATCCTTCCGAGGTGGGTGAAATGAGGACCCGGATTGTTGGGGGCGATATGCTGACTCTGTAAACCGCTTAGAGAGGGCTGAAAGCCCTATGAAGCAGTATATAAGTCTAACTGCTATTGCTATTGCTATAGTTCAGCAGTTCAGCGGTTCAAATCTCACCGGCTCAGGGTTGACTCATCCTTCCATCCTTCCGAGGTGGGTAAAATGAGGACCCGGATTGTTGTTGGGGGCAATATGCTGACTCTGTAAACCGCTTAGAGACGGCTGAAAGCCCTATGAAGCGGTATATAAGTCTAACTGCTATTGCTAGTGTTTAAATGCAATATTGCAGGCAAACTCTTTCCACACCCTGGAGCTGGATCCTGATGAGGCTCAAAATTAACTCAGCCTTCCAGCCTTCTTGAGGTCGGTAAAAAAAGGACCCATATTGTTGGGGGCATTATGCAAATAATGCTGAGACTGTGAACAGCCCAGAGAATGCTGTCAAGCACTTATGCAGTGGTGTATAAGTCTAATTGCTATTGCTATAGCAAAAGAATGGCAGTCAGCCGAAGCCACTTTAAGCTTACTATAATACTGATAGATGGGAAAAGTTTCTCTACCTCCCAAAGTGAGCCCAGGACTTTAAGCATATAGAAACACCTATATATACTTTGTCCTTCTGAGTCATGGATCTTTGGGTACCACCTTCCTGTATACTGTATACTTAGTACTCCCATTATTTACAATTAGGTTTGGGAACAATATTTAATATACAGGTTCCGACTGTGATTCTATTTCCTTGACTAGCTTAAACCTGCTTGTATTTTTTTACTTTCTTCGCTCAGTGCTTTCCACTTTTTAAAATAAGTACTTGCAAAATAATCTATATTAAAATTAGATTATCAATGTTTGTTTTCTTTACTAGGGTACTCATATCTTTCCCATGAAGCTGGGATTAACTGAAACTCTATCTTGCATATGGGATGGGATGATAATGACCTACCAGCAGCAGGATATTCTTTTCTGCCCCTAATCTATCCAAAACATTAATAACCTCCTCCTCCAGTTATATACAAGCCATGAGACACAATATACATTTTCCACTAGTAAAGAATTCAGGGGAACCAGAACATCATATTAACTCATACAATTTTAAGGCTTCTACTCTTTAGCATTAGTTTGGAAAAATAAAGTGCTTAAAGAGAGACACGGGCCTTCTCAAAGCTATGCATACGCACATAATGTTATTTCCAATAATTTTCAAAATCTCTCTTTCTTTGCTTTATTCCAAGAGTTAATTCTGCAGTGTTTTCTACAGATATATTTGATCTGAAGTCTCCAGGCAAGGTTGCAAGTACACCTTCACTGTGATTTCTGCCCTGCTTTTATTAGTCTCACATTTTTATCCCCCAGTATAGTCATTAAGTTGGATGTTTCAAAAAATAACATAACCAACCTACCATCAATGTTCAGAAGAAGCAACTCAGCCCAAAAGATTAAATAAACTTAACTGAAGGCCAAGAATGACAAATGACAAGAACCAACACCCATTTGATTTGTTGGTTCTTTCCACACAAATTTAGCCTGATCTAGCACATGCAGGATTAGCGGGATACAACTGCACTCAAATCATACGTGCTATTTCACATACGTGACAGCATATGCTGTTAATCAAATACCGAGAATACATTTTATTCTTTTCTGCAAATATTCATAGACAACTATTGAGGTATATAATCTTTGTAATCATAAAATACAACAAAGGTTTTAAACCCAAAAAGTATTTAAGAAGCGTGACCCGACAAAACAGCGATCGTCAAAATAGCGCCGACAACAACGCGACGTCATAAGCGCGCCCACAACTTCGTGTCGATATAAGCGCGCTGACGAAACCACGATGAAGGGAAGGTTTATTTTGCTAGCTTTGCTTTTTGTGTATGGAATCCAAAGAACTGCATAAAGAAGCTGCGGTATATTGAAGCTTTTGAATGCTAGTATTGAAGAAGGCTCTTGAGAATACCTGGATAGTCAAGAAAAGTAATAAATAAGAGTCTCGAACAAATTAACCAGATATTTCATTTCAGGAACAAATGACTATATTTTGGGCATAATCTATGAAGGCCATAGTACTGGGTAAAGTTAAAAAGTCAGCAGTAAAATGCAGTAGTAAAAGTTTATTATGTCACTAAATAAGTTTTAACGAGTGGTGGTGATTAGTCAGGATTAGAAGAAGAGAGTTTTGATGCAATAAGAAGTAAGGTTTTTTCTTTCTTTTCTACTTTCACAGCGCGTGAATGCGTTTTAACGTTTTAACGAGTGTTGACTGCGTTTTGATTTTAAAGGCACAGCGCGATTGTGTCGGTGCGCACATGTCGGCGCGCTACTGTCGCATAACGATTAGCGGTTAAGACGGCGTGGATTTGACCCCCGCGGTTCTGTCGGCGCGGAAAAGTCTTTTGCGGATTTGTCGGTGAACCTTTAAAAAGCAACTACGCTAATAAACTGAATTAAACCTAATAAAAAGACAGAAACAGTAAAAAATTCTTTCCGAGTATTAAGTAGTTAGGTAGCATCTGACAATATTTGTTACGGAACAGATTCAAATGATAAAATAGTATCTTTCCTGGATCACTGCCTCCTCACCTCACATCAATTTATTTGACAAAAACCTTCCCAATGACAAACTTAATAGCCGCGCGAGTGATAGTGGGCGCACCGCGGTTCGCCCACGTTACACCTGTCCTCCGCGAGCTGCACTGGCTACCTGTTGGTCTCCGGGTGCGCTTCAGGGTACTGATGGCCACCTTTAAAGCACTCCATGGTAGTGGATCTGGGTACTTGAGAGACCGCCTCCTGCCGATTACCTCCCTTCGACCAATTCGATCGCACAGACTGGGCCTCCTCCGAATTCCATCTGCCAGTCAATGCCGACTGGCGACTACACGGAGGAGAGCCTTTTCTGTTGCAGCTCCGACCCTGTGGAACGATCTCCCCGCTGAGATCCGTACCCTCACCACCGTCCAGACCTTCCGCGCAGCCCTCAAGATCTGGCTCTCCCAGCAGGCCTGGGGATAGGTTCCTAATTCACCCGCCCGAGTGTTTGATTGTTGAACGAAAGTTGCGTTTTACTATTTTTTTCTTTGTTCACATTTTGTTTTGTTTTTGATGTTGCACTTCCCTCCCTTGTGATTGTGAGCCGCCCTGAGTCCCCTCAGGGAAAAGGGCGGCCTATAAATTTTAATAAATTCAATTCAATTCAAAAATTCAATTCAAAATTCAATTCAATTTAATAACCAGATATATTAAGGTTAAATTTAGCAGCCTGAATTGAGCCCATAAAAGGCTGGAAGACAGTGGAGTCATTTCATAACTGGCAAGATATATTCCATATGACAGTTGCAGCAAGCAAATTACCTGCCATATTCTCTATTTCCTATGTGTATTTCTGGCTACCATTAAAGGCAGAACCACATACTTGCATTAAAAGAATTACGTTGCTGCTAGAACATGACTAATAGCATATGTACATTTAGGAGAAAGCATAGCAGAACTAACTTGGGTTACAAATATGGCCTTCTCAATAAAGCAACCATCACAGAAAAGATATATGCGCATTTTCAAAACAGTAAGGGAAAAAAATAGGATGATACTAACTTCTAATGTCAGAGGGAGTTGGGGGAGACATTGTCACCAGTTGACTTTAGAATTCTCTGCAATACAGAGATGGCTAAAATATCAGCATATCTTAAGGATCATTCAGATGTGAAATATAAACTGGAGTGGAGAAGATGGATTGACTATATTCAAAATAAATACGGGACTAAGAAATTCCAGATCGTTTATGACTGAAAAGACGAGGAATGATATAATCTGTTTAGAGTTAGCCTAACAAAGAGGAGTTAAAGCACAAATGAAAGAGGATACTAATTTTCTTTTAGTTTATTTTAAAATATGTTTGTTAAAGATTTATACCCTGTATTTGCTCTGGGAAGTCGCCGGGGGGGGGGAACGTTGGGAGGGGGTTGGGTTTGGGTGGGGAGGGTGCGGGAGGGGAGGTAAATATTTGTAAAAGCTTTTTTAAAAATTTTCAATTTAAAATAAAAGAATTCTCTGTAATGCAGTCCACTGCAGAGAAGGAGGTCCTGTTTGATGGGTCTGCCAGGAGCTCAATGGACCTGGTGAATCCCAGAGGGAATTTGGGGTTGTTCCTGAAACTGTGTTGCAGTTTGGCCAAAGGCCTTAATTGCTGCTTAAAATGAGCAGATGACCTTGAATCAAGCCTATTCAGATTCGTTCATGTGAATCCTGCAGGGCCCCCGAGGTATTTGGAGCAGCTTTGGGTGTTGGAAGACCTGCCGAGAGTCCCCACTGGAGGAAAACAAAGAATTGTCCGAATCAGCAGCACAGGTAAAAAGCCTGCACACAGGACTACCTTGTGGAATTAAGGATGGTGGAATTTTTATCTCCCCTTCTGTGTCTATAGTTCAGGTGATTTTGCCCTTTCTCATCTGTGAGGATTTTTAACTGCTAGGTAAAGTTATCCAGATCCATTCAGTCTTCCACAGTGCTAGTCCCGTTGAGATGACTGAAGGATGGGTGTCGTCATCTGGATGGAGTATGACCCAGTTACTCTTGAGGAAGTGGATAGACTCAGTGGTGGGATTCAGCCGGTTCGGACCCGTTCGGTAGAACCGGTAGCAGTAGCAGTAGACTTATATACCGCTTCATAGGGCTTTCAGCCCTCTCTAAGCGGTTTACAGAGAGTCAGCATATTGCCCCCAACAATCTGGGTCCTCATTTTACCCACCTCGGAAGGATGGAAGGCTGAGTCAACCCTGAGCCGGTGGGATTTGAACCGCTGAACTGCTGATCTAGCAGTAGCTTGCAGCGCTGCATTTAACCACTGCGCCACCTTGGCTCTTAGCTAAATTTTTGTGGGGTTCGGCGAATCGGCTGAATAGCACTAACTTCAATCCCTCCGGCTCTCAGTGCCCCGTCGGGCCTGTGAATAAGGCAGCAGTGTCCTGTCTGCGGCACCCATACCAGCTGCCAGAGGTGGAATGCCGCTGCATTTCAGTGCCAGTAGATGCCAGCCTTTCCTCTGGTGGGCCTGGGCAGCTGCTGGAGAGATGGATCCATTTCAGTACCTGGCGGCCAGATGCTCTTGCTTCCCTCGAGCATTTCTTTGCCTACCTGATTTCCAGCTCCATCGTGTTTCTCGCCATTGTGTGCAGGGAAACAAAGGTTTCCAACTTCTCGTAAAAAAAAAAAAAAGATGTCATGAAGTTGGAATTGATTGAGGGTTTTTTTTTTAGTCCCACAAACTTGTTTCCCTGAACTACAACAGTGAGAAACACACTGTGATGGAGAAACACAACGGAGCTGGAAATCAGGTAGGCAAAGAAACGCTTGGGGAAGGCACTGAAAGGGACTCATCTCGCTCTGGCAGTTGTCTAGGCCCACCAGAGGGCCTGGACACCTATCAGAACTTAAATGCGGCAGCATTCCAGCTCTGGCCAGGAAGGGGCAGCGGGCATGGGCTCTGCAGACAGGACATGGTGAGAAACGCGATGGAGAAACACAACGGAGCTGGAAATCAGGTAGGCAAAGAAATGCTTGGGGAAAGCGAGGGCATTTGGGCAGTGATGGGGGGGGGCAAGCTCTGGGGCATGGCGCTGCAATGGAGAAACAGTCAATGGAGCAGCCAGCGTCAGAGGAGGAGGCCGCTTTCTCTCTCTTTTCCCTGCTCCTTCCCTCGTGCCCGTCCCTCCATTTATCATTTCTCCATTGCAGCGCAGCTCCCAGGATCCACTTTGATAGTGAGGGGTGTGTGTGTAATTTAACAGCCAGGCTCAGGTTAGCCCTTGTGGGAGGCTCGTCCCATATGTGCGGCAGAGTTGGAGGATGGGGATGGACCACGCCTCCCACGACAGCCAACCTGATCCTGGGTGAACCAGTTGTTAAAATTATTTGAATCCCACCACTGGAGAGCCTCCTTGGGTGTGGAGTTCTGCCATCTGTATGTTAGGGTTCCACCACAAAACCGCGGTCGACTAAAGCGCGCTCGACGAAATCGCGTACCTGACGTCATCACAGCGCGACGAAAAAAGCATGCTGTGAGCGGTAAAGCTAAAATTAACGCGTAAACCTAAACCTAACCCCCCCCCAACCTAACCATAAACCTAATCCTTAACCTAACGCTAAACCTAACCCTAAACCTAACCCTTACCTTAACGTGAATCGGCTTGCTTTAAAAGCGCTTTTTAAAGCGCCCTTTTTTCTCCGCGGTCGTATTTGTCGCGCTGCTGATGACGTCAGGTACGCGCTTTAATCGGGCGCGCTTTAGTGGACCGCGGTTTTGTCGTGCCATGGTATGTTAGATCCATGTCCTTCCTACCTGGTCAAGGCCTCCCAGGAGGTGACATGGATTCAAGTGGCGGCAAATGCTTCTTTGCAGGAAGGAGCAAGTCCTTGTCCCTTGAAGGGGAATCCACTCCTACAGAATTTATATATTGATTGTCTGGATCCTCTGTAGTCAAGTTTCAGGCTAGGATACAGTCTGAGATGGCATTGATTGTGCATGTGAATGAACTCTGGTAGGCCTGGGATGGACTGATCTATTCATCCTAGTGTTACATTCATCAGTTTTTGATACCATCAAATTTGGTATCCTCCTGGGCTGGCTGAGAGGATTGGGGGTGAAAACCTGGTACATTTTCCTCCTTTTTCCAAGGTCAGGTGGTTCATAGAAGGAGAGGGTTGTTTTACATAGATCTTGATTCTTTCACCACTCCTATTTTAACATCTACATGAAATCGCTAGGCAACATCATCAGCCAACATGCGGTCAAGTATGATAAATATGTTGATGATACTCAGTTGTACATCTCAACTGTACATCCCAGGCTGTCCAAGGTGCTTTACTGGTACTTGGAGACAGTATGAGTCTGGATGAGCTTTAGTTGAAACTTCAGAAGATTGAGTAATTGTGGAGTTTAGAGCCGCTTAGGGATCTGCCATCCTCAGTGGTGCCTAATGTTATGCTCACACAGCCAGAATTGGCATACAAGTAATGTTTCTTTGGGACCAAGAGCTCCCGCTTGAAGAGTAGGGGTTCTACCACAAAACCGCGGTCGACAAAAGTGCGCTCGACGAAAGCGCGTACATGACGTCATCACAGCGCGACGAAAACATCGCGCTGTGATCGGTAAATGTAAAATTAAAGCGAAAACCTTACCCTAACCCCCCCAAACCTAACCCTAAACCTAACCTTAAACCTAACCCTTAACCTAACCCTAAACCTAACCCTAAACCTAACGCTAAACCTAACGCTAACCCTTAACCTAACGCTAAACGTAACCCTAACGCTTAACGTAACCCTAAACCTAACCCTAACCCTTAACCTAGCCCTAACCCTAAACCTAACCCTTACCTTTATGTGAATCGGCTTGCTTTAATTTTATTTTTATTTCAATTTTTAATTTTTTTCGTCGCGCTGTGATGACGTCACGTACGCGCTTTCGCCGAGCGCGCTTTTGTTGACCGCGGTTTTGACGGGTCACGAAGAGTAGGTACCAGCTGTGCTCATGGTCACTTATGCCTTCGTCACCTCCCAATTAGGCTACATCCTCTCATTTAGCAACCACATTCTGTACCAACGACTTTGTCACTATGCAGAATGTCCCCTAAGTAAATGAAGATCATTGGTTGCTGCAGTCTTATTCAGATAAAGTTCCGGTGTCCTGTGTCTGACCGATTTCCCCCTTTTTTTATGCTCTCTCAAAGGACTGAGAGATTGCTTAACAAGCTATTGCTTCCTGAGATACTGTTCTCTACAGCGCAATGCTTCCCTAAAAGTGTTAACCACAAGTTAATAAGCTGAGTTCTGTGATTTTAATTATTTGATTAGAACCCTCCCGCTGGCTGCACTGCTGCCTAATTCTAACCGGTTTTATACTGAAGACTTGTCAGATGTTGGAAGTCTGGTCATAAATGGATACATTAGTTGGGAAGTGAACTTTTTATTACCACTTAATACTGTTGTACTTATGAATGGTTGGTAACCGCTACAGTCCATGTTCAAAGAGGGCCGTATCGCAATACCATCTACATGGGACTGGCCTGGAAGAACATTCAAAAGCTGTAGCTGGTCAAGAATGTACGACCATGGATAGTAGTGAGTGCTTCACAGTACACAAATGAAACATTACTGCTATGTGAGCTACTCCTAGTTGCAATTCAGTTAGCTGCTGTTCATACCTTAAAGCCCTCTACTGCTTGTAATCAGGTTGCAGAGTGGACATATTGCTTAATGCTGCCAATTACCTCCCAAAGACCCGTTAGATCACACAGGGTCGGCCTCCTCCGGGTTCCGTCCACCAGTCAATGCCATCTGGCTACTACCCGGGGGAGGCCCTTCTCTGTGGCAGCTCCGGCCCTTTGGAACGAACTCCCCGCGGAGATCCAGACCCTCACCTCTCTCCAGGCCTTCCGAAAAGCTGTCAAAACCTGGCTGTGTCGGCAGGCCTGGGGTTGATGAGTTCCCCTCCCCTCTCGACTTGTATGGCTGTGTGATTCTTGTTTATTTTAATCACGTGTATTGTGTTTTATGTTCCCTTTTTTTCCCCCTTTGAGTTGTTCGCCGCCCTGAGTCCCTCCCGGAGAAGGGCGGCATACAAATAAACTAAATCTTAATCATATTCTGAGTTCCCTCAGTGAAACAGTGTCCCCTCGGATGGGATCTCGGAAGCGTGCCTTCTCCATCATGGAGCCTGTCTTAAGGTTTCAAAATCCAGATGGTCCTGATTTTTGATGGCCTTCAGAAAAACACCAGAAATAGGTGTTGGTTTTTTTGTCTATGTACTGGCATGGTTTGATTAACTGGTGGATGCTCGTTTTACTGGGGCCTCAACATCACTTTAATCATATTGTATTTTTTAAAGTTCTTTTTCACTGTCTACAGATGCTTCTGTAGAATCTTTGTTATTTCATGAATTCAGAATTTTCTATCTTGAATACTTCCTAGCTATTCTTTCCTAAACTAGGGGAAAGGAAATCTACAAAATTTGATCTTTTTTTTAAACAATTTTTTATTTTATCAATTTCCTATATACATTCACAATTATATGATCTCATAACTGTTATTAATAATATGTATTTATAACAATTTTTCCCTACAGTTGACAATATACTTGAAGATTGCTTTCTTACCATCCCATAGATCCATCTTATCTTACAACGGTCCTACTTCTTCTTCCCTTCCTCCCTCTTTCCTTCCCTCGTTTCTTCTCTCCTACTCTCCTTCCTTCCCTCCTTCCTTCCCTCCCTCCTTTCCCCTTTCCTCCCTTTCTTCTCTCCTTCCCTCCTTCCTTCCTTCCCTCCTTTCTTCTCTCCTTCTCTCCTTCCTTTTCCCCTTCCTTTCCTCCTTCCTTCCCCCCTTCCTTCTCTCCTACATTCCCTCCTTCCTTCCCTCCTTTCTTCTCTCACAAAATTTGATCTTATTCAGTTCTCATTTTCTTATTCTCCCCCCCTCCCCCCCAAAAAAAGTTTATTCAGTTTAAATTGTTAGGCATGCACACTTATTTTTATTTACTTTGTACTCATTTATTCCTATAGGCGCCCAACTCAATAAGTGGGCAAGTGTACATCATAAAATGTAAAAACGAAGTAAAATGATTAAAACAATACAAAATAAATCCTTGTTGATATGACGGTTTTATTGATTAGCCTATAGGCCGTATCAAAGCACAAGATTCAAACACATAAATTATATGCGGTTGGTGAGTACAACTATTATCATGGATGTTAACACTGCCAAGAAATAGGATCCTTAACACACTTGAGTGCCAGGCCTGCACACACAATCAAGTCTTCATGACTTTACTAAAGACCAAGAGGGTCAGGGTCACTGTTATCTTTGAGGGCAGAATGTTCCAGAGGACAGAAGAGCAGAAAAGCTTGTTTGCTGGTTTCTTCCGGGCAACTTTCCTTGGCTGATGGGACAGTAACAGGCCCAACCTGCTAAACTAAGTTGGACAGGTAGAAACGACTGGGGGAAGATGGTTTCTTACGCAACCTATCCCCAAGCCATGAAGATGATAAACAACGCCTTAAATTGTACCTGGAAGCACACTGGCAGCCAATGCAGCTCAGGTAGCAGTGGTATTATATGTGTTGAATAATACCTGTTGATATGTGTTGAACTACATCCTTTATTAACCATGCAGTTGCATTCTGTACCAGATTAAGATGCGCAACTAGGCCCTTCTGGGCGGGGTCAACCCACCCAGAACCAGTCGTGGAAAATCCTTGCTACAGGGAGGCCCAAATACTCAAAGCCATTCAGTCTTGCTTAGATTGAGTTGAAGCCCATTTCTCTCCATCAAAACACCGCTTCCAGTCATTGGGACGGGACGCACACAGCATCATTCAGCAGACAGATGTGGAGACATAAAGCTGAATAGCAGCAGCATATTGATAATATCCCAAACTGTTGGACCACCTCAAGTAGCTGTTAAATAGGAGAGAGGGACAAAACTGAATCCTAGAGCACGCCACAAAATAGGGCCCATGGGCTGGATCTCTCTTTTCTGTTCTCACGATAGATATTTGAAATGAATTAACCGATCAATTACTCTATTTACATAATTACCAAGATGTAAACTGGAATCAGCACAGATCACAAAACAGAAGTGTTTACATGGACATACAGAGCAGGGGTGAAATTCAGCAGGTTCTGACAGCTTCTGGAGAACCGGTAGCGGAAATTTTGAGTAGTTCGGAGAACTGGGAAATACCACCTCTGGCTGGCTCCAGAGTGGGGTGGGAATGGAGATTTTGCAGTATCTTTCCCCTGCCACGCCCACCACGTCACACCCGCAGAACAGGTAGTAAAAAAAAATTGAATTTCACCACTGATACAGAGGTATGATTATAACTAACTATGGCGCTCCATGCTTACCAGATGATGATGCTTCTGAGATAATGAAGAACATTCCCTTTTAAAGCACACTGAATGAACTGAACTGCATGTGACGAAGCATGTAACAAGGAGCTCCTGACACCGGAGAGGCACAAATAGTTTAAGCCAGTGTTTCTCAACCTTGGCAACTTGAAGATGTCTGGACTTCAAGTCCCAGAATTCCCCAGCCAGCATTCGCTGGCTGGGGAATTCTGGGACTTGAAGTCCAGACATCTTCAAGTTGCCAAGGTTGAGAAACACTGGTTTAAGCTGTGTGAGCTCTAGGTGGCACATGCTTTTTACACAAGAAGCCACGGAGGGCTCCAAGTTGTGGATCTCTTTGGGGCAGTTCTACCCCATTTAGAGCAAAAGAAGGAAACTCTGGATTCAGGTAGTCCCACAGTCCACAGGTACTCAGTCTTACGAGAATTGAGTCCAAACCTATGTTGCCCATCCAGAGCCCAACTTGTCTACGTACAGGGACAGAACCTCAATGGTACTTTCATATAAATTTGGGTGTAAAATTGGATAAAGTTTTCCCACAGATCAGGAAGGGTCAGGACCAGAAGTGGTATTCTAGCGGTTCAGACTGGTTCACTCGAACTGGTAGCGGAAATTTTGGGTGAACCTGCCCACCCTGCCTGGCTCTACAGCATCCCATTGAGGCCTCTTTTTTTCACCAAAAGTGCATGCGCAGAAGTCTGTGCGCATGTGTGGAGCTGGTATGTGTGACAGAACCACGCGTGCACACACACATTTGTGAACTAGTAGGGAAGGTAAGTGTATACTACCCCTGGCCAAGACAGATGTACTTCTTCCATCTCAGTCCCACAACATCTCACCAACAAGAGCAACCAATGTCATCCTAATACTGGGACTAGAGCTGAAATATGACGGATAAGGATCAAGACTTCATTCAAGATCCTTTGGAAATGTAGCTTGACCAACTTTCAACAGTTTTTCCCAAGAAAAGAAGCTTGTAGACAACTGAATAATTATTAAGCACTATTAGGCCAAGCAATGGCTTGAGACAGAAGAAGATCACTGCTTTCTTAAGAGTAAAATTTACTACTGCTTGGACCCATCCATGAGGGGTCTGGAGGTCTTAACAAACCAAGATAGACAATCGAAGCTAAGGTAGCAATAGCAATAGCAATAGCAGTAGACTTATATACCGCTTCATAGGGCTTTCAGCCCTCTCTAAGCGGTTTACAGAGAGTCAGCATATTGCCCCCAACAATCCGGGTCCTCATTTTACCCACCTCGGAAGGATGGAAGGCTGAGTCAACCCTGAGCAGACGTTTCATTGCCCAAACTAGGTAACATCATCAGTGCTCGGAGGAGTGCAGTCTGCTGTTTAGCCCCTCCCCCATCTCTTCCATGAGACTGCGGTGCTGACGCGCTAAAAATTCAAGACTGCTTTCCAAAATGAGAAGCTCCATTCCATATCTGCCTTTCTCTGAAAGGTTTCAGTAATTTAATTTTTGAAAGTAGTTTTCCGCTAGTTAGTACATCTTTATGCAAACCTTTTCCTAAAAATAGATGTGCTAAAAAAAATTATAATAGAGATATTTTATATGCAATTTGGAGCTGCAAGTATTCATTAAATTTGGGAAAGGTGTAAATATCAGTGCAATATTAAGTTTAATTTTTTATATAGATTTGAGCAGTGTAAATCCGATATTAAATTGCATTAAATTAAAATGCAAACTGAATTTCTCCTCCATCTCTACTAACTGCACATAAAAAAAATAAAAAAATAAAAAAGAGGGGCTTACACCCCGGGTATTCTGCTCACATACCATTATCAAATCTCAGACATGTAAGAAATACACAATGCTCGTCTATTCCATTTGTTAAAGAAAAATAATGTTTACAGAAAGAAAACCACAAATGATACAAATAAGACATTGCGTTCTATGTTCAGTACAGAAGCAATATTTTTTAAGGATGACAACTGAAGTAGCAAACAAAGAGATGTGCTACAGGCTGCCTCTCAATGTTGCGTAAGACATAAGAGAATCCTCTCCAAAGTCTCTAGTACACCAACGAATAATGATTCTTCTCTGATTAAATGTACTAGGGCATTTTTAATATAAACTTTTAATAGGTCAAGAACACTACAGAGCCAGGTGTACAACTCAAATCTCCCTTTGTGGTTCCAGACAAAGTCTGATTACAGTGGTTAAATTCCATATCCCAGATACTTGACATTTTGAGGCAGGAAAAAAAATGTAGTATTGCATAATATAGCCTTAACATGATGTTTAAACGGTATAAAAATATCACCCACTCCCTCAGAAGACTATAGGAATTCAGATTACCGAGTACAACTAGAGATCGTAGAAAGAAATCTGTATTACCTCCCAACGACCAATAAGATCGCACAGGTTGGGCCTCCTCCGGGTACCGTCGACAGGACAATGCCGGCTGGCGGCCCCCCGGGGGAGGGCCTTCTCTGTAGCTGCACCAGCCCTGTGGAACGATCTACCCACAGAGATCCGGACCCTTACTACCCTCCCGGCCTTCCGTAAAGCCACCAAGACCTGGCTGTTCCAGCAGGCCTGGGGCTGTTGATCAACATCCAGCCCCACTTAGACTGAATGGATGGTGTGTCATTTTAATAATTGTATCTCTTATCTTAAATTTTTAAATGCTTTTTATCTTGCCTGTGAGCCGCCCAGAGTCCCAATGGGAGTGGGCGGCATACAAATGTTATTAAACTGAAACTGAAACTGTATTAGACTAGGGTGGTTTAAAAAAATAAAACCCGGAGTCTTGTAGCATTTTTTTCAACTAACAAATTTTATTAAAAGGCACAACCTGCATCTCACTTCAACAGATGCATACAGTGGCTAAACTAATGTAGGATTTAATGGTTCCACCACAAAACCACGGTAGACTAAAGCGTGCTCGACGAAAGCGCGTACCTGACGTCATCACAGCGCGACGAAAACATCATGCTGTGAGCGGTAAAGTTAAAATTAACGCGAAAACCTTACCCTAACCCCCCCAAACCTAACCCTTAACCTAACCCTAAACCTAACCCTAAAACTAACCCTTAACCTAACCCTAACCCTAACCCTAACGCTTAATGTAATCCTAAACCTAACCCTAACCCTAACCCTAACCCTTACCTTTTCGTGAATCGGCTTGCTTTAAAAGCGCTTTTTAAAGCACCCTTTTTTCTCCGCGGTGGTATTTGTTGCGCTGCTGATGACGTCAGGTATGCGCTTTAATTGGGCGCGCTTTAGTGGACCGCGGTTTTGTCGTGCCATGGGATTTAACATAAGAGTGAGGTGGAATGGGGGGGGACGAAGGGAAAGAAATATGAATTATACTAGTATAGGTTACGCGTGAAACAGTTTACAAGTACTTTTATCAAAACAACTGTAGCCAACAAATATCAAACGCGGTGTGCAAGCATAACCAGGTACACAATGTGAAACTCTCCTGTGGCAATAACCTCAGAGGAAGACTGAAATGATGGATGCGTTGAATTTTCATGAAACTCATTCACCGTAACTGTCGTTCTAATTGAGATGGTCTTGATAAGCTTCCAATGAACAAGTTTCTGCCACTGCGTTAGACGTTTATTAAGAAATTCTTAGAAATATGTATTTCCAAGACGACAAACCACAAGCTATTGCATATACATACAAACACACACATACACATGTAATCAACACCACAGAGTGTGTCTGTGTGTGTGTGTGTGTGTGTGTGTGTTCATTTAAATGTTTACAAGTTGGTGTTGATTACTGCTGGTGTCCCAAAGGACATTCAAGAGTCAATTGGACATTTCACTTCTCATCCAAGAAGCTTCTTCAGCTCTGACTGGATGGTGGGGAATGAAAGGATTTATAGTCCTTGCAAGACAGCTGGTCATTTGCACCCTTTCAGAGTGTTTTTGAGACCAGTTGGGGTTTTGTCTGGGTCAGCTCAGGGTCATCTGAGTGGTGCAAATGGATGAGGAGCTTCTTCTAAGAAAAACAAGGAAGTCCAGTGGCCTCTTGAAAAAGCACCTTTGGGACAATCATGGCCTCCATAGACACTACTGCAGATGATAAACGTTTGCGTAGAAAAAATTCTGATCATATATTTGTCAACAACAATCAGAAGTATTTACTGGTTCAGACATTTGATGATGAACTTTAATGTAATGTAAGTGACGCTTCTCTTAGATCAGTGTTTCTATGCTGGCTGGGGGATTCTGGGAGTTGAAGTCCACAGGACTTAAAGTCGCCAAGGTTGAGAAACACTGTCTTAGATATATGTAAAAGAAATGTCTACACCAGTATATACCCAAATACTCTCGTTAAAAAACTAATCATGAAATAGTGATTGCAGCAACATTTTGAAATCCCTCTAGAACAGTGTTTCTCAACCTTGGCCACTTGAAGATGTCTGGACTTCAACTCTGGCTGGGGAATTCTGGGAGTTGAAGTCCGGACATCTTCAAGTTGCCACGGTTGAGAAACACTGCTCTAGAAACAAATGCTCATAGTTACAGATAGTCCTTGACCCAAAATTCATGTTGCTAAGCAAGACAGCTGCTAAGTGAAATTTTCTCCCTACATCCTCTCTTGCCACAGTTGTTAAGTGAATCACTGCAATCGTTCAATTAGTAACACGGTTGTTAAATGGGTCTGGCTTCTCCGTCTACTTCGCTTGCCCAAAGATCAGAAAAGGTAATGAATGACCTCTTGCACATCATGAATATGACTCAAGTGGCCAAGCATCTGAATTTTGATCACATGGCCATGGAGATGCTGAATGGTTGAAAGTGGGGGGGGGGGGGGGGGAATGGTCATGTCACTTTTTTCAGTGACACCATAAGTTTGAGCGGTTACTGAAATGGACTGTTTGTAAATGAACTACAGGAGTACTTGTAGTTTGTAATGATAATAATAGAAATATTTTTTTATTTATTTATTATTTATTAATTAGACTTATATACCGCTTCATAGGGCTTTCAGCCCTCTCTAAGCGGTTTACAGAGTCAGCATATCACCCCCACAGTCTGGGTCCTCATTTCACCCACCACGGAAGGATGGAAGGCTGAGTCAACCTTGAGCCGGTGAGATTTGAACCGCTGAACTGCAGATAACAGTCAGCTGAAGTGGCCTGCAGTACTGCACTCTAACCACTGCGCCACCTCTGCTCTTCTGGGCATGATCTGGGCATGATTTAACAATAATTTCAGTAGTGTATAAATTGTTTGACAAATGAATTATTATAAAGCATATGACAAGACTGACATCATAATAAAAGTCTAACCGCATTCCATTTTGAAGTGGCTGCCATGGGCTACAAACTATTTAAGAATATCATCATCCGAATCTTATCGATGTATGCTTCATCTAGAACAGTGTTTCTCAACCTTGGCAACTTGAAGATGTCCGGACTTCAACTCCCAGAATTCCCCAGACAGCGAATGCTGGCTGGGGAATTCTGGGAGTTGAAGTCAGGACATCTTCAAGTTGTCAAGGTTGAGAAACACTGATCTAGGTGGTTTACTTTAGTATTCAGCACAGCTGAATTGATGGTACGTTTCTGTTGAAAGGTGACATACCTTTATGTTTGTAAATTGCCTCATTGCAGTAATCTCTGCTTGGTCATAAACCCTCTTTAGTTAATAGTCAAAAGAATTGAGCATCCTTGTAATATACTGACTCCTTTCACCATAATGCCCATTGTTTTTTCTAATCCATTTCGAATAAGCACTAAAGGAAGCCGAGTTTGAGATAAACCAAGAATACTCACAGAATAAGATCCTAGTGAATTCTGATAGAAATAAATCTGATCCACACCACTCAATAAAATGCGCAGCTGGAAACTTAAATTTATCTGCCAGCCTGTACATTTTCAGTTTCCCAATTCAAGCCTTGCTAAATATAGATATCAAGACACATATAGGAGATACGTGCTCTGATGAAAATGCAGTTTATGTCATTTAGAAGATTATTTTGTGTTAAACTCTAAGGTACATGATTGCACTTGTATACTGTGGCTTTTTAATGTTAGTGTTAAAATAGAACAAGCTGAATATATTGGAAGGCAATAGAAGTACACCGAAGGGAGGAGTTGAGTGAAAGAAGAAGGAGGGGGGTGGAGAGGGTGAAAGAGAGGAGGAGGAGAAGGAAGGGAGGGAATGGATTAAGAGAGGGAGTGATAGAGGGGGAGGGGAAGTAGGTAGTAGAGGGGTATGTAAGAAGGAAGAATGAAAGTTGGAGGGGGTTGAAAGAGGGTGTATGGTGGGCCAAGGTGATATATTGGGTTTGTATTGTAGGGGGCATTTTCTATATAAATGAGGGCTGTGTTTAGTATTCAATGTCATATGCCCCGGTTATGCACAGTAAACATGTGATTGTATAGAATGAAATGGAAATAAAAATATTATGCATAAAAAAAGATTATTTTGGTGGGATATGGATTTAAAAAGTCACAAATCTGCAGACACACGATGAAATGGAATAATATGAAAACTGGTATAGAGAAAGAGCAACAGACTTATACCTAGATGGCACTCAAAATCAGCACTCAAATCGGCGTCATCGGATAGAAAAAGACATTTTACCCACCTACTATCCCCCCACCCCCATACATTAGGGCAATTCTAATGAAACTCATAAAAACAAAATATTCCTAATTATTTCAGCTCTAGCTACCAAGTGTGCAAGACAAAGGAGAGATTGATGTAGTGTATCTCACAATGGCCCCACTGATTTCTCTACTCACCCTTCCTCTGCACATGGTCAATTAGCATTGAGAATCCTGCGCTGATTTCATTCGCTGGAATTTTTAAGCAGGTTAGAAGAAAGATGTTATTGAAAGGAAAACTCTCATCTAAATAAGAAAGGAGCACGTGGCCCATCTGCTTCAGCTCCACCATATAGAAATGTCACTGAACTCAGACACGGCCCTCCTCGCCCTCCTTTTCAAAGAGCTGACAAAAGAACCAGAGAGAAATATGTATACATTCAGGTTCTCCTCGGCGTTTTTTTAACCTTACCAAACACATTGTGCGGATCGCTTTCTTTCGACAGAAACGTTAAGTTTCTATAGATGCTCAAGACAAGTTCACTTCTTCATGCTTGCTGAGCTAGAATTGCATTTTGCATGTAAAGATGGTAGCAGTCTGGACAGATCTTTGAAGCACCTAAAATTGCAGAGGTCTTTCTACCCATAGTTGCAAGGACAACTTCTTAGAGCCTAATCACTTTTAACACACAAGCCTTCCTCGCTGAAAACACGAAAACTGATTTGGATAAATCATCAAACAACAGATTTCAAGGCATTCTAAGAAGCAGCAGTCCGCACGACACCAGGGTTTAATTTCTCTCTAGCATCTAAACTCACAAACATATTTTCTATATATCCCCAGGAGACGTGTGAATCAAGTTTGCCTTCCTATTGAATCACTACTCTTCCTTTCCAAAGCAAGTTTGCACTTGTATCCCTTATATGTCAGTACTCAATTTACTTTTAGGAAAAGATAAAACGCAATTGCTTTTTTGATCCCAGGACCCAGCAATTATATGTCTCTATAATCCTCCCTTGTCCATTTTTTTTAACCACTGAATAAAACACAGGATTTATTGAAGAAACAACTAGAATGCTAGAAGAAGAAATTACAAATACAGTGTAAATGCAGTGATGGACAAAAATGATATGTGACAAGACTGTTTGACAATATATGAACTACAATATTTCAAAGAGGGGGAGTGCAATGGGTGTTCATATCTGTCAACGTTTGCACAATCTTACCCCTAGTTGTTGCTGTTATATAAAATGGAGCAAAGTGGATTGCACCTAAAGAGGCAAACTCCAGGTTGAAGGGCACTGATTTTCAACTAGAAATATGACTTTTTTTCAAGCATGATATGGGCAAATGGGAAAGAAAAGATAAAAAGGTAAAGAATGCCCCCCCCTCAAAGTCAAACTTGCTCCTGGTAATTGCAACCCTGTCATTTCCTTGTGTTACATTTGTTTTTTTCCATTCAGGTTCTTTATCTTCCCAGAAGATTCACTCACCAATTCTGCTGCTCTTTCACTCCAGCTGTAACCTCTAGGTGGGCCAAGGGGCTCTAAGAGTCTACCTTTAACCTTTTTCATTATTAGCTGCCTCCAATGTGATGTGTTTGCAATAATTCCAGTTGTAGCTTTTTAACCTCTGTTAATTGCTCAGCTGCATGATGGACAAAAGACGCATACAGACTGAAATACATAAAATAAGCATTTTTCAAAATGTGGAATTCCCCCCCCCCCCATTGCATGGCTTTCCTTGAGGAGCTTGAAACAGCACACAACCCTGTCAAATATGTGGAGCTGAGAAAAAATGATGGCTCCCAAGTCACCCAGAGAGATCCCGTAGTTGATATTTGAGTCTAAATCGACATGGTCTTAGCCCAACATCTTTTAAAAAGGCAAATAACACGCAGCTGAATGTTTCACGTAGTTTACTCATTTATGGTTAGCAAAACCACAGTGTGACAGGGGTTTTACTTCCCACAGAACAGTTGAGTACAGCTACCAAAGCCGTATTCTGAAGGCTTTCTTTCACACCAGTTTGCCAAATCAAAGCACTTACAGTTTTTCAGATTATTAACTCTTAACCTCGGTATGTGGAGGAGGGTCAAGAAATCAATCAGCCCTCCTAATCACCACTGGGTACAGGAGGACAAGTTCACAGCTCCTCTCAAACAACAACCGAGACCCTAAATCTTGCTGAAATTACCTTTCCAATTATGCGCTTTGTGTTTGCTGCTAACATACCACAGAAGAGAAGAAACTTTACAATTCATTTATCTTCTGAGAACCAATTTGGTGTAGTTAAGGCATGAGGCTACCAGGAGGACCATGAGTCCCACCCACCCACCCACCAACAGCACAAAGACAGCTAGAGTCACCTTCCCTCTAGGAAGAAGGCAGTGCCAAGCCACTTCCGAAAAACCTTGCCTACAAAATCGCAGCGACTTGTCTAGGCAGTCTCCCAGAATCAGGCACAACTGAACAAAAGGAAAAAAAAATATTTTCTATATCTGTAATTTTTACTCCAAGTAATTAATGAAAGCTAGTCAAGATCCAGCTTCCGGATTTATTTAAGGATGAGAGGCTACCACAAATAAGAGATAAAAAAATCAGGTTTCTAATCTCCATCCGCAAATGGCGATGGCAGCGTTAGATAGAGGAGTTGGCCTCGCTAGCATGTAGAATTGAATATTGTCCCTCTTGAAAAATTCTAGCAAAGTCTTCCTTTTCATGTAGCGACTTGAAGAACAGATAAGAGTTTACACTGTTATAACCAAGGTGGAATTCTGATGGCTATAATGTAGTAGACCATAGCCAGAACTCTACAGATTGGAAAAGGAAATTGAGAAAGACTATCTACCTTTGTAATGGTTACCAAATTTATATCACTATGAAATTTGAGAGTTGATTCAGATTATGCATTTAGAACTTTGGCGCATCAGATGGCTTAATTGTCCATGCTTTTAATGTCAGGAGCAAAAATATTTATGTATAAAGATACCGTATAAGAAGGTTACATTCATCTTCAATTTCTAGTGCAGGATTATCGTTGCTTCTGTCAGCCTGATAATCTCCAGGTGTGTTGGAATTACAACCCGCAGAATTCCAAGGCAGCATTGAAATCACAATCTCAATTCCTTGAAAGTATCTTAACTGGTGGGCACACCAAAATTATAACTGTTTACAAATGCTCAACACTTGATGACGCTCTGCTAAAAATACCAATGCCTGTCCATACAGGAAGCAGGCTTGCTGATTTGATTCTAACAAAGAAAAACAGAAGTTGATACATTAGGGAGATATGGCACCATGTGCAGACATACGATAGGGTGTATCCTATTAGTACAGTGTCGTTTTGCAGATGGCAGAAGTATATTTTCAAACTTAAGAAGTGGAAAATTGCCTTGGTATTCTACATTTCCAGATTTTGTACCAAAATAGCAGAAAAAAAAAATTAAAAAAAAATCCCTGAGTCTTAATTTGTCTTAGAAATATGATTTTAAAATTAATAATAATTAAAGCTTAGATTAAATGAATGTATAAAGGTGTATTCAAATCTATTGACTGAATGATTACTTTTTTAAAAGGATAGAAAATGAATGAAAGCCAGAGGCATTTAAACTAAATAGAAGTATTTGATATTTGATGTATTCAGGTACCCAACATTAATACATGTATTACAGCAATACTTTTATGGAAAATGATTTTAATATTGATTTGCTCAAGGGCATTTGTTATTTGCTTTCAGAATAATCTCAGTCAAATCTTTTCAAATCGTAACTGCAAACATAGAAATAATGTACTTCATTCCTATGCATATCTACGAGGAATCGCTCTGTAGAGGACGGAGTAGTGGGACTAGGTAAAAATGTATACACCTGTACCAATGATGCTTTTTTTAAAAAGGCAATTGGACTTCGTTTTTTCCTTGAAGATGTTTCACTTATCATCCAAGAAGTTTCTTCAGTTCTGACTGAATGGCGGAAGATGGAAGGATTTGAATTCTTTGCAGTCTTCAAAGGAAAAAAAAACAAAGTCCAATTGCCTTTAAAAAAGCACTTTTGGGACAACCTTGACCTGGATGAGTGAGAATTTCATATACACCTGTACTACGCATGTCAAAATCTGCTTGTAGATAACGTATCACAATTGGTGGCTCTCCAGTCCAGCATCAACTGCCATGTGAAACAAATATAACTGTTTTTTTTTCAAGGAACATAAGGATTCATATGGTGCTATCCATACCTATTAGCACATGCAGATGTTTTCTCCTATCAAGTCTTATTGGCTGACATCTGTTCTATTTATGACCCAATTACTGAGGCTAGTTGTACTTTGTGCTTCGTTTCCTATCCTAGGATTATTATCTAAAAACTAGTTACGGAAGTTTTAAGAGCATTTTCTTTTTTACTTTTTCAGATCAGCCATTTGCTTAAAATTCTTCAATTATATTTTTACCCAGAAATCTGGTAGTGTAACTCTCACTACAGTAGATTTTTAAGCCAGTTTCTAATTAACATGAATTATATTTACTTGGTGTGGAATATGTATCTATGCATTTTATTGAAAGAAAGGATGTTCATCTTAAGTTCTTACAGGTTTTTGAACAAAAAAGCAATTGAAATGTGTGAAGTGGCAATTAACCTAAATCAACAATAATGAAAACAAAAGTAGAAGTTACTTTTTTCTTTGAAATCAATAAGGTCAGAGTGATTGAATTCCCACGAACAGCCTTAAGAATCTTATATAGTGAGCAACTGCACTGCTTTAATGCCTTTACCATTAGTAAAGAGGTTCTAAACTTTTTTCTTTTAAAAATAAATCTCAGACATGTGCAAAACTGGATTCTAATTCACAAAATCTTACACCCTAAGAAATCAGACGGATTTGAAGGCACCACAAGATTTCTTTTTCAGCAACAGACTAACATAGATCACAATACAGACCAGCAACATTAATCCTCTACTTTGGAGAGACATACATACAGGAAATGTTTGTTACACCCTAGCATTTGTATATTAGTAAATATAAGTTTGCCAGAGTATTATTTAGAAAATGGCATTACCTTTAATTATGTTACAATGCTACAAATTAATTACATTTAATCAGGCTGTATCGAAAACAAATCCCACAAAAAGATAATGAATAAATCAGAATACAATAGCATAATGATCAAATCTGTAACTCTTTAAAAAAAAACTATTTTGATTGGGGGAGGCATTTTCTCTTGTCGTGCCCATTTCTCATTCTATAGCAAAGTTTTGCTATAAAAGCATTACATGCGGTAGATATTTCTACCTATCTGTTTTATACCATAGTACATATTTAATGATTATGCTTTTTTGCATATTGTTTGAATGAGAAATATGTTATTCTCTTCGTTCCAACACCTTTCTCCAACAAATGCCACTGTATGTTTAAATGTTTCAATCTTTTGATATCTTTTTAAATTTAGCTACTTAGAGGAATGCAAAACTTCCTGAATTTTTTTTTTTTTTGAGCCTTAGCAAACACTGTTAACTTCCTGAAACATTGCCACAGGTATTTATTTTGTTTGCACAGGACCCTGTAAATTCTTCTTTGAATCAGTCAAAATTAGATTGCAATTTTAGCCAAAATAAACCGCTGTGCATATTTTTTGCCTTTTAACGTTCTGGACTTTTACCAAAGAGAAGCCCAATTATTACGCTGCAGAAGTTACTTTCGAGAATGCCCGAGTAGGTGGTACACAGTTAAATCAATCCACATCCAATTATTAAACACAATTTCATTTTAAGAAAAAAAAAGGAAGCCCAAGCATTTTGCCCCCAAATTTCATGAAATTGTTGGCGTATAGCCAAGCGGTATTTTTTTTTCAGATCCCATCTACCAATTAAAATATCAGCTGACTTCAAACTTCTTGCGACTGTATTGAAAAATAGGTTCCTAAATTATCCAGATGTTTTGCCTAAAATATTCTAGTATTATAATGTAACATTTGAAAAATACATATGCATTATTTTTTTTTCAATATGGTGCACATATTTTCTGCAAACACCCTGTCACAAAAATACGATGGTACGTGCACACCAAAACTAACGCAAGACTGCAAGCATTCAAAGATGGAATGGGATAAGAGGCCATGTGTGGGGTGCATGCAGGCAGCTACTTTCGAATGTATTTGGGAGGGAGGGGGAAAAATACATGTGCTAAAACTGATGCCTGTCCAGTAGAGAAAGGGGATATTGTTTGGCTCGGTCTTGCCACAGTACGGGCAAGGCTCCTACCCTTCTTCTGCAGGCGGTTGAAGAATCAGCTTGGCGTGCGTTGCGTGCAGGCGGCTGCTCCCCGACTGGAGAATTGCAGGGGGGGGGGAGGGCAACCTGGCTGGAATCCAGACAGGCTGGAGTAAAGCTCTCTGTTGATCATTATGTCTGGCCTTCAGGTGTCTTAGCTCACAGTGGGCGGTGTTTGGGGGAGGCGTAGATAACCGTACGGCAGACAAAGAAGGGGGGGGGAGAGAAGTGTGGCTTTAAAAGAAAACAACCTATGAGATGATGCGATGCTGAATCTTCCCTTTTTAATGTCTTTCTTGGGTTCTGTCTTCTGAAAACCACGGCAAGGCCAAAAGCTCTTCCCACAAAGACTTGTATTTCAAGCTGTAATTAGGAACGTCTGGAGTCAGCCCCTCTCTCTCGCGCACGCACACAAACCGGGATTTTGTTGTTATTCATATTTTAAGGGGAGTGGTTGGGTTTTGTTTAAGGAAAACCAAACAGTGTTTGTTCTTGCTGTTTTTCCCCTGAACTTTCACATTCATGGAGATGCTGCTTGCTTGGTCTGAATATGAATCCAATTTCTATTGTCCTCGCCCTCCCGCCTCTCTCCCCCCACCCCATCCTCAAACCCCTCCCCTCTGAAGCTAGTTTCAAAATGCAACTTTCTCACAACAGATCCCTTTGTTGTTTTATTAAATACTTCTCGCTGCTCGGTGGGAATTACTTTTCAAATATGAAAACCTAACCCAAGTGCATTATTCTCTCCTCCAAGATTCTGGAATTTCATTTGGTTTCTTTGGGAGGAAGGAAAGAAGGGGGCAGGAAGAGGAAAACACCCAGCGCTTTGTCTGTTGCTTCTGCTGGAGAAACTCATAAATCTCCTGTTCATGTATGTAAAAAGCATCAGGGCTGAGCCATATGAATGTTTTACTCTCCCCCTCCCTCCACACTCTGAATCTTTTGCAAGGAAGAGTTTCACACCCCTTCCTCGGAAAACATAAAAGGAATTTAAGCAATTCCTAAGTTAAAGTCAGCATTCCAACATTAAAACATAGGCCAGTCTCTACTCAAGCTTGAATTTACCCATACTTAAAAAACATGATTTATTCAAAGGGGGGGGGAGGAGATTTTTACACACCACGTTCTTGTTTTACACAAGGACACACAAGAAGAAGAAAAAGAGGAACTCTTTTTGTGAATGTTTTCTAGGATCTCTGAGCCAATGGGTCCCAAAGTGTGCACATTAGCTATCACCCCCCCCCACACACACACATGCTCACAGCTAATTATAATAACTGTCAAATGTCCGTTAAGTGTGGCACGCCTTTTGCCAGCTGACTTGGCAAACTTTCCCTTTATTCCTCCCACTCCCCCTATAGCCCTGCATTTACCAGGATCAGAGGCAGTAAATGCATATATATATATATTTTTTAAAAAAAGAAAATATTCAACTCTTCTGGGCAAGGAGGGACCCCCCCTTCCCTTCTTTCTTGGCTCCACTTCTCCCTTCTTCTTCTTTTTAACCGAACAAAGCAGAAATCCTCTCTTGGGAAAGAAACCGCTTTCGCTCTGCCGTCCACAGGACCAAACTCTCCACACTTTTGTTGTGTTTTTTCAAAGAAAAGAAGCATCTAATTGCAACCGAAAATACTCGTGCAATAACAACCATAACCCTCCTTCCGAAGGACGCCCACAACCTGCCCGGGGTCGGAGGGGGAAGCTTGGCTTTTGACACACCAGGCTCCAGGGCGCAAAACGGGGGGGGAAGGAAGACCCGAACTCACCGTTTCCCCAACTGCGGCGGAGCAAAGTCACTCGGGCGTCGGGAGGAGGAGAGTCCCAAGAGGCGGCAGAAGAAGAATCCCACTTGGCCGCTGCGGTCCCGGGAAGGAGGCCCGGCGGGGAGGCAGGAAGGAAGGCAGGCAGGAGCGGAGAGGGAGGAGGAAGCCTGGCTCCAGCCGCCCTTCTTCCCACGGCCGCCGCTGCTCCGAATCGGGGCACTGAAGACTTTTCCCCGTGGGAAAAAAAAAGAAGACCGGGCGGTGGGGGGGGGGGAAAGGTTGCACGATCACGTGACACGCGTCGACACCCCCCCCCAAAAAAAGCACACACACAACCCCCCCCTCCCTCCCTTGCATCGCCCGTGGAGACCCAACTTGGGCATCCTTTTTTCCCACGCGGAGAGCGGAGTTTGCCAAGGCTGAGCCGGCGCTGGAGAGCCGGAGAGGCCGCCGCCGTCTCCCTCTCCCTCCTCCTCGCGTGGGAAGCTCCTGCCTGCCGTGTGTCTCAGCCGAGCGAGAGGCGGCGAGCGTGAAGTCATTCCCGGACGGAGAGAAGGGGGTGGGGACTGAAAGCCGAGCCGCCGCCCTCCGACTCCGACGCTCCCCCTGCCCGCCTGCCCACTCCGGGCGCTCCCGCCCCAGCCAGACGGAGCCGCGCAAGCCTTGCGCGTGCACGCGACGCCTTGTCTCTGCGTGGGAAAGGCGAGACGCGCTCCGTCTGAAGACGCCCGAGAGTCCCGGGTCACGTGCTGCCGCCCATCCTCTGCCCCGTCCTCCAGGAATGTCCCCCCCCCATGGGGAGAAAGAGAGGGGGGTCGGCTTCTGTGCAGGGCTCGCAGGAGGGAGGGTCTCCGTGTCTGCGTGTGTGTGTGTGTCTCTGCGTAGGAGTGCGGGTGTGCTTGTGTCTCTCTCGGCCCTCCCGTCGAAGGGAGATCTGGGCGTTCCGTGCAGGGATCCTCAAGGAAAATCCGCTCTCCATTCATCCCCCGTGAAACAAAAGGGATTTTTCCAGCCTCCTTCCCCTTCTCTCCTTTCCCTCCCCAGGTCTTAACAAGGCGCGTTGAGTAGGTCAACGTGGGGCTCCTCCGCCTCCTTTATCTTGCCGCGTGAATGGGCAGCGCCTTCACCTTTCGGGGTCTTTTAGGAACATGAATAAAGGCGATAAAGGTTCCTTCGCGAAGGTCTCTTTCCCCCTTATTCTTCTAGAATTGCCTTCGAGATTAGCGCCATATCTGTTCACACAGGGCAAATACACACACACACACACACACCATTAATGGTTTTAATTGTGTGTTCTTTCATTAACTTGGCCATGTTTGCTTATAAAAGTCTGGCCAACACGAGCAATTCTACTACCTGATCCAGAATAGAATAGATGGATGGATGGATGGATGGATAGATGATGGGTGGGTGGGTGGGTAGGTAGGTAGGTAGGTAGGTAGATGTTAGATAGAAGATAGATAGATAGATAGATAGATAGATAGATAGATAGATAGATAGATAGATAGATAGATAGATAGAAGATAGATAGATAGATAGATAGATAGATAGATAGATAGATAGATAGATAGATAGATAGATAGATAGATAGATAGATAGATAGATAGATAGATGATAGATAGATGGATGGATGATTAATTTCCAGCCGCACTTGATGGAATGGATGTTGTATTAATTTTAATATTGTATTTTTTAAATGTTTTTACTTTGTTGTGAGCCGCCCAGAGTCCCAAGGGAGTGGGCATCATACAAATCTTATGAAAGTTGAACTAGATGATAGATAGATAGATAGATAGATAGATAGATAGATAGATAGATAGATAGATAGATAGATAGATGATAGATAGATAGATAGATAGATGATAGATAGATAGATAGATAGATGATAGATAGATGATAGATAGATAGATATCCATAATTTTCATTCTTTTTCAATATTTATTTATGCAAACACTGATACCATTTCATTGATGCTTCATCTTTCTAATTTGTATTATGTAATGAATAGAATAGAATTAACAGAGTTGGAAGGGACCTTAGAGGTCTTCTAGTCCAGCCTCAGTGTTGGAGCATTCGCAACTTCTGGTAGCAGATCATTCCACTGGTTAATTGTTCTAATTATCAGGAAATTTCTCCTTAATTCTACGTTGCTTCTCTCCTTGGTTAGGTTTCCATCTGTTGCTGCAATGGTTCTGTAATAATTCTGCACTGTATAGATGAGCTAGAAAGAAATTTCTTTCACATTGATACAGGATGCTCTACATTTGTTCCATCTCAAAGTTCCGATTTTTGTCATGAGTTCTTAAAATATAAGAGAAAATACACGAATGGGTCATCCAAGACGGTTCCACCACACAACCGCGGTAGACTAAAGCGCGCTCGACGAAAGCGTGTACGTGACGTCATCACAGCGCGATGAAAACAGCACGCTGTGAGCGGTAAACTTAAAATTAACGCGTAAATCTAAACATAACCCCCCCAAACCTAACCCTAAACCTAACCCTAAGCCTAACCCTTAACCTAACCCTAAACCTAACCCTTAACCTAACGCTAAACCTAACGCTAACCCTTAACCTAACCCTAAACCTAACCCTAACGCTTAACGTAACCCTAAACCTAACCCTAACCCTAACCCTTAACCTAACCATAACCCTAAACCTAAACCTAACCCTTACCTTTATGTGAATCGGCTTGCTTTAATTTTATTTTAATTTTAATTTAATTTATTTTTAATTTTATTTGTCGCGCTGCTGCTGATGTCACGTACGCGCTTTAATCGGGCGCGCTTTAGTGGACCGCGGTTTGACGGGTCACGTCCAAGACATATTGAGAGGCAAATGAGCTACTGACTCCATATGTTAAATGGTACCCAGTTCAAAGTTGCTATTACTCTATGTGTCATAAATGTCTGTGGGAAAACACTCTCAAACCACAAGGAATTCTTTTGTCAGTATTGTTATTCCAGGAAAAAAAAACTTTTTGCAAGCATAGTGGCAGTAATGAAGCATGTTTAAGATGCTTCTGACTGAAGGCAAGAAGTAATAAAGAGGTTCTAGTTCAAAGGGCTCCTGCCTCCCATTCTTTGTGTTATTAATATCCTACGTGTGGCCGAGGATTACTATAAAGGGTGAACTGTAGCTGTGAAGACCAATAAGACATTTGACCTGTGTAATTCCTGGCAATAAAGGAAAATTTAAAAAAGAACAAATGCTACAGCACAGATACCATCTTATCAAGTTTGGCAGAGAAACGTTATATAATTAAAACTATTGTAGAAAAACAGAAAAAATAAATCTTCAGAATGTAAAGCAGACCTGGAAGGCGATCTATTGAGTGGAAGCCAAGAACAGGAAAGTCCTTGATCCAAGTCTCATTCCACAATTTAATTCAATGGCCACAAGATATCTTTTTTTTCCCAGCCTCAGCTCATATATCTGCAACTTAACTCTGACTTACTTCAAAAAGGATATACTGTCATCGTTAAGTATTGAAGCAATTAAAACATCCCAAAATACAAAACTCATTTTTTTATTTTTTTTTAAAATCATGGTAGAATTATTTTGTAAGCCCCCTCTTGAATTCACTGTATTTATTGTGCATTTATCCATGAGTGGCAGAAACCTTTGGCACTGTAGGTTGCGAGGCTCCCAGAATTATTGCCTGAGATGAGTGGCTATAGAAATGAATGAATGAATGAATGAATGAATGAATGAATAAATAAATAAATAAATATTAATAGAGATCATTTGGCTCTGCCTCTAAGGACCACATAATTAAGACAAGCAAATCCATTTTTACTGACAGAGCAGTATTGATGTAGTGTAGAAATCAAAACAACATTAACTGCCCAGCTTCCTTTGTTAGACTAGCAATAGCAATAGCAGTTAGACTTATCTACCGCTTCATAGGGCTTTCAGCCCTCTCTAAGCGGTTTACAGAGTCAGCATATTTCCCCCAACAACAATCCGGGTCCTCATTTTACCCACCTCGGAAGGATGGAAGGCTGAGTCAACCCTGAGCCGGTGAGATTTGAACCGCTGAACTGCCGAACTAGCAGTCAGCTAAAGTAGCCTGCAGTGCTGCACTCTTAACCACTGCGCCACCTCGGCTCATCACAACTAGTTGTGTTGATTTGATATTATACAGACGCTCCAAATTACATGAATAATTGTAACTGTTCCTCACTTTTTATCACCAGTGACTCGAGCAGTGACGGGAAACAGTAATGACATAGAACAATATTGTGTGGTGCTGTACGGATGGAATAGAGGCAAGCTTTTTTCCTTTTTTTAAAAAATAAAACGGCTTACTATTTACTATTCCTTTTCTGTGTTTGTGTACTGTTGCCTTATAGATGTAAAGGATTGATATAAGCGGTACATATGTAAGTAAAACATGAGCCACTAGGAAACTTCTTTACCACATTTTCAGTGCTTCATAAACATGTGAAGGAGGCTTTGGGTTTGAATTGGTATTCTTTTAAATATATCTTTTTATTTCCTTGCCTTGTACTGCTGGCTAAGACTGGTTGTACTGGTTTGTGCAATCTCTTTCACTCCTTAATGTTTACCTCTTAAACTATTTATAGACTTTATCATCTAGGTTCATATCATTGCTTTAGCTGAACATAGTTTTCCAGGTTTAATTGTGCAACACCCATGTTGGAGGATTTTTATATGCTCCTAGCCTGTGATCTGATGCTTATAGAGTTAATTGTTTAATCCTCTTTTTTTAAAAAAAAATAATAATGTGTCCCCTATTGCACTTGACATACTTTTTCATGAAAACTCAGTACAGGAAAATGGATATATTTTATTTAAAGGTAGCAGCCATCAGATTCAATCTGCTCCAAGCCCTTTTCCATGGAGAATAATCATTCTTGAAGGATTTGGAGCAATAAAAAAAAAATTATATTAAGAAGTATTGCAGTGCCCGTACAACCTTGTAACTGTTTACTTTCTTAGAAGAAATTGTATGTATTGATTCGTTTGTGAGATCTTTTATCTTAACCTTCCACACAGGAGCTGAAGGCAGTGAGCCTACTGCTCCTTTCTCCTATTTTTCCTACAGAAATAGCCCTGGGAGGTAAGATTGGATTTATTTGACTTGTATGCCGCCCTATTCCCAAAGGGACTCAGATGGGCTAAGAGAGCATTCATTAGTAGCCCAAAGTTAGCCAGAAAACTTCCATTTGCTGTGGATGGATAAGAGGGTTGGTATGTCCAGTGCCAGCACTTAAACCACTAAATAGCAATAGCAGTAGACTTATATACCGCTTCATAGGGCTTTCAGCCCTCTCTAAGCGGTTTACAGAGAGTCAGCATATCGCCCCCAACAACAATCTGGGTCCTCATTTTACCCACCTCGGAAGGATGGAAGGCTGAGTCAACCCTGAGCCGGTGAGATTTGAACCGCTGAACTGCTGATCTAGCAGTAGCCTGCAGTGCTGCATTTAACCACTGCGCCACCTTGGCTCTAAACCACACTGGATCCATCTATCTGTATACCTTTGTTAACTTTACAGTATACTCTCCTTTGGACTTAATAATGCCAATATTGTTAGAAGGTACTTCACATTAAAGTAGAAGCTTTAATCTACTACTAAAACTCTCTTGTTTGTTTATTTGTAACTTTCAACTGAGCAAAATGGTGCCTCGTTGTCATGAGGTCCTAGCAGGAGGGCTGCCTGATAACGAGTCAATTTATTGTTGACTTTAATGGCAACAATTCTTCAGTTATATTTCAGTTTTCAATTTTTTTGAAACCCACCACTGGTCCTTGGATAGGATTATTCTACACTATCATGCTCATATTTATCAGTGACCGGATATGAAGATGCCGACGACACTTGTCAGAACCACCTTAAATTACCTCACACACAGCACTGGCGTGCATAAGAATAGGATGTAAACTTGTTTTTTAAAAGGCATCTTTGGTTTGCGTTAAAACAACTTCAACACACGCAATGTTCTGATTGCACCACAAATGCAGTAGTCATCCTTCCCTTTCACAGAGGCACTGAGTTTTATAAATAGGAGCATGATAGTGTAGAATAATCATATCCAAGGGCACATCTAGGAAAACCCGAATCTGAGCTTCCTTGGTTTTCCGCACCCAGTTGAGGGTTCATGATCTTTCCCCCACACCCACAAGTCCATCCCATGGTCCAATCTTCCACTGCCATGCTGGCAGTTCCACCCATCCAGTTCCGGTCAGGTGCAGAGGCGTAGAGACAAAGGATGACCTTGGATTCTAGAAAGGAATTTTATTATGACAACATCACCTTCTACTCCCTACTATTCCTCCTCCCAATTCCCCACTAATGAAACAGCGCAGTAGAATAGAATATTAGCGTGGCAGGCCAAAGATCCCAGGCCTGACATAAAGGTAATGTAATTTATGTTAGAAAAGTTAACAAAAGACTTTTTGCTATGTTTGGTGGGTGAGTAAAAAAGCTTTAAAAAATCGACTTCAAATACACTGATTCAGAGGTTTTTAAAGATTAATATACAATTGAGACCAGAGGTTTCTATTTTGGGATTAATGGACAAATATTTGTAAAAAACAAAAAAGACACAGAACTTTGTTTTTGTATATGGTAACAGCAGTGAAATGTTTATATGCCCAAGGATGGAAAGATGTCATCCTATCCGCAATGGAGTAATGGTTGGGGAAGATGATGGAACTTTCTGAGATGGATAAATTGACTTCGTTTATCAGAGAAAAGACAGCGTCTGGGTTTACTGCTGACTGGGAATATCTCATGGGGTTTTTGTGCAAAACAGAAATAAAAGAATTCATGTTTTATGGTTTTGATGATTAGACAGGAGAGGGAGTAGAAAGAAGAAAGTAATGAAATGGAGTAAGAAATGAATAACTGCTGTAAAGAAGTTTGAAGGCGTCTTCTTGTATCTTTTTTTCTTTCTTTTCTACTTTTCTTTTACCTTTTTCATTTCTTGCACTTTTATGTACATTTTCTCTTTGGTTTCTTTTCTTACTGTATATTATTTTATATTAGTTTTTATCTTCTTTTTTTAAAAATCTTTAATAAAAGTATGTGTGTGTGTGTGTGTGTGTGTATCTATATATATCTATATATCTATATCTATCTATCTATCTATCTATCTAACTATCTATCTATCTATCTATCTATCTATCTATCTATCTATCTATCTATCTATCTAGTCACAACCCCTGGTAAGCCCCAATTATGGGAGGAAGCTAACTGCTTCCATCATCTGTCAATCGGCTCGTCACAAGAGTCCATCACGACAGAAACCCAATATTTTTACTGTTGCCTTTGTTATATTTGTCAGTACAAATAACACACACACACACACACACACACACACACACACACACACACACACACACACACACACACACACACACACACACACACACACACACACACATATATATATATATATATATATATATATATATATATATAATTTATCAGCACAAATGCAGTATGCTTCCTCCCATATTTGGGCATACCAGGGGTTGTGACACAAAATACATACCTATTTCCCTGGCTCAACTGATAAAGGAGGAGAACCTGTGGCTTAGTGGCTAACACAACTGCCTAATATGTAGTACAGCCCAGGTTCACATCCCAGTAAGGGTATGGCTAGCTGATGAGAGCTAAATAGCTTGAAATAGATCTATACTAGTCTCCCTTTATTTATTTATCAGCACAAATACAACATTATATATATATATATATATATATATATATATATATATATATGTATGTATGTATGTATGTATGTATGTATGTATGTATGTATGTATGTATGTATGAATGATATATATGTGTGTGTGTGTGTGTGTGTGTATGATATATATGTGTGTGTGTGTGTGTGTGTGTGTATGATATATATGTGTGTGTGTGTGTGTGTGTGTGTGTGTGTTTATTTGTGCTATATAACTATTTGTGCTATATAACTATTTATAAATATATAACTATTTCTGAAGCACCAATTGGGAGTGCTTTGACTGCCACTTGGCAGCCTGAAGTAATATAGTTATAATGTGAATAACTACCTCTTATTAAGAAAATATTCCAATATTAACTTTTTTTAAAGGGTATATCATATATTTACCTCAGGAACTACCACAGGAATCTCCCTTTCACTTCATCCACCCCAGAAACTGCAAACTTGGGAAGTCTGAGAGAATGATGACTGAGGGCGAGTTTCTATTATGAAGTAATGGGTGTAAACCTGGGACTCCCTGAATCTAATACAATACCTTTACTACTACGCTACACTGCTGCCCTCTCCTTCTCTCCCACTGTTAAAATGAAATAAAGCTGGGACAATAGCAAACTTTCTCCCCCCCCCTCCCTCTTTCTCCTATATCCTGGTCTCGACAGCCTTTCACATCTGGGCTCCAGAACATCGAAGGGACGAAGTTACAGATCCTAAGAGGCATTTCTTTCTTTTTTAGTCACTGCTGGTGGCCTTCATTTTTGTCTTTCTCTCTCTTTCTTCTCCTCTTTCTCTTTGCATTTTACTCTTACTGTAAGTGTTTTATTTTGTTTTGTTCTGTATACTACCGTGTGTTGTGAAAAATCATGAGATTGAGGCAAAAGAGAAAAGAAAAGAAAGAGGGAGAGAGAAAGAAAGAAAGAAAGAAAGAAAGAAAGAAAGAAAGAAAGAAAGAAAGAAAGAAAAAGAAAGAAAGAAAAGAGAATCTCACCATACGCAAGAATGAAAGGCTTCATACTACAGGTATATACTTACTTAGATATTTATGCATACATATGATTTCAGGCCACCCAATTCCAACAACTCTAAGTGGCTTATGATGCAAAAAAAATAAAAGTTAGAAAAATACCAAAAGAAATCATGGACATATACCAAAAAAAAAGTCTGTTTGGGAGGGAGTCAACCTTCACACTGTCCTGGGGCCTGGGAGAATAGCTTGATCTGTAATAGCTTCCTGAACTTTAACCGGGTGGGAGCTATCCAGATTCTCTGGAGCACATTGTTCCAGGAGACAGCCACTGCTAACCTCTGCATAACCGTTGTATGCTTTTGCTGTAACCCTGTTTCTTTTTCTTTCTCTCTGACAGGCCACAGACACTGAGAAAAGTCAGGATTTTTCTTTGTGGGCAGTTAATGTGCTGCCTGTAATGCAGAGGTGGGTTCCTACCAGTTCGCACCTATTCGGTAGAACCGGTTCATCAAATCTACCAAACTGGTTAGAAGAGGTTCCACCAGTGGACCCGGAAAGCAGGCCACACCTACAGAAGAGGTTCCAAAATTGTTTGAAACCCACCACTGGTCCTTGGATATGATTATTCTACACCATCATGCTCATATTTATCAAACTCAGTGCCTCTGTGAAAGGTAGAGTTTAGAGTTTTAGAGTTTTATTAGTATTTGTAGGCCGCCCTTTTCCCTGAGGGGACTCAGGGCGGCTCACACAAAACCGGGAAGGGGGAATACAGACATTAAGATAGAAACATATAATAAAATAGTAAGCAACATACATTCATCATTCGGGAGGGGTAACTATCCTTATCCCCAGGCCTGACGGGCGAGCCAGTTCTTCAAGGCTATGCGGAAGGCTTGGACGGTGGAGAGGGTACGAATCTCCACAGGGAGCTCGTTCCAAAGGGTCGGGGCTACTGCTGAGAAGGCCCTCCTCCTTGTAGTTGCCAGCCGACACTGGCTGGCCGATGGGATACGGAGGAGGCCTAATCTATGGGATCTTATTGGTCGCAGGGATGTAATTGGCAGAAGGCGGTCTCTCAAGTATCCAGATCCACTGCCATGTAGGGCTTTATGGGTGACTAATAGCACCTTGAAGCGCATCCGGAGATCGACAGGTAGCCAGCGCAGCTCGCGGAGGATAGGTGTTATGCGGGTGAATCGGGGTGCACCCGCAATCACTCGCGCGGCTGCGTTCTGCACTAGCTGAAGTCGCCGGATGCTCCTCAAGGGCAGCCCCATGTAGAGCACATTGCAGTATTCCAGCCTAGAGGTCACAAGGGCCCGAGTGACTGTTGTGAGAGCCTCCCGATTCAGGTAGGGTCGCAACTGGCGCACCAGGCGAACCTGGGCGAATGCCCCCCTGGTCACAGCCGTTAAGTGGTGGTCAAATGACAGCTGTGGATCCAGGAGGACTCCCAAGTTGCGAACCCTCTCTGAGGGGTATAAAATTTGACCCCCCAGCCTGAGTGGTGGAATATTAGCCAAATCTTTGGGAGGAAAACACAACAGCCACTCGGTCTTTTCTGGGTTGAGCACAAGCTTGTTAACCCTCATCCAGTCCATAACGGCCTCAAGGCCCCGGCTCATCACGTCTACCGCTTCATTGAGTTGGCACGGGGCGGACAGATACAATTGAGTATCGTCCGCATATTGATGGTATCTAATCCCGTGCCTGCGGATGATCTCTCCCAGCGGTTTCATGTAGATGTTGAATAGTAGGGGGGATAAGACCGAGCCCTGAGGCACCCCATAATTTAGGGGCCTAGGGGACGATCTCTGCCCCCCCACCCAGGGTAAGGATGACTACTGCGTTTGTGGTGCAATCAGAACATTGCGTGTGTTGAAGTTGTTTTAACGCAAACCAAAGATGCCTTTTAAAAAACAAGTTTACATCATATTCTGATGCATGCCAGTGCTGTGTGGGAGGTAATTTAAGGTAGTTCTGACAAGTGTCGTCGGCATCTTCATATCCAGTTACAAGGGCGGCAAGCCACTCCCATCCAGTCACATGGGCGGCAAGCCACTCCCATCCAGTCACATGGGCGGCAAGCCACTCCCATCCGGTCACATGGGCGGCAAGCCACTCCCACAATGGAGGCCACACCCACAGAGTAGGTTCGAACAATTTTTGTAACCCACCACTGCTGTAATGTCCCAAACCTGCATTAATTATTAGGCACTACAGACACAATGCCTAGGGCCTATTAAACTTTGGGGCCTGAAAAAGGTGTTTTAAGCTTAAAAAAAAAAAAAAAAAGAAAGAAATCTAAAAATGGAAATTAATGAAAACTTACAATTTAAAACAAATTCATGTGGATACATGACTTGAAACTATTATGTTCTTTGGGCAGAAGAAAATTCCCCGCAATTTATTGAAGAATTGTAGGACCTGAGAATATCTTTATAATCATAAGCATATGGATTATTAGTGCCGTGAAGATAGCCAAAGATAAATGTCTTCAGGGCCTATAAGGATCTTAGTGCCGCCCTGTTTCCTTTCATCATTGAATCAGAAGTAAAGTATATGGGCATAAACCGTTCTGATGTAACAGCCTATATTTATGGGAACTCAGAACAAATCTGGCCAAGTATGGCTTCCTTCATACAGGACAATTTAAATTCTAAGGCAGTGTTTCCCAACCTTGGCAACTTGAAGATGTCCGGACTTCAACTCCCAGAATTCCCCAGCCAGCAAACAAACACTGTCTAAGGCATCAATAAATGGATTCTCTGTTATCCTTACTGGCCACTGGGTCTATTCTACGATGCTGCTGGTTGTCTTATTCTTACCTCCTTCCACCTTTCCCAGCATTGAACCCTTTCTAGAGAGCTGGGCCTTCATATAACGTGTCAAGTAGGATAATTTTAGCCTCGTTGTTTTGGCCTCAACTGGGGTTGATTCATCTGATGAGCCATCAGTTTGTTTTCTTGGCTGTCCACATATTCCCAGGAGTCTTCTCCAACATCAAAGTTCAAAGTATCAACCCTCTTTTTATTCTGCTTTTTTAAAGTCCAACTTTTACTTCCGTAGAGTGTCAGGAAATACTGTGGCTTGCACAATTCTGCTCTTTGTAGGGATATACGTATTATGGGATTTGAATATGTTTTCTAAGACTTTTATGGCTTCCCTATCAAGTGCTAAGTAACATATTTCTTAACTGCTTATTTCTTTACTGTTGATTGATCCTAAAAGGCAGAAGCTATCCTCACTTTGATATCTTCATTGGCTGGTTCATGAGTTTGGTCTCCTTTGTATTTATTTTTAGTCCCATTTTTTCACTGTTTTCTTTGACTTTTACTGTTAGGGCTTGCAGATCCTATGTATTTTCAGTTATCGATGTATCCTCAACAGCATAGCATAGGTTATTGATGTTTCTTTATCCAGTTTTAAAACTGTGCTCATCTTTTTCCAGTCCAACTTTCTTTAATATATATTCAGGGTTCCACCACAAAAGCGCGTAGGACAAAATCGCGCTCGACAAAAGCGCGCTGTGACGTCATCACAGCGCGATGAAAAAGATCGAAAAATGTAAAAATAAAGCGAAAACCTTACCCTAAGCCCCCCAAACCTAACCCTAAACCTAACCCTAAACCTCTTAACCTAACCCTAAACCTAACCCTAAACCTAACCGTTAAAGTAACGAAAAACCTAACGCTAACCCTTATCCTAACCCTAACGCTAACGCTAACGCTCTAAAGCTAACCCTAACCCTTAACCTAACCCTAACCCTAACCCTAACCCTTACCTTTATGTGAATCGGCTTGCTTTAATTTAATTTTTATTAATTTTTATTTGAATTTTTCGATCTTTTTCGTCGCGCTGTGATGACGTCAAAGGCGCGATTTTGTCGATCGCGCTTTTGCCGTCCGCGCTTTTGCCGGGTCACGATATTCAGCACATAGATTGAATAAATAAGAGTATGCAGCTTTGTCACAGTCCTTTGCCAACCTGGAATCTGTCTCTTTTGCCACATTCTGTCCCTACCGTAGCTTCCTGACTTATATATAAATTTCTCATGAGGCCAATGATGGAGATGTGATGGAGGGTTAAATTTTTTACTTAATTTCCTTTTTCCTTTGAGTTGAGACGAATGATATGGGAATTATTGTTGCTTCACAATCTTCAGTAACTTGATTGTTTTATTGGCATATGAGTATTTTGTTCTGGTTCTACGTATTTATGGTATGCAGGGGTGAAAAGGGTTAGGAAGGGTGGTGGAGTGAAAAAGGGGCTGTGTGTGGAGGTTTTTTGGAATGATTGATATTATTTCACCAGGTGCAAGGAATTGTAGACAATTGTAGACACAAAATAAGGCTGTGATACATTTCAAAGTTTTAAGTAATTTTATTTCTTTTCAAAAAAACCAAATTAAACTGTTTATGTAAATAGTAGGCCAGTCTTTCTCAACCTTGGCAACTTGAAGCGAATGCTGGCTGGGGAATTCTGGGAGTTGAAGTCCAGACATCTTCAAGTTGCCAAGGTTGAGAAACACTGTAGTAGGCACTTAGTAGGCCTGATTCAGAATATCAGAAGAAAAAAGATAGCAGCTGTCAAATAATTTTTTGAATATAATATTTTACTTCCAACTAAAAAAACATACATGTTTATAAAGAAGGATAGAAGAGTGCATGATAGATTTAGATAAAGCCTCCCCATCTAAAATATTAAAAGGGAAAAATTTCTCCTTGCTCTTTTGAAAATCCGTTATTTGTTAAATATTTTACAACACGTTGTTTTGACACCATAATCTTCCAGTGGATACACAAAGTGTTTTTTTACATATTTAAACAAAGGTTTCATCATACTAATATTGGGATTTCATGGATCACTTGCATTAAAAAAAAGGAATGTTTTGTATTATGCATAAGAAAAAAATTAATTGTTAATTTCACATTCTACTGTGCATATTTTCTGAAGGCCCCCAGGACTTTGATTTTGCTATGATGGCCATCCATTTGGATTTCTTTTTCAACGGCTAGTTCCTGCTGTCAGAAACAGACACACTTCAAATATGGACCTGGCTTCTCTAAATGGTATACATAAACAAATTTCCAGAAAAAAAATCCACTTAATTCTCTCCCCACCCCCCCGCCAAAAAACTCCCCTACATTCCCTTTTTTGCCCATACAGTTCACATTGACCTGGGTACCTGAGAGACCGCCTCCTGCCGATTACCTCTCTCAGACCAATTAGATCGCACAGGTTGGGTCTCCTCCGGATTCCATCTGCCAGCCAATGTCGGCTGGCGACTCCCCGGGGGAGAGCCTTCTCTGTTGCAGCTCCAGCCCTCTGGAATGACCTCCCCGTGGAGATCCGGACCCTTACGACCCTCCCGGCCTTCCGCAAAGCCACCAAGTCCTGGCTGTTCCAGCAGGCCGGGGGGAGCTGAGAAACATCTACCTCCACGGAAATTGTGAATGTTGGTTTTGTTTTTAATATGTTGTCTTTGTCTTGTTTCCCCTCTTTCCCTTGTCTTTTGTGAGCCGCCCGGAGTCCTCCGGGAGTGGGTGGCATACAAGACAAATAAATAAATAAATAAATAAATAAATAAATAAATAAATAAATAAATAAATTTTACTTTTTCTCTGACAAGCACTTCTTATACAATTTTTGATGCATAATTTCCAAGCAGATTATTGATTACGAAGAACTCTAAATTGAAAAAGTAGCAGCCACGACTACAGGGAATCCGCTGCTCCAGGAATCTGCCTTATGACATGAAGAAGAAAGGAAACTGTAGGAGGAAGAGGAAATGGTTTCCCTGGATGTCTCCATTTCCCATTATATGAAAGTTAATTCAATATAGCAAAGCTTTCTTTTAGCGAGGAATTATGAAGCCTGAGAGCAGCCATTTTAAGGTCCCTTTATTTCATCCTTAGCACATATGCCGTCTTTTTTTTTAAAGCTGGATTCAGAGCTATGGCAAAATTGTACCAGGTTGCTATTTGAACTTCTTTTGGTACTTCTCCATCTTTTTAAAAGAGCCGAGGTGGCGCAGTGGTTAGAGTACAGTACTGCAGCCACTTCAGCTGACTGCTATCTGCAGTTCGGCGGTTCTAATCTCACCGGCTCAGGGTTGACTCAGCCTTCCATCCTTCCGAGGTGGGTGAAATGAGGACCCAGACTGTGGGGGCGATATGCTGACTCTGTAAACCGCTTAGAGAGGGCTGAAAGCCCTATGAAGCGGTATATAGGTCTAACTGCTATTGCTATTTATTTTATTCTTATTATATTCATAAACATATAATTTCTTACTCCCAATGCCTCTTAATATGCTCTTTCACGTGTTTCTGAAGAAATCCTAAATTTTAAATATTTGCCTGTTCAACGTGCATGGAATAAATAAAGGCTGAAATTATGACTGTTAGAAGTACTGGAGAATTCAATTTTGATGTACACTTTCAAAGTAAATGGATTGCTGGATTTCTTTGGTCAAAAAGGACCCTGATGCAAGCTTTATATAACAGCGCATCTAGAACTAAGTTCTCCTTGTGAAACAGATGGTCCCAAAACCCTCGTTTAGAAAAGGCATGAAAACTTGGCTCTTCACCCAGGCCTTTGACGAGAGACAGTGAGACTCCTGGCTTATATTGTGTTTGCTATCTTTTATCTTCATCTTTTATTTTATTGTAATTTTTTTTGTTTGATCGTAGTGACCCACCCAGAGTTATTCAGAGTTGGGCAGAATGCAGATTTAATAAATAATTATTTCCCATGTACTGAACAGGGAAACAGATTGCACATTGTGTAAATTTTGCAGTATTACTCTGAGCTCATAAAATGCACATCGAAATATAAATGATAGAAGGAAACCCATATAGCTAAATATATTTTAGATGGAAAGACACATTAAAACACTCTGCACATTTTAGGAAAAATGCGCAGAGTTGAATTTCAAACTTTCAATTAGTGTTTTTAAAAAAATCACAATACTTATTTTTAAAGTATTGTGTAACTGTAGATATAAATAGATCTGTCTATTCTGCAGCATAGGCAATCCATATTTCTGTTAATCCTTAACTCACTTATTCTTTCATAGAGATCACATTGACATAAAGGTGGATTTTGACTCCTTGTGACCCAATGGATGTCATTTCACCAGCACTAATTGCCAGTAAGTGCTTCTCTGAGCTTTTCCAACACAATATCTACCCACCAGGTCTTCTGTTGGCCTCCTTTTCAATTGCCTTCAATTTTTCTCAAGCATTGGAATGTTTTCCAGGGATTCTTGGCTTCACATTATGTGTCCAAAATACTTAAGCTTTGCTTTCATTATTAGCGTTTCTAGTGAGCAATCTGGTTTTACTTCACCTACTTGTACTGGAATATTTTGTTCTTCGTGCAGCCCAAAGTATTCCTAACCAACTTTCCCCAGCACCTCAGTTCAAAGGCATAATTTTCTCTTTGTTCAGGCTTTCTGATGGTCCAGCTTTTACAACCATATGTTAGAACTATACAACTCATAGCTTTGGAAATGCATATCTTTGTTGTCAATGCGATGTTCACTGCATTTTAATTATTTTGTCTTACTCTGTCATGTAATGCCAAGTAATAGATGTCTCTTTATTTCATCACTGTGGTCATCATCCCTGTGAACTTTTGAGCCTAAAAAAACTATGTCACAACTTCAACTTCTCTGCTTATTTGTATTCTGTTGCCTTTATGTGTTCACATAATATTGCTTTTCTTTTAATACTGGATAGTAGACTAGTTTTCGAACTCTCTTCTTTCATCTTCAACAAGATATTTCTTAAGTCTTTCTCTCTTCTAGTCATCATAGTGGTAATACCATTATATCATTTCTATTTCTTTTTTCTTTTTTTTGGTGTAAATGTGTTTTTTATTTTCCATTTTCATTTTCGTACAGTCACATATATACTGTGCAGAACCGGGGCCATATAACATTAAACAATAAACACAGCCATTCCTCTTGTCAATAATACCTCCAAAAATAGAAACCCAATGTACTTCTTCGACCCTCCATACACCCTTTCTTTCACCCCCCTCCAACTTTCCATCTTCCCTCCATCATTCCCCTCTACCCTACTTCCCCTCCCCCTCTACCACTCCTCCCTCCCGGTACACTCCCTCCCTTCCTTCTCCCCCTCCCTCCAATCCTCTCTCCCACCCTCTCTACCCCTCTTTCTTCTATCCATTTCTATTTCTTTTAGAACACCACTTCTCGTGCTACATTTGGTGTTGTGTTATTTAATCTTATGTGGGTCTGATGCCATTTAGGATATTAAATACTACACCAGAATGCTGAATTAGAACCTGGAAGTAAACTAGCAGATTTGTGAAGTTCTTTTAGGACATGTTGCATATAAATTTTGCCATGGCAAAAATGAAAACTTCTGAATCGTCTCAGGGCCTGCCCCAAACAGAACACATAGCAGTAATCAATCCAAATGTATTAATAAAACAAAATAAAACAAAAGTTATCAAGAAATAGATCATCACAGTCATAAAGTGATCATAGTTGATGTTCAAGCCGAACCTCTTTTTATATCACCAAGTCTGCATGGGCTTCTAGTGTAAAACTGGCTCATTCATCCCCCAAAGTCAAAACTATTTCTCCACACCTGTGTCCTGTTCAGTTCATTCTCATCTAATGGCATCTAAATATTTGCAGTTACTCCCACGTCAGTAGCGTTAGAATTATAGCCTAAGAATAGTTGTTTATCTTCTTGGGTGCATATAGGGTATTTTCTGAATGCTTCATTAGATCTATAATCCTGCCTTCTGTCTTAAAATTCTTCTATTATTTTCAATTTTCCCGTGTGAATGAATTCTTTAGTGTACTGGACTCTCCATGAAACATTAAATTATAAGCAATAGATATGGATTTTAGTTTAAGGAATTGTTCTTATAAGCAGCCCACATTTTCCAATTTTTAATTATAAAAAAGCAACCTAGGTTTTTGCATTAAATTAGCTATGGGTCTCAGATGTAGCACTTTTTTGTGTCAAATCTCCAACTCCAACCAAGAATTCCCACTCATTTGCTTTGAATTACAGTTCAGATTACTTTAGCAAATACTTGCAGCCCGTTCCCAGCCAATGTTAGCAATATTATTTGGCATTGAAGAGCTTCATGAACAATTCTTTCTATGTTCAAAAGACAATGCATTAGCTTGTGACCTCTGTCAGATATGAAATTTATTGTTTTCTGTTAGTTTCTGAAAACATTTCACTCATGTTAAAAGCTGAAGAAATCAGGGTACAATAAAGAAAAAACAATTTTAGAGAGAAAAATTGACACTGCAGAAATAGCCTTTGCCATAACATTTTGCAAAATTTTATTTAGAGAAATTGGATCTGTATTTTCTTTTCAATGGATCAAAGCAGAATTCCTTTAAGATGGACAAGTGATAGTATAGTAAGCCAATATTTGCATTCATTTTACTGAAATACCAACATATTGCAAATTTAACTACTCTAAAATAAAAGTGAAGAGTGACATTGGGATGTTAGGACATATATATATGAACATTATAGAATGCTCATATGTAGTGTGTCCGAGTACATTAATGCATATACATTAAATAGAGAAGCATCACAAAAGCGTTCCAATACATGCATTCAAATATATCAGAACAGAGAGATACGGTGGCCTAGAGGTGCAGACATTTGCCTCATACTCAGGAGATTGAAAGTTCAATACTAGCCAGCAGCAGATGTTTCTCTTATCAGAGAAAATATCTGCTGTGAACTCCACATAGATGTCAGGAAGGGCATCCGGCCAGTAAATGCTCAGCTTCATTCAGTCCTCCAACTCCACTCTGATGAAAAGGGATTACAGGGTCATAAAAAAAAAAGTTTCAGGACAGAAAAATAGGTTCCACCACAAATCCGCGAAGCCCTTATCCACGGAGACATAAGTGCGAAGACTAATTCGCGCCGTTCGAAGCGCTAAGGAAAAATGCGACCCTACCGCGATGACATAATCGCTGAGGGCAAATCTGCGCATTCCCAAGCACTCAGTACCCTAAACCTAACCCTAAACCTAACCCTAAACCTAACCCTAAAACAAACCCTAAAACAAACCCTAAACCTAATCCTAACCCTTACCTTAATTTAAATCGGCTTTCTGCTGCGGCGCCGTTTTAAAGCGCCCTTCTGTTGCCGCGCTGTTGTCGCGGCGGTGATGATGCGCAGTGATGACGTGGCTATTTTGACGAGCGCGGTTTTGTCGTGCCATGGAAAAATATGCTAGATAGTGCTATATCAAGTATATATCTGCAGCAAAGATGCTTTTGAATACTTTTACCAAGAGAAAGTTAATTTAGCAAATGGATGTACAGTATGTATGTGGGAAAAAATAGTATTAAATGGAGTGTCTAATGAACTAGAAAAATCAGTTGAGTTTCTAGCAAAAAACTAGAAAATGTCTGTTGCGGTTCTAGCCTGAGCAAAACAACATTTGGATATATGGCTTACAAAATTTGGCTGCTTCAGCTTTTCACAGTCAGCATCTGTTAAAAAGATTTTTCATATCATGCATCTGCCGGAAATCGTAATCACCTGGAAACCAGCGCCTACTATTTTCCCGGCCAAGGTAAAAATCTCATTATTGTTGCAGTCTGCTGAGTGGAAGTTCATTTTTACTAGCTATTTTAGGATCCTTCTACCCTGTTCATATCCTATTTAAGCTTCAAAGCGGCTCTTAAGAATCACACGATTGCAGAATTGTAAACTATGCTTTTAAAAAAATAAACTCTGAAGGAAATTAAATCCCTTTTAATCCTTGCCCTCTTTTGACAGGAACTAAGATTGCATACCTGTACAAAATGGGTGGGGTTTGGACTGCAATGTCATTTCTCCATCCTGTTCATTTGGATACACGGGACATGTCTGCGCACACGTATGCCACAGGCATTTCCGATTTTTTTAAACTCGGCTTTGTGTTTGTGAAAGCCATTGATATCTAACTCCTATTTCCCCCCCCCGGTCCATTCCTATATCTACATTTTCTCAATTCTCTCAAATTTTATGTAAATAAAATGTAGGCGATGACCAGGCTGAGCCCGAGGGAAGGGACAAAAGCATCGTGGGACACAGGTCTCTATGCAAGAGATTTAAATCCACCCCACTTTGAATCCTCTCTTATCTCCCATTTATTTCCCTTGAGCATTAATTGGTCAGATTCTTGTAGAGAGCTTAAGCTTGCAATAATAGCAATAGCAATAGCAATAGCAGTTAGACTTATATAGCGCTTCATAGGGCTTTCAGCCCTCTCTAAGCGGTTTACAGAGTCAGCATATCGCCCCCACAGTCTGGGTCCTCATTTCACCCACCTCGGAAGGATGGAAGGCTGAGTCAACCTTGAGCCACTGAGATTTGAACAGCCGAGCTGCTGAACTGCAGTCAGCTGAAGTAGCCTGCAGTACTGCACTTTAACCACTGCGCCACCTCGGCTCTACTAAATAAAATAAATCTTCATACTCATTTGACTGGCCAGAATCTCCTTATTTCCCTGACTCTTGACATAAAAGGTAATTCTTGGTAACTTCATGGGCCCATCTACCAAGGTTCTTTTTCATATGGAAACAGTTTACCATGGAGTTGCTGCCAAGGTCCTTATCTGTTTGTCATGCTTGGGCTTTCAGCCACCCAGGTTAATGTTTCCTGCTAATAAACTGCGGTGACATTCCAGCTAAGTTTGTCTCGCCATTCGTTACTGGATGGAGGAGTGGGTCAGAACAGGTGCCTGTGTTGATTCCAGTTAAATATTTTAAGGAGATTGATAGCAATAGCAATAGCAGTAGACTTATATACCACTTCATAGGCCTTTCAGGCCTCTCTAAGCGGTTTACAGAGAGTCAGCATATTGCCCCCAACAATCTGGGTCCTCATTTTACCCACCTCGGAAGGATGGAAGGCTGAGTCAACCCTGAGCCGGTGAGATTTGAACCGCTGAACTGCTGATCTAGCAGTAGCCTGCAGTGCTGCATTTAACCACTGCGCCACCTTGGCTCTTGATTGATAAATTAATGGTTCAATTTTCCATGGAAAGGAGAAATACTCAGCCTTTCTTTGTTAAGATTACATTTCACGATGATAATGGTTTCAATTGTTCCGATTTTAAATATAATTAGATTTATAATTATTAATAATTATAAATTATTTAATTATATATAATTAAATATAATTAAATTTATAATTAGATTATAAAAATCACAGCAAAAACTATTTAAATGATTTGAATAATTATTGAAAATCATTGAAACCTTTGTAATCTGGGATGTTATTGCAATACAAATGTGGATACCTTTTTTGCATTAAAAGCAGACACGTAGGCCATATTCAGTCTAAAATTTAATTTTGATTTTTGTTCCTAGGAGAACTGATACTTTGAACTGATTCTTATTTGAAATGGCTGGTATTTCCCCCCCTGTAAAACATGGACACATAACAGAATCATTTTTCTCAATCAGCTATCAAATATCAACTTTCAAAACTCAAAAAAAAAGGATTATAACTTACTTGCAAAAGCAGTAAATATATGTTATTCTCCCCTTCAAACTGTATTTATTTAAGTTTCCTAGAAAAAAAGGAAAACCATACAACATATTTAGTGAAAATTGTTTGAGAGAATGGTTTGTACATCTCCAGTAGTTATATTGATGCCCAAATACTTGTCTCGCGTTTTGTTACTTTTTACAGTGGAAAGCTGCATATTCTGTAGGTAAGGTCCTATATAATTTTCCATTCACACAGAGACATTGGCCAACTTTACTTGCTTTCGAAGTCTAGTTTGAATACTCCAGCTTCATAGATTAGGCTTTCTTTCTTCAAAGTATCACATTTCAGAGCAGAACATAATTTACGTCCACAATTGCCAGTCTTTTCAAATTTAGAAAGCCCTTTTTATTTCCAGTATGTTAAGTTAATTGCTTGATAACACTACTAATGCATCTAGGTATTTTCTTTTCAATTCTTATTCCACTTTTTGGGTGGTCTCAAATCAACAAGGTATTACTTAATACTTTCATCTGCATCCCATCTGCCTTACACATTTAATATATTAACCAATGGCCTTATTGTGAAATGGTTATATTTTATGTAAGAAAATATATATCCTCTTAAGATGTATCTCCTCATTTTGTTGGCTTCATTTTGTGAGAATGTAAATTCAGTGCAAAGAATGTTCATCACTGAAATAGCTGCTTAGTTAACAGAACTTGGAATTCAAATGTTGCTGAGATTATTTATGAAATATGCATCGTTTTTATAGATGACACTCAATTCTTTGCTGCTTCAAGTGACTTTTCTAGATAAATTACAGATTCGCAGAACGCAGCACTGGAAAATGGCCTGGGGTCATCACAAGTAGCCCTCTTTATGCTCAAGTGGTTGCATAAGTAACACCTCTCACTTCACAGGCAGGTATTGTAGAGCATTGCAAGGAAAGAACAGCTGGGAAAGGCACAGCTGTCTATAGAAAAAGGAACAATCAAAGATACACACCAGCATCCCAGGTTTGTACACACACACTCTAGTGAGACAATGAGCATAATTTGTAATACATTAGTCACTTGTTTAGATGGATTCCTCCAAGAAATCAAATAATTAAAATAAAATGGTTGGATATCCGACAAGTAATCCTCAACTTATGATCACAAGTGAGTCCAAAATTTCTGTTGCTAAGCAAGACATTTTTAGGTGAGTTTTGCTTAATTTTATGACCTTTCTTGCCACAAGAAATCACTGCAGTTATCAAGTTAGAAATATGATTGTTAAATGAATCTGGCTTTCCCACTGATCTTGCTTATTAGAAGATCTCAGAAGATGATCGCATGACGCTGGGACACTGAAACCATCATAAACATGAGCCCAGGTGGCACAATGGTTAGAGTGCAGCACTGCAGGCTACTTCAGCTGACTGCAGTTCTGCAGTTCGGCTGTTCAAATCTCACTGGCTCAAGGTTGACTCAGCCTTCCATCCTTCCGAGGTGGGTAAAATGAGGACCTGGATTGTTGTTGGGGGCGATATGCTGACTCTGTAAACCGCATAGGGAGGGCTGGAAAGCCCTATGAAGCGGTAGATAAGTCTAACTGCTATTGCTATGACTAAACATTTCCTGCAGGAATGCCAAGTGCACCTCTCTACACCTACTTCCAATGGAATCCCAGTCAACATGATAGTCCTTTATCTAACACCCAGCAGTTAAGAGGGGACAAATGAAAGAATTCTACTTCCATTACCAGCACCATGGTGAAGAAATGGGCCTTGATAAAGATATTTTTTCCCTTACAGCTACTTTCAGCGTCTAAACTTTTACATTATTCTGTGGCTATTGGGCTGTGGTTCTAACAAGGCAATGTTTTGTTTTGTTTCTAGTCATGAAATGCAGAAATTGTACATTTTTGTTTAACTTATAAAAGGACCAAGCCTGATAAGTCTCCTTCTAAGTAACAAAATAATGTATGGGGAACAAAAAAAGAAGAACTGTAAGACAGTTAGAAAAGTAAACCTCTCTGATGGCAGGAAATAAAAAATGTTCAGGGCAAATGCTGCACTGGCTCTTTAGAATGAGAAAATTTCTCTGGATAAGGAGTGTGGAAAAATGAAGCTTAGTAAGAACTTAAGCGATTGTCACTTGTGAATCAATATGCAAACTGAGATTCAGTTGTTTCTGAAATGCACAGTATTCTGGATTTGAGATTAAGTTTCCCATTACAGAAAATGCATACAAAAATGAATGATAAAAAAATGAATAATATTCAGTCAAGTGGCTTACACAGTAAGACCATCTGGCAAATTGCATAAAACTGCCTTCATTAGGAAAAAAAAAATGCAAGGCAATTTTTGTAGAAGCTTTTTAGGAACAAATTCTCAAAATTGACACAGTTGGGAAAAAAAGAAATAGAAAGAAATCAAAATTGGCAGATTTAGCCATTCCTACAGATAGTAAATGATAGTAATCTATGAATAAAGGTAAAGGTTTCTTCTGTCCAGTGATGTCTGACTTACCTTCCCACTGAAGTGGTATTTATCTACTCATATTTTGAATGAACTGTTAGGCAGTTGGCAGTTGGCAGGAATTGGGCAAGAAATAGGAACTCACCCCATCACTTTGCATTCAGGTCTCAAACCTGGGCTGTCAACTTTCGCGCTGACAAGCTCAGTGTTTTAACCACTCAGCCATTAGCTATCTGTTCTGACCCCCCCTGTCCCACACCAACACACACTCCGAGCCAAAGATAAGTTACGGCATTTAACAGACAGATAGGTCCTTGGCAGCAAACCAGCACAGACAAGCTTGGGCAGCCATCCAGCACAGATAAGGCTTGGCAGCAATCCAGCCTGCCAAGCTCACAGTAATGTTCTTCAACATTCGTTCCTGCGTTGACTTCTGCAAAAAGGGCATGTGCACAAGCATTCCTTTTATAGTCTGGAGAGGAGCCTAATGACCACCAGCTGAGTGCAATTACCTCCTGTAATTGCGTAATTGTTCCTTACGCCTATTAGCTCTCCCTTGGCTCCTCCCCACTGCTGACATCCGGATCCCACTCCCTTGTCTCCTCCCCACTGGTCCAAGGCTCAGGCGCCTCCTGGTGGCCAACCAGCCTCTCTGCGCCCTGCTCGGAGTCGGAACCCTGTCCAGGGTCCTCCACATCCTCCAAAGCCGACTCATAGGGCCCCTCGCTGTCGGAGTCTGGTGGCAGCTCCAACGGCTCCTGCTGGGCCACAACAGCTATCTATAGTAGCTAATAACTAACACGTCAATCTAGCCTTCTGCTCTTGGGTAAGAAGAGGATGGTGTTATGCTATTAGTGTTGAACCAAGATTCAACTGGCAATCTGTTGGTTACTCACTTCAGGCTCCAAAGCACCCTGATCTGACCTTGAAATCTCAAATTATTGCATGAATATCTCATGAAGGAGTTGGATCGTCAAAGAAGGATGGATTGAAGCACAATTGTTTGGGAAGAGCAAAGAGAAGACATGTGAAGACAACTGTCTTCATACTTCCACCCTTTCAATTTTATCTTGAAAGCCTACTAGATTGAATATTGCACTAGGTTGGGTGTAGATATGGTAGCTGTATGCTGGGAAAGATAAAGGCAGCATTTGGAATAACTCATCTAAAATTGTAGTCTGATTTTATAGGCTTAAAGAATAAGTCTCATTGATTATGTTGGGAAATATTTCTGAATGAAGTGGCCTTGGATTATGGCCACAAAGCTACTACACTTCCTGCCTTCCTGTAAAGATCATATATAACTGTATCTGCTCTCTTGCACATTTTAATTTTGAATGTATAATATTTTTTTGCAATTCAACATTGTAAAATGAAGATACCTAGGATTAGCTCCATGCATCCATCTTATAGATGCTGACTTGTTGGATTTTAGTTGGACTCCGATGAACAGCTATGCTTCAGATAAAAACCAATTCATGTAGAAGGGTGTGTGTCTCTCTGTGTGTGTGTGTGTTCCTTTGAGAAAAGTGAATAGATAAACTGTCCAAGTTAAAAGGAAATAGAGCATGGATAATTCTAGCTTGAGATATTCTGTTGCTTAAGCGATGCATTAAATCAATATTTTGCGAAGCTTTCCCTTGTTATGTTGTTTTACTGGCTGCTTTCAGAATTAACTATTTAGGTCATCAGTTTTTAGAAAGAAATTTTATTTCCATGGTCTATCTTAGTGACTTCATCTTCCCATATTTTAAATCAATTTCTTTGGTTTTGATCTCTCTGTACTAATTGAGGAAGGCAAAACATACTTTGAATGTTTGGTGAAGGATGGTCAAGAATTGTTGGGCAGGCAGTTAGGCAGGCAGGAAATATTCAAAAGAAGTTCTGTAATTTCTGTCAGGTGCATCTTCCTCTGTTTCAATGGGAGTTTCTCTTTAAATTGAAACACCAACTTTAAAGGTGACATATTTTTCAGAACTGTTAACAGTAGGGAAAAGAATTAAACATCTTCTGTACATAATAATAATTAGTTACATTCACATCAGGGGTGGGTTTCGACCGGTTCGCACCGGTCCCTGCGATCCGGTTGGTCGCCGAACCCGGAAGTAAGTAACTTCCGGGAGCGGCGAAGTCCCCCCCCCGCGCCCGCGCGCGCCCGCACACCCACGCCCGCTCCTTACCCGGTTTTTACGAATTCTGCGCTTTCCATGCATGCGCAGAACGCATACAGCGCCTGCGCGATCCTCCAGGAGCAGCTGGAGCATCGCGCAGATGCTAGTACGCATGCACGTGCCGCGCGCATGCACGAGGACGCCGCGTGCGTGCGCAAGGACGCTGCGTGTGTGCGCGAGGACGCCGCCGGCCTCGTTCCAACCGAACCGGTTGGAACGGGGCGAGAAACCCACCCCTGATTCACATATATAATAATAATTTACTCAATAAATTTCAGTAAAGCGTGGGTAGAACGGCCTCTCTTTTGGGTCTCACACCTTTTACAGGGTTTATGATGGAAATGTCAACCACCTCCTTGGCTGCCCTTGGCTCATTACCTTCTTTCCTGACGTTCTTCAATTTTGAAGGCGGCTTTGTCCTCCTAGTGCTGAACTCAGAAATCACATTCTAACCTGGATCAATTGGGAGGGAATATACCACTGGAAAGAAAGCATAAGTGCTTTATCTTTGTGGCTTTCTTAGCCACTCTGAGATTTCTGGGAAGAGATATTATGCATATAAATGTGTGTAAAGATAAATGTAGCCTCTTAGCCATACTCAGCATAATATATAGCCTTTAGAGTTGAAGATGTTACCCATCATCCTTACAAATGGTTAATGTTGGTTGCCCATTATGGCCATCTCCTTCTGTGGGATATTCTGTATTCTTATTTAAATAGTCCTGATTATAGCCTTTACATTAATATAGAGGTTTGTGCAAATTTTATGCAAATCTGCCTGTTGCTGTCCTGGTTTTGGGTTATTCGTTCTGCTATTTTTATGACATCTACATAACTATTAGAAAAGCCAGTTTGGTGTGGTGGTTAAGATATCAGACTAAAAAGTGGGAGACTGGGAGTTCTAGTTCTATCTTAGGCACAAAGCCAGCAGGATAACCTTGAGCCAGTCATTTTTTTCTCAGCTCTAGGAAGAAATCAGTAGCAAACCTGTTCTGATCTCCTCTCCATCCGATGATTAACACCAACACAGGCTTACTGTTAGCCATGCTTTATTCACAGCAATTACAATCCTGTTGGCTGAAACCTCACACACGACTCACAGGCAAGACGTTGGCAGCAACCCAGACTCCCACAGACAAGAGATAGAATACAAATAAGAGCTTCTCCAGATTGTTATGAATGGTTGTGTCCTGCAAAAGGATTCCTCCCAAAGTCTCTTCTTATATACTCTCTTGGGAGGGGCCAAGCCACAACCATCTGGGCTTGATTATCTCTTATGAGTCTGTCTCCGTAACTGCTGCCTCCATTTCTCTGCCCTTCGTTGCCTGGCGTCAGGGACAAACTCCCTTTGACCCTCCCCACTGCTCCATGCCTCAGGCGCCTCCTGGTGGCCAACCAGATTCTCTGGTCCCTGCTCTGAGTCTGAACCCTGTCCAGGGTCCTCCACATCTTCCCTGGCAGACTCATAGGTGTCCTCGCCATCGGGGTCCATCGGCAGTTCCAACGGCTCCTGCTGGGCCACAACACAAACCACTTCTGAAAAACCTTGTGAAGAAAACTGCTGGGTTTCTAGTCTAGAAGAAAAGAAAAAGTACTGTATTATGTGCTAGTTTTTGTTTACCTGGAGAAGAAAAGTTTGTTTTAATGCAGTTCCTGCTATAAACCACTATAGTTAGTGTATATAATTAAACTGACTAGAAATGAAGCTCCATTAAGGAAATCCCAGAAATGGGAAGAAAGATTAAGATTAAGATTTAATGAATTTGTATGCTGCCCAATCCCGAAGGACTCTGGGCGGCTCACATAAAAACAATTTAAAAATACTAAGAAATTTAAAATACAAAGACAAAGCGAATTAAAAAAGACACAACATGTACTCAATTCTTAGTGGGGCTGGAACTCAATCAAGGATCAACAGCCCCAGGCCTGCCGGAACAGCCAGGTCTTAGTAGACTTTCGGAAGGCCGAGAGAGTGGGGAGGGTCCGGATCTCAGGGGGTAGATCGTTCCATAGGGCCGGGGCAGCTACAGAGAAGGCTCTCCCCCGAGGAGCCACCAGTCGACATTGTGTAGTCGACGGCACCCAGAGAAGGCCCATCCTGTGAGATCTTATCAGATGCTGAGAGGTATGTGGCAGGAGGCGGTCACGGAGATATCCGGGTCCTAGGCCATGTAGGGCTTTAAAGGTAATAACCAGCACCTTGAAGCGCGTTTGGAGACCAATACGGAGCCAGTGCAGCTCGCGGAGGATAGGTACTGCGCGAGCGATACCGAGGTACACCTAGTATCGCTTGCGTGGCTGCATTCTGGACCAATTGTAGTCTCCGAACACTTTTCAGGGGCAGCCCCATGTAGAGCGCATAAAAGAAGATCTCTGGCCAACTGGAGTGGATTGACAAAGGTTCTCTACATTTTAGTTGCTTAACCACTGCAACAGCATATTTGTACTGTATTCATTTGTTTTCCAACTGACCACATATAAACACTGTATGGGCATTTAGTTCCACATCAATTGTGAGCATGAAAGCCTATTTTCCTTTTCGTGGATCACTTTTGATGAGTCAAGATGAATATATCGTGTTCACAATACTATTTCTGCTTTGGTAATTTAATTTGTCATGTTTAAGATTGCTGTTAATTGCTGGGTACAGGTGCTATTTACTTTTAATTGTTTTTAAACGAATGACTTATTTTAACTTAACTGGAGCTTTTTGACTCAGTAACTGTAATGATTCCAGAGGGAAACTTTCATCCAACCATTACTAAGTGGCTGAGATGTCAAATAAATGCCACAAAACTTTAGCAGGTTGAGTTATTTCACATCCTAGAGGTCTCCTTAGTCATAAATCACCTCAATTATACAAAGAACTTACCAAGCTCTCAGACAACAAACACCAAGTTAAAAACATGCAATTTATACAATTAATTTTTTCCTTTAATCAAGACTTAAAAGCCCGAGATCACACATTTCCTCTTGTAAACTGTGGCTTATGGTCTCTCATTTTTCCACTGCTGTTTGAGATGTTATCCATATAATTAATCACAGGGTCTCCAAATGCTTGTTGCCAAGTGTGCACTTAAGCTTCTGAGACTCTCCTTTGAAAAAGTTTTAGAAATGCATTTAATTATAAATGACAACCATAGGAGTGTTGGGTTGAAAATAGATCCTTTTAATTTGCAACTGGACCTGGATATCTTATTGTCAAAATGATCAGTCTTTGCTGTCATATGCACTTCGCACAAATGAACCAATCGCTTAAAGTTCCTTCACAGGGTGTAGATTTCAGATGAGAATAATAGGTTATCAATGGGTTATATTGCATATGACTCCAAAGTATGATTTGGCATTACACGAATGAGTCTTCCAAAAAATTGGGGTTTATAGAATTTTCCTTACTCCTGTCTTGTTTGGAATGCTACGGCTCCTTCAAAAAGCTCTTTTGCAAAGAACTGGAAAGGTTTGGTCCTGATTCCAAATCAAGAATAAACACAAATTTGTTTTTGTGATTTTGTTTATGTGAAGATTCGGACCCTCACCTCTCTCCAGGCCTTCCGGAAAGCTGTCAAAACCTGGCTGTGCCGGCAGGCCTGGGGTTGATGAGTTCCCCTCCCCTCTCGACTTGTATGGCTGTATGACTCTTCTGTATTTTAATTACGTGTATTGTGTTTGTATCCCCTTTTCCCCTTTTGAGTTGTTCGCCGCCCTGAGTCCCTCCCGGAGAAGGGCGGCATACAAATAAACTAAATCTTAAAATCTTAAATCTATCTGAAGTGCCATACAAAGGTAGGGTATAATTTGATATATAAGTATTCAAATCAACAACACAAAAAATAAGGAATTAAATGGAAGATATTGGTATTAATAATGCTGAATATATTAAGCTTATTTTGCAGGACATTTATTTGATGATGATGATGATGATGATGATGATGATGATGATGATGATAAGGAGGAGGAGGAGGAGGAGGAGGAGGAGGAGGAGGAGGAGGAGGAGGAGGAGGATAAGACATCCTCCAATGATACCCTTAACACCATCAAACAACAATATCTACCTATCCCAAGTCCTTGGGAAGGACTCAATGGGTGAATAAAAATGCCAAATCCAATCTAAACAACTGGTTGATTGTGCAATGAACCATAATAATAAACCCCAGTGATGATGCAGCTATAGAGCGTGCATGTTCTGAAGAAGAGGAGAGCTTTTCCAAAAGTTCAAATGGAGCCGTGCGTGTGGTTGCCCATCGCTCGTGCGGAGCCACCCCCTCACACACCAGAAAGATTGAGAAACTCTGGACTACAAAACTCAGGACGGTTGGCTAAGCAATCAGGAATATCAGCTACAGGACTAGCGGAAGAAAATGTGTTTACCTATCAAAACATGCAACGATTGAAAACTAAGAAACAATGATACTTTATTCATGTCCAAGTGATATGCAATATCTCCAAATGAGATAAATCTCCAAATGACTTGAAAGAGACTATTTTGTTTTCCTATTTGGTTTTTTAATTCTCCAATTTTCACAACAGTATTTATAGCAAAAATAATAATATTTATTATGCAATTTGGGTATTAAGACTGATTCCTTTCTTCTCCATGCTAATCGTCGCAATTCACCCAAGTGATGTTCTGCATTTCTTGTCAGGTTCAGTATCTCTTCTTTAGTCAATTTTGGAACTGAGGAAATTAAAACTCTGGATTATTTAATTCCTAGCTAATTCCAGTCACACAGGGATTGTTTTTGTTGTTATGACTTGTTGGCCAGCTATTGTCATCACTTTAGCCTTATCGGTCTTGTTTAAATATAATCCAGCCTTTTCACCTTCTGCCTGGGACTTTCAGGATCAATTGTTTTATATCCTCTTCATTTGCTGCCATAGTGTGGTGGTGTATGCATATATTGGGTTATTAATGTTTCTGCCATCAATTTTTATTCCCACTTCCAATTCATCTAAGTTAAGGTTCTTCAAAACTGCCTCAGAATAAGTGAAACAGATGTGGCAATATAATCCAGCCCTTCTACCCCCTTTCCCCTCTTCAATCGGTCTGCATTTCCATGGATTGTTCTTCTTGATAGTTGTACTGGGATTTTGTGAAATAAATCAGTGTTCTGGAATGCTGATTTCTTTCAGATACTTCCATAATTTTTCATGTTCACTATAACTGAAGCCTTTGCCATAATCAATGAAGTCTAAATATACCCTTTTTGAAATTCACCTGCTTGTTCCACCATCTATCAGATATTTGCAATGTGGTTTCAAATGCCTCTTTTTTCTTCTGAAACCAACCTGTAGTTTGAGCAGCTCTGCTTCCGTGATTGGGCCTGGTTATTGTTGAATGGTTTTCAAACAAAAGGTTGCTAGGATGTGATATGAGGGCTATTGTGTGGCTGAAACAGATGTTTGTGTCACTCTTCTATAGGAGAGGGATTAACAGTGGGGGTTTTCTTTTACCAGTTGTTTGGCTGGCCATTAGAGTCCCATAATTTTTATCTGCTGCTATTAGTACTGATTAAAGCAATTCTGTTGGAATGCCAACAGTTCCAGGGGATTTTGGTTTTGGCAAATCTTTCAATTCCCATGTTATCTTGTCTTCCAATATATCTGGCTCTGAATCAGATTTCTCCTTTGTTGTGTAGTTGAAGATCATTGCTATTTCTATGCAATTCCTTAGTATGTGCCTTTCATCTATTTTTGATTTGCTTCTAATCATTTAGTTGTTTCTCTTCCTTTGCCCCTTATTGCTCAGTGCGGTAAAGAGTTGTGTGCAGTAAATAGTGCCAAGTGTTCTTTATTAGAGCAAAAAGATATCTTGTTTGTCCTTTGGGGTTTCTTTCCTTTATTCCTTTGAAGTTCTCATTCCAGGGATTTTCTTTTGCTAGCTTTATGTTAAAATTCCACGTTTAACCTTGGTTCATCTCTTTCTTGATGATAACCAGCTTTTGAAGGTTCATTCTTCGCATGTTCCATATGCCAGTCTTGTTTATTACAGATCACAATTTATCACTGTCATCTTTTTTTTTTAGTTTCATGGCTTTCTAATTTAAATAGAATAGAATAACAGAGTTGGAAGGGATCTTGTAGGTCATCTAGTCCAACCCCTTCCTCAAGTAGCTACACCACGGGGGTCAAACTCACTACATCACATTGCCATCCCGTGACGTTTCACAACGTTTTCCCCATTCGCTGAGCTGGAGTGAGTATGCCCTGTGTGTGATGTGTTCGGCCTACTGGCCCCCAGTTTGACATCCTGCCCTATACCATTTCTGACAGATGGAAGTCCAGTCTTTCCTTGAAAGGGATGAAGCTCCCACAACGTTTGAAGGCAAGCTTTTCCATTGGTTGGTTGTTCTCATTGTCAAAAAAGTTCTCATTTCTAGGTTGAATCTCTCCTCAATCAGTTTCCATCCATTATTCCTTGTCTAGCCTTTGGGTGGTATGGAAAATTTCCACTCCTGCCTGATAATTTTCTGCTCATAGTATGTCATTGCTCTTTCCTAACAGCATGCTTGATATGTTATACTTAGGCATGGGAGAAGGAGTACTACTGTAGTTACTATTTAAGTCAGCAGCCCCTAACCTTAATCCTGCACAATGCAACATGATCACGACGGTATTGAGATCTTCACAGCTCTCATGCCCTCATGACCTCAAGACTGGACTACTGCAATGCGCTCTACATGGGGCAGCCCTTGAAGAGTGTTCGGAGACTCCAGCTGGTCCAGAATGCAGCCGCCCGAGTGATTGTGGGTGCACCCTGGTACACGTTACACGTATCCTCCACGAGCTGCACTGGCTACCTACTGGTCTCCGGATACGCTTCAGAGTGCTAGTTATTACTTATAAAGCCTTACATGGTATTGGACCTGGGTACTTGAGAGACCACCTTCTGCGATTACCTCCCACAGACCCATTCGATCCCACAGATTAGGCCTCCTCTGTATTCCATCTGCCGGCCAATGTCGGCTGGCGACTACTCGGAGGAGGGCCTTCTCTGTGGCTGCCCCGGTCCTTTGGAATGACCTCCCCGTGGAGATTCGGACCCTCTCCACCCTTCGGGCCTTCCGGACAGCCGTGAAGACCTGGCTGTCCCAGCAAGCCTGGGGTTGAGTCCCGTCCCCCCCTACTCGAATTTGCTGTGTCTGTTGTGCTTTTAAATTGTTCGTATTGTCTGATTGTTTTTGTCTTACTTTTTGTAATTTCCCCTCCCTTGGCTTTTGTTCAGCCGCCTTGAGTCCCTTCGGGGAATAGGGCGGCCTACAAATTGAATAAACTCCACTCCACTCCAACTCTTTTCCAACAAGCAAACTCAATGGGAAAGTTGGTAGGAGATCACAAGTTGCAGTCACATTGTCTCATGCTTAATGACTATTTGTGATTTTCTTAACAACCAGAGCTGGAACTGGCATAAGTTGGACATTATCATGTGTTTTATTTAAAGACCATATCCACATCACTTAGCAATGGAGTCACCAGTTGCCGCTGTGATCAGCAAGTGAAGAGTACCTATAATAATTTATTTTGCAAAATCAAACCTTGCCCCCAGTTTACAAATATGTGTCCGTACCTATCATTTGCTAGATAAAACGAGTGTCAATCACACTCATGTCCAACTTTAGATAGACATCATAAATAATAGACCAAAAAGCAATCTGACCTAATCCGCTTTGATCTTTTTATGTTTTATTGATTAAATGGGTAGTGAGCAAGTAGAATGAATAGGAACCACCTTTGGTGGGAAGGTAACAGCATTCTGTGCACCTTTGGCATTTAGTCATGCCGGCCACATGATCACAGAGACTTCTTTGGACAGCACTGGCTCTTGGGCTTTGAAATGGAGATGAGCACCGCCCCCTAGAGTCGGGAACGACTAGCACATATGTGCGAGGGGAACCTTTACTTTTACCTTCAGTAGTAGAGATGTGAAGTCCCGATCAAAACTTGGAAGATTGGAGGATTTTCATGGATCTTCAGATTCATATTTGAGCCTTCCAACTTGTGAATGTAATGTTGCATCTACTTTACATAAATGATGTGGTCCTGTACCTTCTTAGGACAGAATTCCTCCAGGTATTTTGTCAGTGCTCACTTCTCTGGGATTCCAGAAAGTACTGAAGCACTGACACATTATTCTTTGTACTTTTCGTGCTGTTTGTTGTAGTTATTTCAATCTAGACTGAAACTTCCATTGTACATTTTAATTGTTTCACTCTTTCTATGGGCTTTGCAAGCTGCCAAGAGCCTTCCAGAGTGGGTGGTCATTTTAAATTGGTTAAATTAAATTAAATTAGGAAATGAATATTGGAAATAGTTTGACGTAGTGATGAGAGACTGAGCTATGCAAGATTTGACCCTGATCCTGCTGAGGCAAAAGAATAACGCTACTAGTTTCAGCACTGATTAATAAGCTATATTTTATTTCATCTTGGAAGTTTTCCTTCCAAGGAAAACGGAACCCCCTTTAAAAAAAATGTTGCTGGTTTTTTTGCAAACATGGATGCAAAGTGGAAACAGATTTTTAATATTCTAATTGGTAAATGGTAATGGATGTAGAGATCTGGGCCTCATTCGTGGCTTACTTGTTTACAGTAATACTTCTTCCATTTTTTTTTTTTTACAAAGCAGAATAGTTCAATGAAATGTAAGAGGAATTAAAACAAGCATCCATTCATTAATCTGTCTTTAAGAGGGAACATTTGAAGATTGTATCTGCTTCCTGAAGAAAGTGCCTATTATGTTTCCTTCATCTTTGACTAGAAGAGGAAAGAAAGCTATAATAAAAGAGACAAAGCTGCAAATGCAGACTAACACCCAGAATTAGATTCATAAAAGTTTAGCTGTAATTTTGCATGTGTCTTCTTTTCAAAAAAAAAAGAAAGAGGAAAAAGAAAAGGAAAAAAAAAACCCTTTCTATATAGGATTTTGGAAACGGGAATCAAAACTCAGCTTAGCTCATGATCAAAGAAAAGGATGGTCGCATCCTTTCAAAATAAGACTTTGACATGGTAAAAGCTACAATATATAGAGGGAGGGGGTTGTAAAAGATTTTTTAAAGCCTCAAATAGCAATTTGGCCAATTTTTATCTGGATCCCAAAAGGATGTGGTTAGTTATTTAAACAATATATATTTATTGGAACGACTAACCAATACCACCCATCTATTCACCCACCCACCCACTTTCATACATTTAAACTTTTAGTAGTGGAAAAAATGCAAATGTTGTCATGAAAACTTATGTGAAGTTTGTTCTGACCGCAGCTTTATATGGTGGTATAATTGACTATAAACTATTAGCCCATAGCTGGAGGTTTCTAATAGTTGTAATTCAACATATTATATATAATCAAATTGCAGGTTCCTGATAACAAATCCAGTTGACCAATACAGATATCCAGTTCTCTCATGCAAAAGAATGCCTTAATTTTAATGACATAATTTTATGTCTAATTTTATGTTAGAGCCGAGGTGGCACAGTGGTTAAATGCAGCACGGCAGGCTACTTCAGCTGACTGCAGTTTTGCAGTTCGGCGGTTCAAATCTCACCGGCTCAGGGTTGACTCAGCCTTCCATCCTTCCGAGGTGGGTAAAATGAGGACCCGGATTGTTGTTGGGGGCGATATGCTGACTCTGTAAACCGCTTAGAGAGGGCTGAAATAAGTCTAACTGCTATTGCTATTGCTATTGCTATTATGAGCCCTTGAATCCCGTGAATAATGTGTCCATGTTACTTAGATAACTACTGACTGATAATACTGCTGAATATTGAATGTAAACATTTCTTTTTCAAATAGAGACAGGCAACAAAACTCAAAATGTTATCAAAATGCCACAAAGAATCCAATGTAATATTTTGTCATAATGCGTATTGCATGTGAAGATGCTCTGTTTTCTGGTTCTGGCTGGGTGTTTTTATCATTCTTAATACTGTTTTTCTTTCTCTAGAGATAAACATGTCCATTAATTTTGTGTTTAAGCAGACATTAATTTTTTTTAAAAAAAATCCACTTTCTTTCACTTTTACTTTTGAAAAAAAAAATCTAATTTACTACACTCCCTCCCAAAATTAAAAAAAAAATCTTTACCAAACCATTCAAGACAAGTTAAGGAAATATATTTATTTATATTACAGTATTTACAGTACTTGTCAGAATGCGATTAAAATTGAGAAAAAGTAGTGGAAACCTAATTGAATAGCTAATTCAGACCCAGATTTTTAAGAGCTAAATATTCATAACTCTCTACCAAGGTTAAAAAAAAAGGCTGGATTTTTTCCATTCTCCTGTCCCTGGATTTTAGAAATTGTAGGTTCTTTTTAATCTCATTACTGAAGATATTTGCACTTTAACAACAACAAAAAAATAATAACTCTAGGCACAGCATTTTTGTATCCAATTTTATATGGCTACTCATATGCTGTTATTGATGAGAAAATACTGTTTGGAGATGTCAGAATTAGATTGAAAGTTTGGCATATTGGGAAAATGAATTCAGTTCTAACAACAACAAAACAAACCAATATTGCCTGGAGGAGAGTTGTCCATGGAGTCATGATGGGTCGGACACGACTTCATGACTAACAACAACAACAACAACAACAACAACAACAACAACAGGGTTGAACTGATTGACAACTCACACAATTCATAGTAAGCTTCCAGAACTGCCTCTCCTTGGTCCTGGTCCAACATTATATCATCCTGGTTCACACTTGTCATTTGTGATAGCCATTTCTCTTCCGGTCACCTATTCCCCAATAAACCTTGGAAAATAACTATATTGTTGATGATTACATTGCTATTTTGTATTGCTACTTTATGTATTGCTATTTTATTGCTATGGGTTTTTTAAATTGTTAAGTCTCCCAGAAACATGCTGTGTGAGATGGGCAGTATGATAAGCAAACATCTTAGGAATCTAAAACAATTACTACTAAAATGATGGACTTTCAGTTAACTATAGTAAAATTATGTTTTTACAAAAAAGAAAAAAAAAAGCTCATTCTGGAAAATAATCAAAATGCCACCCTATTCTCTAGGAGATTCCTCTAATTGGTATTAACATAAAATAATTGGTTGATTTACTAGTGGCCAGAAAGCAGACCTTAAGCTACAAAAATAAGACAGGAAAATGTCAATCCCCAGAAGCATTTCATTCAAGCATATCTGGCTTATAAAAGTTCACTTTTCCAAAACATCTTGTTTTGAATCCAAATTATCAAAGTTCATGCTATATGTAAATCTTTGTTAAATAACTGTTTAAAAGAATAAAAACAAGACAAATTTTTGACAGAAGTAATGAAAAGAAAGAAAAGTAATAAGGAAATAAAAAATTGCAAAGAAATGGAAAACAAAAATCAAACAAAAAGTTATCAAGAAGAGGCTTCCTTTTTTTTAACAGCAATTATAATTGCTCTCTAAGGTTATAACATAGTTTCCTTCTTTCCATAGTCTAATCATCAAACTCATAAATCACAAGTTGATTTTTCTCTCTCTCTCTCTCTTCAGCAAAAAGTCCATAAAGGATTTTCAGTCACTGATAAATGCAGTTATTGGCCTTTCTCTAACTAGACAAGTCAATTTTATCATCTAAAATTCATGCTTCTTTTTGTGAAGAAAATCCCTTTCACTTTACACAAAGTATGAGTCCCAAAAACATGTTTTTTCTCTTTTTTCAGCAAAATGTTCATAAGAAATTTCCAGTCCCTAATAAATGTAGTTATTGTTCTTTCTTCAATCAGAGATGTTAATTTCACATTTCCTGAATTATTGTTTTATTTTGAATGACTTTTTAATTTTTTCTTCAGATTTTTGAAGTGCTGAATTGAAATTATATGTGTGAGTTATATCTCAAAATGTGTGTATTTAGAAATTTTCAATTTCTCTTATTTCCTTGCTTGGCATTTGCACACACAAAATATTGAACACTGAGCTGTATAGAAAGCAAATCTACCTCCCGTTGAAAAAAGCTACACTCCCCGATATAATTTCTAGTTTTATAATCCTGAATCTAAATGAGAAATAGATACATTTATACAATAGTAGTTTACAGAATACTTCGCACTTAAAAAAAAATGCAAACTGCAACCCATTTTGAAAAAAGAGAAGGTTTAAACTACATAGAGATTTTTGGACTAGTTTTTTTGCAGTGAGAAGAGTAATTCCAAATGAATGAATTGAAAAAGTAGAATCTCTTTGTGCCCTTCACAAAAATATGTCAACGTAAATAGACAGAGCACCATTATGCACTATGTTTACTGATTACATTTCACCATTCTTGGGTGAAAGAGCCAAGGTGGCGCAGTGGTTAAATGCAGCACTGCAGGCTACTGCTAGATCAGCAGGTCAGCGGTTCAAATCTCACCGACTCAGGGTTGACTCAGCCTTCCATCCTTCCGAGGTGGGTAAAATGAGGACCCAGATTGTTGGGGGCAATATGCTGACTCTCTGTAAACCGCTTAGAGAGGCCTGAAAGGCCTATGAAGCGGTATATAAGTCTACTGCTATTGCTATTGCTATTGAAAAATGAATGTATATTGTTGCTTCTGCAATTACCTGGATTACTCCCTGTAGTTTTCTTGGCAAGGTTTTTCAGAAGACGCTTGTCCTTGCCTCCTCCTAGGGTTGAAAGAAGATGACTGGCCTCAGGCCACCCAGCTGGTTTGGAACTCATAGTCACCTGGTTTTAAGCCTGATGCTATAACCACTACACCAAACTGGCTCTTATCCTTGGTGATGGTTCGCTTGTTTTTCTGTCTAGGTAGATTCTCTGCCCACAGAAAATTTAGTGATGGTTTGGATTTAGTGAGTCTTTCTCTCCTGCTTCTATCAGGTCCCATGTAATGTCATCAGAAGTATCCCTTGATGTGAGAGAATAAATACTGTATCCCAAGCACATTTAATGATCACAAGATCATGACTTCACTTGTAAAATATAAGGATAGGTGAGGAGAGGAGATAGGTAACATGATCAAGTTATTTCTATTTTCTTAAAGGATCTAGGGCAGTGTTTCTCAACCTTGGCAACTTGAAGATGTCCGGACATCAATTCCCAGAATTCCCCAGCCAGCATTCGCTGGCTGGGGAATTCTGGGAGTTGAAGTCCGGACATCTTCAAGTTACCAAGGTTGAGAAACACTGATCTAGGGAGACATGTGGAAACTTTCTCTCATGAAAACTAAAGAAATCATCTTGAATAATTACACAGCTGGGAGCTAAACGCAAACAGCCATTTGAACCATGGAGTTTTAAAGAACTTCGGCTATGCTTATATGCTGCCTTTCATTCCCATGCATATCTCTAGGACAGTGATTCCCAAACTTGGCAACTTTAAGACTTGTGGACTTCAACTCCCAGCTCTGCTGGCTGGAGAATTCTGGGAGTTGAAGTCCACAAGTCTTAAAGTTGCCAAGTTTGGGAACCACTGCTCTAGGACATTAAAATACCTTTATTACACTTCAAAATACATGAAGCACTATGAGTGTATCGAACAAATAAATAGTGTCTGAGTTTTGCATGTGCTCTGTGTAGAAAAAGAGAAAGTTATCAAGAGGAATTCTCTTGTTCATCCTTCCCTACTTTTCTTCCCCAGTTCAAGATTGTGTTCAAAACCCATTTTTTTCTTTGTGATGGTAACTGTGATTGCAAAGCCATATGGCCCTGTAACTGGGAACTGTGACCTAACCTTTTACACCTATTGCACATATACGATCTTCTGGCTGCTTGTCCCTGATACCCATCTGTTACAGTGGCAGGATGCCAGCCAGCATCAGAGCTAATCAGGCAGCCCTTGTCCCTTAGCTTTAGATGGCAATCATAATTGTGTTTCTAAGGGTGGTATTGCAAACTGCACAGATATAGTTAATTTGTGCCAAAAGCTTTACTCTGTTCTATTATTAAGAGATCGGTATCCTGTAATAACTTCAGGTTTTTTTTCCAGACGTCAGAGTTTTCATATTCAGGGGATTCTATGCAGAAATTGATAAAATATTTATGTGTGATGGTCAATAGACTTCCTGTCCTTGGATGTCCTTACAGCATTTATTGTGGTTTAAAAAAAAAAACTTAGCAACTTCTAAGGAGGGGAAACACTACACAATCTGCATAAGGTGCTCCATATTGGGTAGAATTGGGCTTCGTCGAATAAATGAACATCCATACTGCCTTACCTTTCAGAGGACATCCGTTCTACCAAGTGTCATTCTGCTAGATATATTTCAGAAAGATGTTCAAAGACAGCTGAAGTTTATTTAAATTATTCATGCCCTGATTTATACATCAAGTGATCTACAAGAAGTCTTAAAATAAAACAAACCCATCTAGATCACGTAAGAACAAAATACTAACGATGTAATGCAAAACAGTTTCTTTTTCTCCCCAATTAATATCTCAGGCGGCCTCTCCTCTTTCATAATGGATGTCTTGGAGGTAACAACAGTGATCCTTAGGTGAAGAAGGACTGTACATCAAGCACTTAATTGCTTTTCTAGATCTTGGCCAATGCTGCCTGTACTGCTAAGTGGGTTGCTGAACCCATTTCTATGTTTCACTTTTCTGGTTTTACATCCAGATGGATAATAAGTAAAAAAATCTTTCTTGCTGAAATAGCTGGCTCCAAAAAAAATAGTTTAACTCAGTTTGGCATACTTTTATTGCATCAAATTCAGCATTCTGGGAATGATTTTAAAATCAGAACTACATAATACATTTATTTTTATTTGTCTTCACCCAATAGATAGGATACACGTATCCATGTATCCAATGTATTTTATGTGCATCTTAAATTTGAGAATGCATTTCAAAATTTGTACATTTTGATGGCTATCTGGGTTCTCATTCACATAGTAACCTGAGAAGTATGAATTAAGCTATTTTCTCTAAAAAAAAAACCACAGGTAACATTTTATAAAATCTCTAGTAAACCCTACAGATCTTCTCTTCCAACACCTGTCTTCTTCATGTCAGTCGCAATGTCTAATTCCTGTGCTCATTAAACCAGAACACATTTCTTTATTATGTTAGAAATAGAGAATCTGGAAAATTTCTCTAAACAAGAGAGGAAATGTGATTTTATATTCATGTTACTTAATTAACTTTAAACGTGGACAGGAAATTATGTATTCACAATAATCCTTAACTATTTTCTATGTTATAAAAGGACAAAAACAATACACCTTTATAATATTGTCATGACAGGTAAAGGGTGAATTCCAATATTTGACAATTATTTTGGAATCATGTTACTGATGAATAATGAGAAAGTCCTTGCATCAGATATCTCATACATATTTTTGACAACTTCCCTTTTTATATTTCTTTCCCCCCATCTTCCATTCTTGTTTGTAGGCTTTTAGGAAGCTGACATATATTTCCTGGTGTTGAATAACTACAGAAAGTGAGAGTCAAAAGGACACCCCAGATATATATGCTTTTGACCCTTTTATCAACGTATCTGATTGAGAGGACAGATTCTTCTTCTGCCCTCTTATATTCTTTCTGCTGGATTAACCTGCTCCCTTTTCCTCCTTCTCTGTAAGCTTCCAGAAACGTTAACCTAGTTTGATCTGACAAGCCATATCTCACAATTCAGACTCAAATGGCTTAGACAGAGGTCACATCCAATCCTGTTGGGAGACAGTTGAGCAGTACCGACTCAGTCGCCAGAGGACACCATTTGTTCCTAACATCAAGCTTGCCCCATTTAGGACAACAGTCATTGACAAAGGGGGGGTCAACAAACCAACAATCCTTTGTAGGAATCAGTAAGTGTGAAAGCCATCCTTTTGTTTGCTAATATATTTTCAGTTACAGTTTTCTTCTAAAACCCATCCTTCCCACTTCATATCCATACTTTGTACAACATCCAGTTACCAATAGCACAGTGGCACAAGTTTATTATGCCTAATAAATCAACATGCTGTGGAGTTAGACTTTGCATTTTTTAAAAAATGGAATGGGTCTTTTCATCCTCAAAAGGGATTTGGTCTGGAGAAAGGCTTCTAAAATTAAAAGCCAGGGGAAACCATTTTTTATTTGATTCGCCATTCCTTCTGGTGGCAACATGGCTCAGCAGTTAAGATGCTGAGCTTGTAAGCTGGAAAGCTGACAGCCTGGGTTCGAGATCCAAGTATGGTGAGATGGATTGAGTTCCTGTCTTCACCTAGCTCCTGTCCATCTAGCAATTCAAAATCATGCAAATAGATAAATAGGTACTACTTCTGTGGGAAGGAAACAGCACTTTGTGACATCATGCTGGCCACATGACCCCAAAATATATTCGAACAGCTCTGTCTTGTGGCCTTGAAATGAAGATGAGCACCGCCCCCTATAGTTGGCCACAACTAGTGGAGTAAAATCCATGGGGACTCCTTTCTTCCCACCCCTTCAAGCTCTTGAGTCTATCCTTGACAGACTTTTATAGCTGGGATGGGTTATCTTCTGTATTTCATGAATGTATAGAGCTTTTATCTGCTTGGGAATAATTACTATGCAATGGCGATAAAAGCAAAGTATCCACATTAGTAATATAAATACTTGAAAATGTACATGAGCCCAGCTAAGTGTTCTATAGCTATAAAACGTTTCTTAAACCAGTGGTCACCAACCTTGGCAACTTTAAGACTTGTGGACTTCAACTCCCAGAGTTCCTCAGCCAGCAAAGCTGGCTGAGGAACTCTGAGAGTTGAAGTCCACAACTCTTAAAGTTGCCAAGGTTGGAGACCACTGTCTTAAACTAACACAAATGGAAGGATACTGTAGTGAGCTATTTCAGTCCCAGTGTTAGACCAAGATTAGAGTTGAGCCTACTTCATGTTCCTCCTCTTTAGATGATTATTTTCCTTCTCCCAGCATCCCAAGGGCAGAGACAGAACATTCCTGCTTTCTTCATTAATTTCAGTTAGTAACTGGATGCATCAGGACAGGAAGAAGACAAACCCCAAATGGAGAGACACATCAGGTATCTTTCCTCTAACTCTGTTTGGGCATCACAGCTCAAAATGGCTTGCTAACTTCAGCTCCATTGTCACTTCTTTTTGCTTGGTGGCAATTGATAGGATGTTCATTTGCTTTTATTGGTGTTCCCAGGTATACATGCAGTTTTGCACCCCTCTCAAAATAAGGAAGTTGGGGCTCACTGGAAGCAAAAGAACAACATGCAGAATCTTGCATTACTCACTCATCATCTTGGGCTGGAATAGAAACTTTGCAATCCTGATCCGACTCTATGAATGGTGGAAAGATCAGTCATAACTAAGGACCAGCTGTGGTAGAACTTAACCCACAGCTGAGCCAGGTTTAAAACACAGCCAAGGCATGGGTCGTGCATACAGGCAAGGAGTAACTTATCTTGTGAGTAGACATAAAAGAACTTTGTTTCTTGTAATAGAGGAACGGTAAGTGTTGACGTTTATTATTCTCGCCAGCTCAAGGTTGACTCAGCCTTCCATCCTTCTGAAGTTGATAAAATGAGGACTCAGATTGTTGAGGGCAATATGCTGACTCTGTAAACGTTGTAAAGCACCGTGAAGCAGTATATAAGTAAGTGCTATTGCTATTTTTATTTAGTCTGCATTTTTTGCAGAAAGCTTGAGAATTTCTGTTAAATCCAGTAAATCCGCAGTATTTGGGAGGGACATCAAGTAAGTTGCTCTTAAAATCATAATCAAGACAGAATCATATAATAATTAGTTTGTAGCAATAGACACCACATATTTCTTCTGTGTGCAATAAATATAAAGACATAGGTAATAAGTAGTAGCTTATCACCCTTCTCCCCAAACACATGTTTGTTGTTGATTACAGTAGGAATTCAGGTGATTACAGGTGAATCAGTTTTTAATCTTATTGGCTATAGAACCTCTTAAAGGTGAAGCTACTTTGATATTCCTACTTAGCTAGTTTGATATTTCTTCTCAATTTTGCTATAATGGCTTTCTGAATTCTAGAGATAGACCAGAATAACGGAGGCTAGTAAAGTTCATAACTGGGGCAGAACTTAATGTGGTATTTAGTCAACTATGGTGAATAAATAAGTAAACAATACTGATGCAGAATGAAAAGGTTGCTTCCAGATTCTGCTTTCCCAACTATGTTTCAGGGTTAATTTTAATTTTGCCATTTGACCTGGGTTATATTCGTTTTAATCACTTCGGAGAAAAATGCTTGATTGCAGTATGATGTTGGTCTTTGGTTGAAAAAGAATGAGGTATAGCTAAAGAAAAAAATATTTTCATTAGTGGCTTTGTGGTGAATGAAGGGTAACCCCTGCTATAATACTCTGTCAGTCTGACTTCATAACAGAATAAGAATGTTCATGCTCATTCCACTCAGACATCTATGTCCATCTATGTCAGTGGTTCCCAAACTTGGCAACTTTAAGACTTGTGGACTTCAACTCCCAGAATTCTCCAGCCAGCAGAGCTGGGCCAATGGGATCATTCCAATAAAAGTATTCTCTACTTCAGTGGTTCCCAAACTTGGCAACTTTAAGACTTGTGGACTTCAACTCCCAGAATTCTCCAGCCAGCAGAGCTGGGCCAATGGGATCATTTCCAATAAAAGTATTCTCTACTTCAGTGGTTCCCAAACTTGGCAACTTTAAGACTTGTGGATTTCAACTCCCAGAATTCTCCAGCCAGCTCTGCAGAGCTGGCTGGAGAATTCTGGAAGTTGAAGTCCACAAGTCTTAAAGTTGCCAAGTTTGGGAACCACTGATCTATGTGAATGGGTTATTTTAGGATTCTTGTTTTATATGTACAGGTATGTGTGCATCAGTGGTGGGATTCAAAAATCGGTTCTGTGGGTGTGGCTTGGTGGGCGTGGCGTGACTTGATGGGTGTGGCAGGGGAAGGATTGTCAGCCTCTGCTTCGCTGCTGCTTTTCGGCTACCATTGAAACGGGGAGTGGGGGCATGGTATTTGGGAGGGGAATCATTATGTACTGGAGTATTGTTATTAGGACTTATCCTGACCTGCGCATTTGGAAGAAGGGAGTTTCCCGCCGAAGGCCAACTGTCCAGCATTCCAACCTGATGATGATTTTTGAAGACATCTCCCACCTGACAGTTGGGTGAATTATTATTGGACTATGGAATGGGGTGCCAAGGGGAGGGGGTTGAATCATACATGATATCTATTGCTTTTGTGCCTTTTTACTCAGACTCAGCTTTGCTTTGCTTCTCATCGTTTGTAATTAGTAAAAGTACACCTCATTCTGAAACATGGAGTTGAGTGGTTTCTTTCTTAATTATTAAACGAAGATGCACCTGACAAGGATACTGTAAAATCTCCATTTCCTCCCCACTCCATGGGAATGTTACTGCAAAATCCCATTCCCTCCCGATCAGCTGGGGGTGGGATAAATCAGAGGTAGTATTTACCGGTTCTCCGAACTACTCAAAATTTCCGCTTCTCCAGAACTGGTCAGAACCTGCTGAATCCCACCTCTGGTGTACATGTATTTATATGTGAGTGCATCTTAACCTACTATATGCTTCCAGAAATGTCAGTTATGAATTTAAGTAAGCGTGATGTGTGATGAGCTCTGGCTGAAATAGATGAAGGCTGAAAGAATTCACTAATATCTCTCCTCTCGTCTCCTCTCTTATGTTCCTAGTGTTTTTCTGCAAATGTAGGATGCGTTTCTTTTTGATTGCTACAGGAATTGCCCAACAAGCTTATTGCCTGAACCTGAAGTTATGGATTAAGAGAGAATGACCAGTCTGAAGCTTTCAGAATTAAGGCAGGACTATAACTCACAGGGTCCTGGTTTCTAGTTTATAGCCTTAACCACTAGACCAAACTGTCAATCCACTAATACATGACAGGTTTTCTTCTTTTTAATCTTGTAAGCTTATCTGCTACCACCAGCATTAGATAAAATTGTTGGGAGATCCAATATTATTTTCTTACATTTTCCCCCAAGTAGAAGGGTGTCTTCCATGTTGCAAGTTAGAGAACTCATTTGGACTGGCAGTTAATGTAGGTGAAACATCCGCCAATTCAAGCTCTCCCATTTCTTCATCCATTTGCAAAATTCTGGATTTAAATTAAACCGAGAGATAAGAAATAGTAATGTTCAACGAATCAAACCATGTCTCTGTGTGGCAATCATAGGCCACAAAGTATCTGGAAAGGAATAGGCAAGGAGATGAAATGTATGTCATGGAATTGTGACTGTGGCCATATTCTTGTGCTGGGCCAGAGATTTGGGCAGTTGAAGTATTAACAGATTGACAGTACAAGATTGGAGAGGATTAGGTTAATTTATTGGCTTTGATAAAATTGTGCGAGCCTTGACTGTTTCCCCGAGATCCTTCTTCTTCCATTAAAATCAGATTCCATATATTTTTTGCCCACAAGCATTGCACTGGTAGTTTTCTGGCAATACTGAAGGGGAATGCTGATGATGATGATAATGATAAGGATGCTAATGGCTCCACCTCTTTAAGGTTATTGGAGAGTCATTAAAAGTAAAGGGTTAAGTAGCTCTCTTCTAGAACAGTGCCTTAAGTGGGGATAGATTGGACGGCAGCATCAAACACTTTACTTTGGCCTGTTTCCTCTGGACCAGTGTTTCTCAACCTTGGCCACTTGAAGATGTCTGGACTTCAATTCCCAGAATTCCCCAGCCAGCGAATGCTGGCAGGGGAATTCAGGGAGTTGAAGTCCAGACATCTTCAAGTGACCAAGGTTGAGAAACACTGCTCTGGATTAAGGAGGAGAAGATGAGAGAGAGCATTTGCTTTGTAACTGTAGAAAACGGAGAGAAAGGAAGGAAGAAAAGAAACATCTCCAATGGTGTAATTTTAGATGAGCATTGCAGAGAGAACAATTCTTCTGAATTTATCAAATATCTCTTACATCTACCTTCTTTTTTTTTAAAAACTAATTTCAGATCCTCCTTTGTGCAGTCAGAAAAAAAAAACACAGTCGGTCTTTAAAGGCATAAAATAAATCCCATTTACCAAGTCGGTAATCGTTCAAGGTCATCTGTGAGTTCTCTTTGTCTTGATTGTTGGAATTAGTAGCTAATAATGGGGCCAATCTGTGAATGAATTATCATCCATGGGGCATATTTCGGGGAGTGTCAGGAAATATTACAGGGTAATTAAGGTTATCCAATAGCAAAATGGAGTAACCAGCAGATGTCGAGTAATTATAGTGTTTAGAAAGTGTGGGGGTTAAACTAAGATTATAGCTTTTATATTGTCTGCCTTTGGAAGTCATATTTGGAATTTATTCAGATGTGGCTTCGCTGCCCTTTTTCCTTTTGTTCTGATTCTGTCACTTGAATTTTGACTTAAACAAAGGCTTTTACTGACTGGAGGGAAAAAAATAAACATCAGCAGATGGTATGCTGTGTCTATGTACTAAATAGAATGCGGCATATGAAATTTTCAAAGTTGATTGCATTTATTAACAATCCATGGCTATTCATTTATATTAATCTATTTACTTTAGTATGTAGGTCAGACTTCTATTACTTGACACTCAATTCTATTTGTAAGGAATTGCTGTAAAATAAAACAATACATTTAATTGAATTTTGGAATATGATTGTTAAAATTATATTCAGCACTGAAAGTTAAAAAAAAACCCTTCTAATTGTGCATTTTATATTTCGTATATAAAAATATTTCACAGTAATTAACAGTTAAAAGAGATTACAAGTATGCCTATGGATGCTTGATGCTTTCTTATGTTATATGAGTAATAACATGTTTAGTAATTGGTTTATATTGTATTAGTATGAATGATAACTTCATATACTGTACATATTAAACCACTGTTGCTCGTGGAGACGGATGGAGTTCTCCAGAGGTTATGCCTTTTTAACCTGTTTATGCCGCCTTTACATTGTTATTGTTGTAGAGTTGCTTTGGCAATTGAGGCAATTAATAAATTGTTTAAATAAACATATAAATGAGGAAGAAAGCATTCTGGTCCTTGCTGAAGACTAGATTTTAACATTTAAATTCCTCGTTAATGGCAAACGGATTTGGGAAATCGTAGCCCCCATAAAAGGAGAGAATGACAGGATCGTTGTTTCAATTTAGAATATGTGATCAATCACACAACTTCTAATACAGTATTTTTCAATGCTGGGATTTAAGACATGTAGACTCCAACTCCCAGACCTGAAAATTTTTAAATCATACATTGGTGTGTGCATGTATGTCAATATGTACATATAATACATGTACAAACTTTGCATTGGGTATTTATATTAAAATAGTGGTAAAATTTGCAGTTAGAATAAGGGTCCCCAACTCCTGGGCCTTGTTCCATTAATAACATGGCCGTGGAAGTGGCAGGTGAGTATGTGGGCATTTGTTGAACTAGTAGGAATTTTCTATAAGAGGAAATTGGCAATCCGTCTCCAAATTGATCATTCTGGCAAGCCACAGAAAACAGCAAAGCAAACAATCTATGACATGATTCATTTATTTGGAAAAGATGCTCTTTTCCCCCTGCCCCCCCAAAAAGAGAGATATGCTTCTTATTATTTTTAAGAGGTTTAATTAGAGTTGCCTGAACTGGGAGATATAGGCGGCAAATAGGTTTGAGAAATACATGAATCTGAGAAAGAAATTATGTATTTTCAAAGTTGTATATCAGAATAATTTATGTTAATTGGTAAAATGTACATTAAAAAGACTTATAGTATGTAAACATCTCCATATATTAAGCTTTTTGTTGTCAGTTTCAAAAATCTTAAAAAATCAGTAAAAGGTTCAGTAATGGAAAAACTAAAATGATACAAATGAATACCCCAAACTTAAATTCCTAGTTTTGTAACAGCTCTACTAAAATTGTTTCTGAATATCCAAATATTCAAACCGTCAGGGCAGAGCAGAAAACAAAATAATTTGTATTTCCTGTTGCAATGCTTCACTGTGATGCCTAAAATAGATGTTATTCATGCATCTCCTGTATAGGGGGGTGGGGGGTCAGGATATATGAGTTCTTGAAGCTGTGTGACAGGTTTGCCTCATATAGCATGGGTTAAAAACAGAAGATGAATATCTCTTTCTCTCTTTCTCTCTCTCTCTCTCTCTCTCTCTCCTTCCCACCCTCTCTCCCCTTCCCTCCCTCCCCTTCCCTCCCTCCCTCTCTTTCTCTCACACACACACATACTCCCTCCTTCCCCCCCCTCTCTCCCCCCATTTTACATCAATTCCGAGCTATAAAGAATGAGCTGAGCACTTTTTAATTGTGGTTTATAATCCAGCCTTTCCTATTTTCTCTATGTGATGCAATGAAAGTTGTAAACTAGCCCATCTGGAGAACTCCAGCCTGATGAAGACTGAAGTATCCACTTACACAGTAAATCACTAATCATCCTGATCATATTTGTTTGTCCAAGGAAAACATCTGCCTTCAGTCAGACTTCATTATAATTTTGTTTACCAAGATGAGTAAAACAGGTGTGTAAGAAGAGCACAATGGAGAGTGAAATCATATACCTTAAGGTTTGGTCTTAGAAGTCTGATTCAGACAGTTCCTATAAAATTCCAAAAGATGATAGATAGATCCACCCACTTATGTACTGATAGGTGTAAGCTAACAAAAATTTAAACATCTGGTTCGCTATACAGTTGAGCAAGTTATGCATAGGATTGTAATCGTTGCTTTTTAAAAAACACAAATCTGTTCAGCTTGTGAAACAAGGCTTGGAATATTTGATAATTTCCCAAGAAATTAAAATTTTGGTTCCTCTCATTTTTGGCTCATGCATCATTTTTTCAGTTTTTATGTCTGTTTTTATGTCAGCTGTAAGATTTTATTTCTATTTCTGTTTGCCACCTTAAAGAACTTCACAGACGTCCATGTTTCTTTCAACATCAGACAATTTGTATGAATTTCCCCCAATATCACTTCTTTATAGAAATTGGTTTATAACAACTGCTACTAGTGCCACTTAGCTGTGATACTTCCAAATATTCCAGATGCCAGAAGTAATTTTCCATTACATTACTCTTCTTTTATCTATCTGTTAAAATCGCATTTGCTAGCTCAGGGTCTGGACAAATGGTTTCCCTGGATTTTGCCTGATTTAGGGCCTTGTAAACAGGAAGAAAAAAATCTTAGTAGCATTAAGATCGTTGCAGATTTGTCAAATCTACTGTTTGTTTCTTTAAAAAAAAAAGAAGGTGACAAAATGGGGGTTTTTTTTCAAGATCTTTTTTTCTTGTTTAGAAACATCACAGGACAAAAGGAAAGATGGATAGCTATGAAAAGTGTCTCTCAACCTTTCCCATTTTAAGACACGTAGACTTCAAGTATGCAAAGGTTTGCAATCATTGCTTTTTAAAACATACCAATCTGTTCAGATACTGAAACAAGTCTTTTATTATTGATAATTTACTCACAAATTAAAATTTTGGTTCCTCTCGTTTTTGACTCACGCGTCATTTTTCAGTTTTTATGCCTTTATAAAGGTATTTATGAGCTGTAAGATGTTATTTCTATTCCTGTTTTCCACCTTAAAGAACTTCACACACCTCCATGTTCCCTGAATTCCCCAGTCTAACCAAAATCATTTATTTCTCTTTTGAGTCATCTTTTTCAAATAAATGAACCATTTTTTTGCTGCTATCTGTGTCACGTTAGAACCAATATTGGGCGCATGTACCAATTTGCTGCTGTAGAAATCCATGGCAAATTTCTTTTACATTCTGACGTGAGAGATATTAAATACGTTCTGCAAATGTCTGGATTACTTAGACTCAACTTTTAACTGAAAATGAATGAACTGGTCATCATAAGGTTTAATTTTTTAAAAAAATGTTCAGAACAAAGGCAATGGTTAATAGAATCAGGGCTTTACTGTCAAAGAGCCAAGGTGGCGCAGTGGTTAGGGTGCAGTACTGCAGGCCACTTCAGCTGACTGCTATTTGCAGTTCAGCGGTTCAAATCTCACCAGCTCAGGGTTGACTCAGCCTTCCATCCTTCCGAGGTGGGTAAAATGAGGACCTGGATTGTTGTTGGGGGCGATATGCTGACTCTGTAAACCGCTTAGAGAGGGCTGAAAGCCCTATGAAGTGGTATATAAGTCTAACTGCTATTGCTATTGCTATTTACTGTCAAAGAGCCTAGGTGGCGCAGTGGTTAGGGTGCAGTACTGCAGGCCACTTCAGCTGACTGCTATCTGCAGTTCGGCTGTTCAAATCTCACCGGCTGAAGGTTGACTCAGCCTTCCATCCTTCCGAGGTGGGTAAAATGAGGACCCAGATTGTTGTTGGGGGCGATATGCTGACTCTGTAAACCGCTTAGAGAGGGCTGAAAGCCCTATGAAGTGGTATATAAGTCTAACTGCTATTGCTATTGCTATTGCTATGAAGTGAATTTTGAGAAAGCAGAGGCTTTCTTTTCTTTGAAGCTAGCCAAAACGAAGCAAACATCAAACCCAAACAAAAATCTACATCTATTCCAGAATGAATTAGATGTAATTGTAGTGTGCTTGCTATTTTTGTTAAGGAGATGTAGATACATGCTGAAATCTTTGAGTCTGTCCTATTGAATCGAGGGAGGGCTTAAACCAGCACAGAGGATGGGGGCATTCAGCTCTTCCTCCTATTTGTTGTTAGGTCTCACAATTTTATTTCTTATTTCTTCCCAACCTCCATGCAACCTTCAGTCAGGTTAACAGAAGATAGGAGGGCTGTAGCCATGTTCCTTTGAGCACCGCATGATTATGCACACTGCTTTGTTCAACATGAGAAGGTCAGGAAGAGCAAGAGGCAGGATGGAGAAGACATGTGGATATAAGGAAGTGAACCATTATGACCTCCACACAATGTCAAGCCCTCGCATGCTTGGAGACAGGGTGTTGTTGGAAAGAGAAATATGAAACTTAGCATAGAGACTCCTACCTCCATATTTGAGACCTTGGATATTCCTCAAGGGAGGCTCTTTATCTTGGATAATGAGTTAAGTTTTGCAAGTGTGACAGCATTGATTTTCTGATCAGGAAAAGTTATTGTTGCAAACTAGGCAACTAATTCAGAAACAGCGATCCCATAATATAACTCAGAGACCTTAATAATATTCACAGCTGGAACAGTAGCTTTTATGCCCAAATTTCTTCCAATGCAGCTTCGGTTTCAGATGCAAGAGACAAATGTATAAAGGAAGTAATTCTTACCCAGCTCAAGATTTTCATGCTTATCTGTAAAAGTCCAAGAAAATGTTACAAGTAAAAGATTTTGACATGTTAAAAAGCACGGGGAGGGGGAGGGACAGTACTTTTTCCATCTTTTGTTCCTCCCCCCCTTTTTTTTCCCTGAAGCCCAGGCTAAAGGAATGAGAGAAAAAGCTTTCCTATGGAAAATTATGGAAATTAGATGAAGTTAGATCTAGAGGCCAGAATGCTGGATTGTTTTATAGCTAGTTGCTACAAGCAGTGTATCAAATATATATTAATGAAAACTAAGCTTCATAACGCTTTGTTCAAACACTGACTGACGACTTTTGCCAGGGATATAGCATTTATTGTTCAAACATCGACACACAGTCAAGACAGAGATTCTTACTCGAAAAAATTGGCAAGTTTCAACAAGTACCCCAGACAGACTGAAGATTTGGAAGGAAGGGTGCATGAAACGTTTGACTCAACAGAGTTTAAAAATAGATGGTGTGGTCTTGTTTTCGGTGAAAAATATAGAGCGATGTGTCTAAAAGCAGAAAGACAAACCATCAATTCACTGGCTCCTTTGCAGCATACCCCACCTCTTAAAGTTTAAGAAAAATATATGGTTGGCTGAAAAAAGAGGACACACACTAATTTGGTCTTTATGCTTTATTACGCCAGATGAAGGGATGTCAAAATTCATGCTTGTGTCTTTAAATCTGTATTTTTAATGAAATCCGTTTGATATCTCATCATACGTCCTCTCAAATGTTAAAAAATATACTTCAGACATGACAGTTTCTTGTTTTAAAGAATGTGCTTTATATTCCTGGAGAATTGTAACGGCTATAGAAAGTCTACCTTCATCCCTTTTGAAATCTCAGCCTAAGCAGGAAATCCCAAGACTTGTAGGGGGGCATGGATTTATGTACATCTTTTTTTTAAATAGCCCCTTCCTGGCCTCTCCCATCTTTAAACTTTGCACACTGAACAGCAAAGATCAAAGGGAGCTGCAATCAGCTTGTTACTGGATAAAGCACATTTAAATTTTAGGGTTTTTTAAAAAAAAATTGAACATTTAAGTTACCGAGAGCAATAGTTAGTCGTAGCTTCTAATTTCTAACGAAGAAACAATATAACTTCCCTTAAGATAAAGAAATTAATTTAGTAATTTCTGAAGACTGTCCAATGTATGCTTTAAGAAATGAAATTAATTAAAATTAAAGATATGCACGGATTTAAAAAAAGTCCTGCCTTTCATAAACAGAATAATCTGCCCCTCATTTCCCCCCTAGCAAAACCAAAAATCTCTCCACAGTGAATCCTTTCTCCCAATGTCCTTTTGGTGACAATGGGACTGGCACAATTAAGGCTGTCCAGGAGGAAATGCCGCTACCACTATTACCACCCATGTCAAATTTTGGAAAATAATCCTAACAGAATGGAAAAGTTATTCATGAACACCATTGAGCCCAAAATTTCTGTTGGTGAGACAGTTGTTAAATACATTTTGGCCATATTTATGACCTTTCTTGCCAGTTGCTAAATGAATGACTACAATTACTAAATTAGTAATATGGTTGCTAAGGGATTCTGGCCTCCCATTGACTTTGCTTGTGAGAAGATCGAAAAAAAGTGGTCACTCTGCCACCGTCATAAGTATGAACCAATTGCTAAGCATCCAAAATTTGACCTTGTGATGACAGTCGTAAGTGTGAAGAATGGTAATAAGTCACTTTTTTCAGTGCCATTGTAACTTCAGACAGTCACTAAAGGAACTGTTGTAAGTGGGGGACTACCTATAATCTTAAGAGTCATAAAATGTATAGTATTTGAAACAGTAAAAATCACCTTCAAGTCAAGCGTGATTCCTGCTGGTTTACATCGACACATCCTTGCTTCTACCCCGCCCTGATACCGAAATGGTTCCTTAT